>NW_022436943.1:11469173-12027534 GCF_009761245.1 Sapajus apella | reverse complement strand
ACTCCTGGATCACATGCAAATGAATTTTATAAAACTTGATCACATGATACTCCTGGATCACATGCAAATGAATTTTATAAAACTTTATCACATGATACTCCTGGATCACATGCAAATGAATTTTATAAAACTTGATCAAATGATACTCCTGGATCACATGCAAATGAATTTTATAAAACTTTCGAAAACCCGTTATATTCACCAGTCTGGCTCATGTGGGCCATTATAGGGAGCATTGTTGAGCAGTGGATTTAACTAAGTGGTTATTATCTTTATGATCTAGGACCATTTTAAACCAACAAGAGATTCTATGCTGTGGAATGAGAATTAAGTTTGGGCTCCTTAGACCACTTTTTGCCTAGGTTGTCACCTAGAGATATACCAAGGAGGAAACCCAAATGCATTTTCCTGAAATTAGTTATTGTCAAAATAAGTTCATGTACTCCCGCAACCTTTTCATCCTCATGATTATCTTGGACATTTCGAAGAGGGTATAAACCCTTTCTGGAGACAGCTACACATTATGTAACCAAAGTCTCTGATATGGTTTGGATGTTTGTCCCTTCCAAATCTCATGTGGAAATGTGATTCCCAGTGTTGGAGGCGGGCATGGTGGGAGGTGATTAGAACATGGTGGTGGATCCCTCCTGAATGGTTTAGCACCACTCTCTTGCTGATACGTGAGTTCTCACTCATTTAGTTCACCTGAGATCTGGTTGTTTAAAAGTCTTGGACTCCCTCCCCACCTTCCCCTGCTTCTCCTCTTGCCTCAGCTCCTTACTATGGGCATTTACATGAGTGACCCAGACGGTTTGAACAGCAGTTGTAATTTGTTTCCACATTTCATGGACCCCAGGAGAGATTTCTTTAATCTGCCAGTCTAATTTTGCAACTGGCAGACCAAATATCTAGGCCATTGGCATAGCCAAAGTCAGTAAAACTATATCACAATTCATCAAGAACAGTACTGGGAGAACTAAGAGAATAACCTTGAATTTTTCCTGCTGAGCAGAGTGACCATGTTTTCACTGCTGTGTAGCTGATGCTGAAGGCTGAACAGCTATGACAGTCCATTAAATACACTGGAGTCTAGCTTACTTGAAACATTAGTGAGCCATGCTTTTGCTTCAGGTGGAAGTGAGGAAGAATGTTTTCCTCAAATTGCTCTTCAAAGTGATGCACCTGATAGCTCTTTTAGTGAGGCAATCGTTTTGTCCAAGAGGGAAGAAGTAAGTGTTCCCTTTGGAAGTGTTCTTCTCTACTTCCTCATTGGACAAAATTAACCTTTGGAAATAATCACCTGGCTACAGGCAATTCCCCCACCCCCATAATTAACCCAGTAGCTGAAGGTTTCTGCCATATTTGTATGTCAACTATATCCATTGAACTCAGGGATATCTATCATCTATCTAGTCTTGATATCCTCTTGATCTAAGATCTAGCATTATTTTTTCCATAGGAATGGATGAAAATAAAAGCACATTTGAATTTCAGGTACATCTGCAATGCACAATGAGATAATTAAGAATACATAATTTTTGATTGAAATGATCTCTCTCTACATATAAGACTTAGAGTAAAATTACTTTTTCTCAGTTATATATACTTAGAAATATTATTAAGGATTTACAAATTGATAGCCATATATTTGATTTTTAAATTTACAGCACTGTAACTTTAAAAAATGAGTAATATTTTGAGTCTACTGTTATACTAAATAGGTAGTTTTACCCTTCCAAAAAGTGGGGGGCATAAACAGTGTCCCACTTGTCTTAGAGTGAGCCTCTTGCTTTATGAATTGGACATTGGGTTGGGGTGCTAGCCTCCGATCTTTCTGACATTTCCTGTCTAGAGTGGAACTTCTGCTCTAAGAGCAAGCCGAAGTGAGGGTGATTAGAGCTTCAGTACTCAGGGCCAGCTGTACCTAGAATGTAGCCTCCACCCTGTAAGTGGGGCTGGGTAGTTGAAGGAATTTCTCAACCCCTCAGTTGCTTTCACCTGGAATTTAACCTTTGCAACATGGAACGTGGGCGATGAGAAATGCTAGCAGCTTGCTCCTCCTGGAGAGAAACTATAGCCCTTGACTGGAAGCTGGACCAAGAGCGAGCCTCATCTTCTCATTCACATCCACCAGGAGTGATGTTGTCATGTTCAGTAGGTAAGAGGGTGGAAAGAGATGAGTGGCTCACTGTTCAAATGCCATAGACTCTCATATTTAGGAGATTACCTTGAATTAGTGTTTCTTCATTAACTGCCCGTTGGAAACGTTTGAGATACTTAATTTTAAAAATTTTCATATTTTTGTATTTTTATTCTTTTTAGAGACAGGGTCTCACGGTGTTGCCCAGGCTTGTCTAAAATTCCTGACCTCGAGCAATCTTTTTGCCTTGACTTTGCAAAGCAGTGAGATTACAGGAGGTGTGAGCCACATTGCCTGGCCTGTTTTTAAAGTTTTTGAAATAATTTTTATCAATTATGGTTGGTTTGCTGGGGATTAGACCTGTGAAACTCCTCACACTGCCATTCCTGTCCTGTAGTCTCCTATATTCTTGAATTATTACTTGAGGTAGATGCTCTTTCTCCTATAATTTAACATTGCTGCACTTTTTTTTCTAATCTTGGAAGTTGCAACATATTATGCAGCCAACCTGGACTTTTATTACTTTCTCTTTTGTATATGACTTTTTTCTTTACATTGATGTTTATCAATTTCTTTCCTTTTCCTTGAAATTTATTAATGTTGCCAATGAGTATGTTGAAGGTAATTCTTCTATAGTATTTATATGTATCAATATATGACTCTTTTTTTCAAAAAATTCTGTGTTCTTATTGATGTATATGCAAATATAGACAATTATTTTACTTTATTCAGCCTTTCATTGAGTGACTACTACGTATATGCTTGTCACTATTCAGGTAATTCCCTAGAGTGGTAAGTGCTGTGATCATACGCTAATAGGATAAAGTAAAAATATTGGTTTAGAATGTGCAAATAATAGACTCGATTATGAAGAGACTGTATTGTGGATAAAGGATAAGTAGCAAGTCATTCATACCACAAGCAAAGCCATGTCCTAAGTCAAGTTAAGTGTGGCACAGGATCCGATTTGGGAGATGGAAGTATTTTAAGGACAGAAGGAAGGCTGGTATGGCTAAGACATACTGATTTGGAGAAAAGAGGTGGAAGGAGATGTCAGAAAGGTGGCCGGAAGGTATGGCAAACTATAGCCCATAGACCAAATCTGGCCTGCCACCTGATGTTGTATGGCTGGCTGTCAAATAATAATAGTTTTTATATTTTTAAATGATGGAGAAAATAAAAAGAATAATATTTTGTGAAATGTAAAAATTTTATAAAATTCAAATTTCATTGTTCATCAGTAAAACTGTATTGGAAGACGGCCATGTCTCTTTGTTGACACATCATTTATGCCTGCTTTTGTGCTACATTGATACAACCGTAGGCCTGCAAAGCCTCTATTTAGTGTTTGGCTTTTTCCAGAAAAAAAAAAAGTCTGCTGACTCCTGATGTAGGGTATTCTCAGGTCACTAAGGAGAATGAACTTAATTTTAAATTAAATGGAAAGTTTTTAGTGGATGTAAAGCAGGAAAATAGTGATCTGATTTGCTGATGTGCAACGTGAATTGCAGTTGAATGAGCTGGAGAAAATAGATGCTGGGAGAATAAATAGGGTGAAATGCAGTAAAGCAGTAATTGTAAATGAGATATATTGTGATGTATAAGAGGGCTGTGGAAGAGGGGCTGGGTGGACTTGGGCAGAGATTTGAGATGTGTTAAAAATAGAAACCATAGAATGTAAGATGGATTAAACATAGGTGGATGAAGGAATGGGAGGAATAGTGGATGAACCTTGGTTTGGTTTGAGTAGTGGGTAGGGAAAAATAAAAGTTTTAATTTGGATATAGTGTACAAAGGCCATGAGGTGGAAATTTTAAGTAGGAAGTTGGTTATATGAGTTTAGCTTATGGGGAACGAGTTAGCTTGCGATATGAATATTTGAGTTGTCAGCACAGAAATGGTATTTACGGGAATGGATGAGCTCAGCTGGGAAGAGAAGGGAACAAGGAAGAGAAGGCTCAGGATCTACTCTTGAATTAAGCCAAACTGGGAAATAGGCAAATTCCTGTCACTATCTCAAACAGCAAATGTAGAAAATTAATTCATTCCTTTCAGTTATTTAAATTCATCAGACTACTTCAATTTTCTAAGCTTTTAGTGTATCATGGCTGTAGATTTAAAGGTGATAGTACATGTTAAATTCTAATAGATAATAGGCCACTGTAAAGAGGAACTTGTCAGCCACGTTTTCATCTATATAGGGGTCAGGTGGTTTTTTAAAGAAGCAAAAATCAAGACAAGTATTTCCTGATGGTGTTTTTAAAATGAGTTTATAATTATTTAAGTTTAGTTTGCTGGCTTTTATTTACTTTGCATTCATCAATGCATTTTAAGGCATATTTTTTTTTTTCTGTCTCCTCTTCTGGCTGCTCTAGCTGAAGACTAAGGAGTGGAGGGAGTTAGAGAGAGCTTAATGTACCTGGGAAATGAGCCATAAATAGCCTCCCTTGGAGAAGGGGACATGGTGCCTTTAGGGGAATGCCATTTCAGCTTAAATAAGAAGGCTTGGAGAAAGTCAAATAAAAGATTGTACAGATAGTGGAGTTTGCTGGCTCAGACACATAGTACCTGAGGGCACAGTAAAAGAAGAAAAGGGTTCAGGGAATAAGTCAGATAAAAGGATGGAGACAACAAACTGAGAATTAAAGTCCTAGTGAAAATGAATGTCCAGGGAACTGGAGGTTTCTGACTTTGCCAGAGATGAACGCAAAGCCAGCATTCATTCTGATTAGTCAGGCCAACAAAGGTGTGAGGCCATATTCTTATGAACTAACTTGTCTGCAAGGGTATCTCTGTGATGGGCTCTCTGGAAGGTACTGCTCCTTCCTTTAGTCTTAAAGGTATAGGAATAGTAATGCTATTTTTAAAGCACCAATTAAGGGGTGTTTTCTCTGTTTCTTACAAGAATTGGGTAGATTTGATCATGTCAGTGGGGGTCATTTTTTGCCTGTTGTATTCCCTGAATTAAAAAATATGTATTTTGGCATAGGTCTCATGCTGCTTATTCCTCATTTTTGAAATGGGACAGGGAGGTAAGCTGTGGCACTTAGCAATTTAAATTTATAAGTCTGGAGTAAACACAGTTTTAAATGAATCTTCCGTAATTATTGGTGTTTCCTCCTTCAGGAAAAAAAAATCAGTGGGTAAACCCCCATGTAGCAGATTCTCCTTGTCATACTTATTTCTGCTCCTCTGACTCTGAATCATGACTGCCTGAGTGATTACTTCTTCCATTACCCGTTAACCCGAGCTCCTCCAGGTGTTGAGAGTCAGAGGAGGCAATGTGAAAAGTAGAGATAGCTTGTATAGTATTTCTGCTTTAGTCCTGCTCTTCTGCTATTCTGCAGCAGGAACTTGGCCTTTTCAGAGATGTCCTCTGCTTCTCCCATGATCCACCAATTCTATCAGAATCATTATTCCAAGTAAAAAACATTCCTTGACTAGCTTTTCAGACTTCCGATGAAATCTGTCACTTAAGTGAGATCTGAGCAAGTATTTGGTGGAAAAAAAAAAAAGCTAGAAATGCCTTTTGTACTCCATATCTATAGCATCTGATAATTTTACTAACATCCTTATCATCTGATCGAAAACCTACCAAATTTGAAAAAAAAAAATTCTTTTTGTAGTTGTTGACATGAATCTTTCCTCATTCCAGTATTTTTGACAATTTTTGTTGTATTTGATGGGTTCCAGATTAGTATGTAGACCAAAAATATCATCTGCCAGAGAGACTCTGAGAGTAGAGACATAGTACAAAGTAATGGTCAAGGAAAAAGATTCTAGAGAGACTGATTGGGTTTTAGTCATAACTGCAACCCTTTAACTGCAGTCTCATGAACCAACTTATATAGTCTCTCTTTGCCTCAGATTCTTATATATATAAAAGCATAATGAGAGTGTCTGCATTATTATTGTTGAGATTAAATATACATGCATACACACACACACACACACACACACACACACACATAAAATTTAGACCAGCACCTAGCATACAAGAAGCACCATATCATTGTTAAATGTTACATTATTATTGCTATTGCTATTGCTATCATACTTTAAAATTAATTCTATAGTGGTACCTCCTAATTTTAACTTTCTATTTCAGTTATTTATTTCAGTGTCTCTAACTGATCTGTAACTTTCACTTCAGGGAGAAAGAGCCATATTTTATTTTTCTTTCTAATTTCCACAGTGCTTGCTATAATGTATTTAATATTGTTGGCAATTCACAAATATTTGTTGTATTAAAATTATTTGAAAGTCTCTGATAATGTAAATTATTGAAAATCTGATCATACATATTTTAAAAGGCCCTTCCTAATCTGCAACAACTAGTAACCTTTTTCTCTAAGACTTTTAAAATTAGTGACATAGGAAATAATATGCAGGAACAATAAAACTGAAAATCAGTAGTATTTTATTTTCCCTATCACTAGGTATAAAATATACATCACAGGTGTAAACTTTAAAGACTATGTACAATTATTTGCTAAAATATTTTATAAAAGGAAGACATTTTTGGTTTTGGGTATTTTTCTGTCCTAATAAAAGTGCTTTTACAGAGATTTGTCAGTTAGGAAATCATCAGATAAGTGAAAGTGAGTTAATTACATCATTTTTGTTCTAAAAGCATTAGCTTTCAGCCAATTTTAGATTAGCTGTCTTCCTGGCCTCAAAATATTAAGTAACTGTCCCAGTAAACAGATATTTCAAAAATGGAACTTTATTAGATTGGCCTTCATTTTCCTTACCATGCATAGAATTTAGTACAACTTAGTTTATGCCTGAATGATATAAGACTTACAGATACTATGTCAATGTCTGGATGTGATGTGTAAATTTTTTTTTTTTTTTTTTTTGGGAGACGGAGTCTTGCTCTGTTGTTCAGACTGGAGTGCAGTAGTGCAATCTCAGCTCACTAGAGTGCAGTGGCATGATCTCAGTTCACTGTATCCTCTGCCTTCCAGGTTCAAGTGATTCTTCTGCATTAGCCTCCCAAGTAACTGGAATTACAGGCATGCACCATCATGCCCAGCTAATTTTTGTATTTTTAGTAGAGACGGGGTTTCACCATGTTGGCAGGCATGCTGGCATTTTAGTAGAGATGGGGTTTCACCATGTTGGTCTGGAACTCCTGACCTCATGTGACCTGCCTGCCTCAGCTTCCCTAAGTGCTGGGATTAGAGGTGTGAGCCACTGCACCTGGCCATGTGTTAATATTTATCTGTCCTTAATTTTTGATTGTAAGAAGACATTTTTTTTTGTAGTTTGTTGCAGGTTGAATTATGTCCTCCAAAGATTTTTATGTTTAAGTCCTAACCCCTGCTACCTCAGAGCATGACCTTGTTTGGTAGTGAGTGATTTTTAGATCTGATTAGTTAAGATGAGGCCATACTAAAGGGGATTCCAATATGTCTAGTATCCTTATCAAGCGAGAAATTTTGGGCAATGGACGAACACACACACACAGAAGAAGAATGCCATGTGAAGAATGAAGTTATATTGCCAAAAACCAAGGAATTACTGCAAGATAGGAGAGATTTTTGGAACAGACCCTTTACCCTTTTCTAGTGACTTCAGAGGGAGGATGGCCCTACCAATTCGTTGACTTCAAACCTCAAGCTCCAGAACTATGAGGCAATAAGTTTATATTTTCAGCCACTCTGTGTGTGGTACTTTGTTACAGCAGCCCTAGCAAACAAATGCACCTGTAATGTAACTATGGAATTAGCTATATGTATGTATGTTTGTTTGTTTCTTTCTTTCTCTCCTTCCTTCCTTCCTTCCTTCCTTCCTTCGTTACAGAGTCTTTCTGTGTTGCCCAGGCTGGAGTGCAGTGGCACGATCTCAGCTTACTGCAACCTCTGCCTCCCAGGTTCAAGTGATTCTCCTGCCTCAGCCTCCTGAGCAGCTGGGATTACAGGCACACGCCACCATGCCTGGCTAATTTTTTTGTATTTTTAGTAGAGACAGGGTTTCACCATGTTAGCCAGGATGGTCTTGATCTCCTGACCTCATGATCCACCCACCTCGGCCTCCCAAAGTGCTGAGATTACAAGCATGAGCCCCTGCGCCTGGCCAGCTGTATGTTTCTTAATGTGTTTTCATGTTTTATAGGCAAACAACCACTGTCATCTGGATTCTGAAAGACTCACAGCTGGTTTGTTATCAAATACATCCAATACTCTCTGAGCTGTAGGTCCAGTAGCATAAATTTCCTTAATCAGCCTCTTGGCCAAAGCCCCAGCTGGTCCTTTGCAAGAGGAGATGCACTTTGGTTACCCCCATGATTGAGAGCTGAAGGTACTTCCTTAGGTACTTTCACAGTATTTTGCTGTGTATTGGGCTTCTTTTCATTTTTGTCAGATTGCTTTTGTTCGATAGAAAACATAACATGAGAATTAAAAAAAATAAAAGTGACAACTTACACATTGTTTTCTTTTTAAAAGTCCATCAAATCCACTCTGACAATTTGAGACAATGATAACAAAGAGATGTAACTAGCTCAAATTCATGTAACTTCATTATTTACCTTTTGTTTTCTCACATAGAACACAAATATACATACTCTTCTTGGGAGATGAAGATATATGTATGATAACATTGTTTTCCATACAGTTATAAGAAAACCTTGAGAGGTATTAATTTTAAAAGTTTAAGAACGTCTCCATGTCATAAGAGTTGCTGTTGAAGGTAACATGTCTATTTGAAGTGGCTTTTGCACATTTGGGAGGTATGTTTCAGTTTGATTCTCTAACCACTTCGGTTCACAGTATCATTCATTTTGAGCTACAATCATGTACACCTGGAGTCTTGTCATTTCACATTTTTAATGCTCCTAAGATAAAGCAGTAAATTGAGAAGTAGAGTAAAAACATCTTCTTATAGTTGGACCAGCCATTACTGTCTACTTCAAATCTTCTGGAAAATATTTTAGAAGAGAAATAGAAAACCAGGATATGAAGTAAATTGTAAATAGGTGGTTCAAACCTATGTCAGCTTCAAGGAAAGGAAAGTTTCTTGTAAATACATGTCTATACTGCTCTTAAAAAAGAAGAGAGAAAATACAGGCATCTACTGAAAAGGTTCTTTTTTTCCGTTAACATTGTGCTGGTTTTCTTGGTCTAATTCTAGATCTTTCCTTAAATAATAGGGCAATCTATTCTACATAGTAGTTGAGTGCTTAACGAACATTTTTCTGACAAGTAGCTATGACAGATATGCTTTGGGATTTGTTAAGAGCACAAACTGTGCTGCAGCACTTCATTGGGAGTTGTGAAGAAGACTAGAAGAGGCTTTGGAGTTAGGAAAGCTAGGTTACCTAAAAATGCATGAATGGGGTGTTTGCAGAGATAGGTTAAATGATTATGAAAAGCACCAGGACTTCTTCATGGTCATGAAGTAGTAGAACAATGTGTGTGCGTGTGTGTGTGTGTGTGTGTGTGTGTGTTTGCACATGCGTGCACATGTTTTAATGTAGGTATATATCTAGACAATGAATATTATAAAATAAATGGTTTCATATATTAGAAATGTAAATCTGTTCCATGTTTATTATGGATACAATTATAGCATAAATAACATATTTTGCATACAACAGTTCCCTTTATCTGCAAGGATACATTCCAAGACATCTAGTGAATATATGTACTAATGAATATGTATACCCTATATATCCTATATTTTTCCTATATATGTATACATCTACGATAAAGTTTAACTTATAAATATGGATTAACAATGCTAACTACTGCTAATAAAATATAGCAATTATATATGAATCTGGCCTCTCTCTGTCAAAATGGTTTATTGTTACTGTACTTGCCTATTTTCAGACTTTGGTTGATAAGAGAAACTGAAATGCATAAAGTGAAATGGCAGGTAAAGGGGATCATCTGTACTGCTTACTATCAAGACAACTGCAATTTCAAATTTTACTTACTTATAGAAGATAATTATAGTATTAATACTAAGGCTCCAGGAAAACATAAAGTATTATTTTAATTCATAATCTACATCTACTGAACCATTTTTGCCAGAGATGCCAAATAAAGTAAAATTGACTAGTTTCTATTTCATTTCTATTATGGTCTCACCCCAACTTCTGTTAAACATTCTGAATGTTAAACAGCTCCAAAATGACCAAAATTATTAATAGTAGAATGATAGCAATTTATGTCGAGGCATTTGTAGAATCAATTAATTGAGCCAATTCTTGGGAAAGATGAGTCTAAATAGATTTTTCAGAATGTATGTAATATATTTAAATTTACTTTTCTCATCTTTTTTAATCAATTGATGTAAAAGCTTTAAGGACTGATTTATGTATGAAATGCATAATTATCCATAAGATAACTGAGAGTTGGTTATTGTAAAAGAAAATACTCGTTATGGAATCATTTACATTTTCAAACCTTTTGTCTGAAACAACATATAATAATTATTTACAAGCCCAGATACTTTTTTCTGGTATCCATTTTGTTTCCCTTTTATTATTGCCCCTTTCTTTTCACTTCCTTTCCCTTCTTGTTTTTATCCTGTTTATTTTCCTATCATGTAGCAAGTGTTAACGTAAATATCCACAGAACGAAGGTGGTTTCTTCTAATGCCAGTTCACAGGCGTGAGTCTTTGAAAGCCTTGTCTTTCAAAGGAAATAATTTTCTTTTAAAGATAGTGAGAATTCTGAAGCAGAGATTTGCCCAAGGAGAGTGGAACATTTAAACATTTCCCTTAGCATATAATTGTTCATGAACGTGCAAGAATTTCTATACTCTTCTTCTTCGGCCCTTTTCTCATTGATTTTTGGAAGTAGTTGAACAGTCTAGCATTTAACTCTTACAAACAGCCAAAGTGCAAGCTGTGCACAGTTTGCATGCAATGGTTACTTTTTAGCTTCTTAATGCAGTCTCATTTTGAATAATTATTTTCTCATTTTAAATAATAGTAATGACCATTTCCTAAATTAAACTTAGTTGTTTCAGAATTATTTCACCAAAAAAATTGTTAAAGTTAATCATTCTGATAGTGTTTCCAAAGCTAGGAGGTAAACTTTAGAGACCACCCTCCTCAAAAAATAAGCTTTATTTTATTTCCTTCTGCATATGATTACACAACCCTAATTTTTACTTAGGACAAAGTTTCTCTTCCTGACCAAAATTTAGTTAGGTTCCTGAATCTTCTCCTCATCCCATATGTGTACTTTCTTTTAAATCTAGCTTTAGCAAAGAACCCTACAAAGTTAGTTTAGCAAGAACCTCCACCCTGGATAAGTGATCACCCTAGAAATTTGATCAGGTTTCTCATCCCCCAGCCACCAGGTGATGCCTGTCTTTAGCAAGAGTGCTGTTAGATGGACTTAGCCAGAATCTCCCTTCCCCTTGATGTTTCGTTTTAGTAATTTTCCATCCACTGGTCCCCACCCTGCTTGTTGGCTATAAATCCTCACCCAGGAGGCTGTATTCCAAGTTGAGCCCAATCTCTCTTCCCCATTGCAAAATGCCGTTTCAGTTATCTCTATACTTATTGTGATGGTCCTGAATAGTCTTCCTTTTGTGCTTTAACAAGTATCACTACATAACTTTTCTTTAGCACACAATATCATTCCTAGTGAAAGAAACAAAGACACTTACATTGTCTATCTAAGTGCTTTCTTTAATGAACAAAACCTTCGTGTTTCATTTTATACCAATATTCTATAATTTATGAATATAAATAGTGATCTGCTTTGAAATATAATGTACATTTATATTTTGTGATATTTAATATGAATTTAAATTGATTATTTTTCTTTCATATGTGTGAATGCATATGTAATATAACCAAATTGGGTTGATAAGAATATTATGCTTAACAAAAATTTTCCATTCACAACTTGAAGCAACTAAAATGTATAATTCTTTTACAATGTACGCTATAGTTTTTGTAGGATATTTTAAAGAAAAACTATCATTCATTACACTGAGCCTGCAAGTGGTTTTCTTCAGCATGATATTCATGCAATTTAGTTGGCTGGACATACATAAAGTATTAACATTAGAGATTCATGAAATTATTTTTGAGCTTCCGGTCAGTACAAATTCTTTTAAAGAGTCACAGACTACATAATCTTAAAAAAACATTTGAGATCATCAGATTTAATCTCATTTTATAGAAAGAATAAAAATTAGTAGGCTTAAGTATGAACACTTAATTTTTGTCCCCTTCAGGCTGGGAATCCAGTTTCCTCAGTTCCCAGGCTCCCATTCCATCTTTTTCTCTTAGAATTATGCATATTCAAATACTAAACAAAAAGACTCAGTTTTTCTTTTTCCTTTCTTTCTTGTTTTTTGAGACACAGTCTTGCTCTGTCACCCAGGCACAACCTTGGTTCACAGCAACCTCCGTCTCCCAGGCTAAAGCAATTCTGATTCCTCAGCCTCCCGAGTAGCTGGGATTATAAGCATGTAACACCACGCCCATCTAATTTTTTGTATTTTTAGTAGAGGCAGGGTTTTGCCATGCTGGTCAGTATGGTCTCAAAATCCTGACCCCAAGTGATTCACCCACCTCAGCCTCCCAAAGTGCCATGATTACAGGCATGAGTGACTGCACCCGGCCAAGACTCAATTTTTCAAACAACAAAGTGCATTCTTAGTTCTTACTCCTCTCAAACCTCAATTTTAATAATTGCTTTTCCTTCCCTTCCCCCCTTTTGTACCCTCATTTAGTTATCCCAAAATGCTAGCAATTGTGATACTTTTGTTTAGTAAAAATAAATATAAAATAGTAATCATTTAATATAACTTTGATAAGATGAAGATTTTTTTTTTTCCTAAAAATCTATTTTTGTGAACCAGGAGTGGGTGAAGAAGAATTAGGATATATATAAAAAATTAAACCTCACTTAAAAAATCAAATTTATATAGGTATAATTAGCATACATTAAGATTCAAATATTTACAATATAGTTGTGATATTTACAAATATTTACAGTGTACAATGTACTTTGATAACTTGTGAAATATATATTCTGTCCTTGATAATCCTGCCCCTCTCTGCCTTATTTCCCTGAAACAACCGATAATACTTTCTGTCACAATAAATTTGTTTGCATTTCAATTACATTTACAATTTGTAAATGTATAAAAATAATGGAAAAAGAAAATTGCCATTTGGTTAATACCACTTGGCTAACACATCAGTAATATTTGTAACAAGCAAGAATCATTAACAGGTGCCAAAATAGGTGGGTGAGAGTATGAGGAGACACAAGATATTTATATAGTCTCAAAGTATATTCTCACGAGATTACCAAGGGCAAAATATTAATTTTGCAATAAAGATGATGGACAGGATAAGACATGAGAAATTACTATAGAAATAATGGTAGAAAACTTCTCATATTTTTTGAAAGACAAAAAAAAAAACAAATTTAAGAGGTTTAGAAAACCCAAAACAGTATACATTTAAATAAAACCATATACAGAGAGAGCATAATTGAGTCATTTTTTTTTACAGTAGGTAGTGAGTCAGACTTGAGACAGGGAGGAGAGGGCTCCCCCAACCCACTAGGAATGTCAGGCCACCATCCATGATGGTCAGGCAGTTGCTGTACTACCTCTCTAAAATAGTAATTGGTCACAGCCAGCACCAGGGAGAGGCAGTTTCTCAATAGATAAAAGCACCTGAAATTGGTAATCAGCAGCTTTCAGGAATTGGGCAAGTGGGCTTAATCATAGACATTAAAAGGCAAAATGTTGGAGTATGACCTGTGGGGGACATTCCACCAAAAAAGAGAAGAAAGACTCAGGTGAGCATGTATGCAATTCCAGAAAACCCATTATGCATGCTCACCTCCTAGGAGCTATTAGGTCTCCACACATGCAGGCAGCTCAGTTTAATAAAACAATCAAGGGAAAAGGGGCACAAAACACTAGAAGTCAGTCATATGAAATCCGAGGTTCAAGGTCCAATGGGGCACTTGACCTTTAAGATGACTTCTTGGGCCTCTTCCAAATGTACTTTCCTTTCTTTTATTTCTGCTCTAAAACTTTTTTTTTCCAACTTTAAAAAAATTATACTTTAAGTCCTGGGGCACATGTGCAGAATGTGCAGATTTGTTACATAGGTATACATGTGCCACGGTAGTTTGCTGCAGCCCATCAACCTGTCATCTACGTTAGGTATTTCTTCTAATGCTATCCCTACCCTAGCCCCTACCCCTGACAGGCCCTGATGTGTGATGTTCCCTCCCTGTGTCCATGTGTTTTCATTGTTCAACTCCCACTTATGAATGAGAACATGCAGTGTTTGGTTTTCTGTTCTTCTGTTACTTTGCTGAGAATGATGGCTTCCAGCTTCATCCATGTTCCTGCAAAGGACATGAACTCATCCTGTTTTGTGGCTGCATAGTATTCCATGGTGTATATGTGCCACCTTTTGTTTTCCTAGTCTATCATGTCTATCATTGATGGGCATTTGGGTTGGTTCCCAGTCTTTGCTATTGTGAACAGTGCCACAATAAACCTATGTGTGCATGTGTCTTTGTAGTAGAATGATTTATAATCCTTTGGGTATATATCCAGTAATGGGATGGCTGGGTCAAATGTATTTCTAGTTCTAGATACTTGAGGAATCACCACACTGTCTTCAACAATGGATGAACTAATTTATACTCCCACCAAAAGTCTAAAAGCATTCCTGCTTCTCCAAATCCTCTCCAGCATCTGTTTTTTCCTGACATTTTAATGATCACCATTCTAACTGGCATGAGATAGTATCTCAATATGGTTTTGATTTACATTTCTCTAATGAACAGTGAAGATGAGCTTTTATTCATATGTTTGTTGGCTGCCTAAATGTCTTCTTTTGATAACTGTCTGTTCATATCATTCACCCACTTTTTGATAGGATTGTTTGTTTTTTTTCTTGCAAATTTCTTTAAGTTCTTTGTAGATTTTGGATATTAGCCCTTTGTCAAATGGATAGATTGCAAAAATGTTCTCCTATTATGTAGGTTGCCTGCTCACTCTGATGATAGTTTCTTTTCCTGTGAAGAAGCTCTTTAGTTTAATTAGATCCCATTTGTCTATTTTGGCTTTTGTGCCATTGCTTTTTGTGTTTTAGTCATGAAGTCTTTGCCCATGCCTATGTGCTGAATGGTATTGCCTAGGTTTTCCTTTAGGGTTTTTATGATTCCAGGTCTTACGTTTAAGTCTTTAATCCATCTTGAGTTAATTTTTATATAAAGTGTAAGAAAGGGGTCCAGTTTCAGCTTTGCGCGTATGGCTAGCCAGTTTTCCCAACACTATTTATTAAATAGAGAGTCATTTCTCCATTGATTTCTTTTGTTAAGTTTGTCAAAGATCAGATGGTTGTAGATGTGTGATGTCATTACTGAGGCCTCTGTTCTGTTCCACTGGTCTATATATCTGTTTTTGTTCTAGTACCATGCTGTTTTAGTGACTGTAGCCTTGTAGTATAGTTTGAAGTCAGGCAGCCTGATGCCTCCAGCTTTGTTCTTTTTGCTTAGGATTGTCTTGGCTATATGGGCTGTTTTTTGGATTCATATGAAATTTAAAGTAGTTTTTTCCATTTCTGTGAAGAAAGTCAGTGGTATCTTTATGGGGATGGCATTGAATCTATGAATTACTTTGGGCAGTATGGCCATTTTCATGACATTGATTCTTCCTATCCATGAACATGGAATGTTTTTCCATTTGTTTGTGTCCTCTCTTATTTCCTTGAGCGGTGGTTTCTAGTTCCCCTTGAAGAAATCCATAACTTGTAAGTTATATTCCTAGCTATTTAATTCTCTTTGTAGCAACTGTGAATGGGAGTTTGCTCATGATTTGGCTCTCTGTTTGTCTGTACATAGTGTATAGGAATGCTTGTGATTTTTACACATCGATTTTGTATCCTGAGACTGCTGAAATTGCTGGGATGATGGGGTTTTCTAAATATGCAATTATGTCATCTGCAAAGAGACAATTTGACTTCCTCTCTTCCTATTTGAATATGCTTTATTTCTTTCTCTTGCCTGACTGTCCTGGCCAGAACTTCCAATACTATATAGAATAGGAGTGTTGAGAGATGGGATCCATATCCTGTGCTGGTTTTTAAAGGGAATGCTTCCAGTTTTTGCCCATTCAGTATGATATTGGCTATGAGTTTGTCATAAATAGCTCTTATTATTTTGAGATACGTTCCATCAATACCTAGTTTATTGAGAGTTTTTAGCATGAAGGGCTGTTGCATTTTGGCAAAGTCCTTTTCTGTGTCTTTTGAGATAATCATGTGATTTTTGTCATTAGTTCTGTTTATGTGATAGATTATGTTTATTGATTTGCATATGTTGAATCAGCCTTGAATTTCTGGGACACATTTAAAACAGTGTATAAAGGAAAATTTATAGCACTAAATGCCCCTAAGAAAAAGCAGGAAAGATCTAAAATTGACACCCTAACACCACATTTAAAAGAACTAGACAAACAATTCAAAAGCTAGCAAAAGACAAGAAATAACTAAAATCAGAGCAGAACTGAAAGAGATAGAGACAGAAAAACTCTTCAAAAAATCAATGAATCCAGGAGCGCTTTTTTTGAAAACATCAACAAAATAGACTGATGGCCAGACTAATAAAGAAGAAAAGAAGAATCAAATAGATGCTATACAAGATGATAAAGGAGATATCACCACTGATCCCACAGGAATACACACCATCATCAGAGAATAGTATAAACACCTTTACACAAATAAACTCGAAAATCTAGAAGAAATGGATACATTCTTGGATACGTACATCCTTCCAAGACTGAACCAGGAAGAAGTCAAATCCCTGAATAGACCAATAACAGGTTCTGAAATTGAGGCAGCAATTAATAGCCTATTAATAATCACAGAAAAAGTCCATGCCAGGCGCATTCACAGCCAAATTCTACCAGATGTACAAGGAAGAGCTGGTACCATTCCTTCTGAAACTATTCCAAACAGTAGAAAAAGAGGGAATCCTCTCTAACTTATTTTATGAAGGAGCATCATCCTGATATGAAAACCTGTCAAGAGACACAACAAAAAAAGAAAATTTCAGGCCAATATCCCTGTTGAACATCAATACTGGCAAACAGAATCCAGCAGCACATCAAAAAGCTTATCCACCATGCTCTAAAGCTTTTTAATAAATTTTCACTCCTGCTCTGAAACTTGCCTCAGTGTCTTTTTTTTCCTTATGCCTCTCAGTTAAATTCTTTCTTCTGAGGAGGCAAGAATTGAGATTGCTGTAGACCTGTACAGATTCACTACTGGTAGCTTGGATAACTTCCACCACCAACAGTTTGACTTGTGTTAAGAATATGTGGCATGTATACACCATGGAACACTATGCAGCCATCAAAAACAATGAGTTCATGTCCTTTGTTAGGGATATGGATGAACCTGTAAACCATCATTCTCAGCAAACTGACACAAGAACAGAAAATCAGACACTGCATGTTCTCACTCATAGGTGGGTGTTGAGCAATAAGAATGCATGGACTCAGGGAGGGGAGCATCACACACTGGGGTCTGTCTGTGGGAAATAGGGGAGGGACAGCGGGGGGGAGTTGCGAAGAGATAGCATGGGGAGAAATGCCAGATATAGGTGATGGAAGGAAGGCAGCAAATCACACTGCCATGTGTGTACCTATGCAACAATCTTGCATGTTCTTCACATGTACCCCCAAACTTAAAATGCAATAAAATGAATAAATAAATAAAAATGTTAAAATCTTTAAAAAAAAGAATATGTAAAGAATTCCTACATCTTAATAAGAACAGGACAAACAAGGTGCAATGGCTTACGTCTGTAATCCCAGTACTTTGCAGGGTGGAGGCGAGAGGATTGCTTTAGCCCAGAAGACTAGCCTGGGCAACATAGTGATAACTTGTCTCTAAAGAAAAATAAATAAATAAATCAAATGGGAGGATCACTTGATCCCAAGAGATCAAGGGTACAATGAGGTGTGATCCTGTCCCTGCATTCCTGTCTGGGTGAGAGAGTGACTGCCTCAAAAGGAATAAAAAGCATCCTTCTAATTGTAAAAATGCACATTTCACAAGGAAAGTTATATACATGTCCAATAAAAACATGAAAAAAAAATGCTTAACAGTTGCTAAGACAATACAAAAGAAAAATCAGAATTAGATATCACTATATACCCTTTAGAAAGGTGAAAGTTAAAACAAAATTGGCAACATCAAGTATTGGCAAAGTTATGTCAACATGAAACTTAATTGCTTAAAAACTTTAAATGTTTCCCTAACCCTTTAGGGTAAAATTCACATTTTTTAGCATGCTGTAACTGTTTGTCTTAATTTGATACTGGCCCACATGATATTATTATGCACACACCTTGACTTTCAGGTGAAGAACCTTATTATCTCCATGCCTTGGCAATCTTCCCTCTGCTGATATCTTTATTCTCATTTTTATTTATATAAGGAATACCTTATTCTTCATGTATAAGCTTCTCTGGAAATTCATCTGTAACATCTCCATGGAGGGTTAGAAATTCCCCTCTGTGTGCTACTGTAGCACTGTATAGAAACTCTTACATTTTAAGAGTCATAACATCATTACATTTCTATTTTACCTAATTTTAATATTGTCTTACCCAGGAGAGACTATAAACCCTCTTGAGAATAGAAATTCTATTTAATTTCATGTACATTAAAAAAAAATAAGTACAGTGCCTGAAATATTGCCTCTTAAAGTTACTTAGAGCTGACTACATATTCAACATTTATCATTGCTCAATTAACACCTCACTGAGTGATAGATGAGTTAATTTATAGGAACAATATTGGCCAGAATTTAATTTTATTATTTTTGGAAACCACAGAAAGAAAGAGAAAGGCATAAAAGATGGAGAGGATTATAAATATACTAACAATATTTTTGTGATATAGTCTGGATTTTATATGTTTGTGTCTCCAGAAAGAACTGGGATTCTCTGATGTTTACATTTTGCCTTAGGCTTATGTCAGACATTTATTAGTTCAAGAGCTTCTGATTCAATATTTTTTGTTTGTGTTAGTGTAATTCCTATGTACCCTGACATCAATGTGGTTGATTCAAATTTTAAACTCTTTGAAACAGAGAGTTCAAATCTAAATGTCGTTAATTAGTTGATAAATTTGGATTGTGTTTTGCCTTGGAGAAGAAATAGAATGGTTACTATTTGTGCGTCACTGTAAAAATACCTAGAAATTTCAAAGAATCAAAAACATCACATATTTCTTATGCTTATGTACATTTCAGCCCAAGGGATCTAGTTCTCTGAATAAAACTAAACTAAATTAAAGCAACCACAACAGCAATCTTGTCTCAATGGCATAGTTTTCACTGCATCTTTCCTAAAACAATTCATAAATAAATGAGTAGAACATGTTCCCTTTTCACCTTTAGAGACAACTTCTATATTAAAGTTTGAAAAGTTGTCCCTTGTTTTATTCAGGTCTCTATTAAAAGGCCACTTTATCAAATATTTTATAACCATTGACATAACAAACCACCCTTTCTCACTCCATGAACCACTGCTTTTTCTTCTTAATTAATTACACATTTATTGGCCTTTAATTGCCTGTCATTCCTTAACAAAATATATGTTTCATGAAAATAGAAACACTGTTTTGTTCAATGCAGTATTCCTAGTAACATGAATACTGCCTTAGCTTTAAAGAGTATGCAAACAATTTTATTAAGTGAATGAATGACCTTAGTTAGATATTTTGGCCTGAAAGAAGTGTAGATAGGTTTGTACTTCATTGTCTGTTGGGTAAAAAAAATGAATTTTTATCAGGCTATAATTACCCATACTCACTAAATTTATACCAAAGGAAGTAAAATTTTTTCTTAATTTTACTCTTATTTTGCCATTTACTAAAATTTGATTTCCTTATCTGTAAAAAAGAAATAATAATACTTACTAGAGATATTACAAAGTCTATATTTGACTTGAATTTTGCAAAAATCTTCTCTTTGGTGTCAGATACAGATCTGATCTTTGGAAGAATGAATTATTGAATATCCAGTTAAACACATTTTGCCATTCCTAAACTATAAGGTAACCATAATCAATAAGTGTGTGACTGTCATATTAATTACCTTTAAAATATTGGTGGTATATATAAAATGTATCGTTTGGATTTATTTTTAATATCTGCATATTTACTATCTTAGAAGTATAAGCATTCTAGATAACTCCACATGGAAAAAGACAAAATCAAAATTTCATTATGTGCTTTACATATTGAAATTTATTAATCTTATGACTTATTCCAAAAATTATGTAAATAATTCTTAAAATAATGAAGAACTTCAAAATAAGCAAATAAAAATAGAATTAACAATACAAATATTGAGAACATATATGTTACATAATTTTAGAAAAATATCGTAAACTTTAGGCATCTGTATATAAATATATACATTCTTAGAAACATGTTAATAAGACAGAACAATAATATCAGATATAATTTTAATAAGTGTAGAACTAAATAGAGTTCTAGGAGTCATTTTATTAAATCATAATAGACATATGTAGTTTCAGAGTATATGTGCTATATACTCATATAACGATATATTTATCTAATTATTACAGATTGAATCAGTGGGCTTAGAATGTTTATCATCTTAAATGTTAGTCTTTATTTCAAAACTATTCAAATTCTTCTCTTCTAGTTATTTTGAAACATACAATAGATTATTATAAATATAATCACCCTACTATCTAACACTATATCTTATTGTTTCTTCTATTAAACTGTGTATTTATATCCATTAATCAGCTTCTGTTTATCTCCTCTCCCACCTCCCCTTCTCAGCCTCTGGTAAGCAACAACCTGCTCTACATTTTCTTGAAATTCCATGAGTGAGAGGATGAGGTATATGCCATTTTGTGCTTGGATTATTTCACTTAATGACCTCCAATTCTATCCATGTTGCTGCAAATGAGAGGATTTCATTGTTTTTCATGGCTCAATATATTTCATTGTGTACACATACCTCATTTTCTTTGTCCATTCATTCACTGATAGGCCCTTAAGTTGATTACATATTTTGGCTATTGTGAATAGTGCTGCAGTAAACAATGGAGTGCAGATATCTCTTCAAAATTTTCATTTCCTTTCTTTTGCATATATGCCCAGCAATGGAATTCCTGGACCATATTTGAGTTCAATTTTTAGCTTCATGAGGAGCTGTCATACTGGAGGTTGTAATAGTGGTCGTAGTAATTTACATTCCCACCAACAGTGTACAAGGGTTCTTTTTTCACTGCATCCTTATCAGTATCAATTACTGCCTGTATTTCTCATAAAAGCCATTTTAACTGGGGTAAGATAATACCTTATTGCAGTTTTGATTTGCATTTCCCTGATGATTAGTGATACTGAGCATTTTTTCATATACCTATTGACCATATGTATGTCATCATTTGAGAAATGCCTGTTTAGAGCTTTTGCCCATTTTTTATTAGATTATATATTTTTTGCTATTCAGTTGTTTGAGCACCTTATATTCTAGTTACTAATGCCTTGTCAAACAGATAGTTTGCACATATTTTCTTCCATTCTGTGGCTTGTCTCTTTACTTTGTTGATTAGCTCCTTGGCTGTGCAGAAACTTTTTAGCTTGATGCAATCTCGATTGTCTATTCTGGCATTAGTTGCTTGTGCTTTTGAGATTTTACACAAAAAGTCTTTGCTAAGACCAAATTCCTGCAGCAATTTCCCAATTTCTTTTTAGTAGTTTCAGGTCTCAGATTTAAATGTTTATTTCATTTTATTTTGTATGTTGAGGGATAAGTTTTATTCTTCTGTATGTAGTTAACCATAGAAGCATAACAGTATTAAATACAGTAAGTGTTAACAATTCTTTCTCTAATTGTTTAATTCCATTGAGGTCACTGGAATTTATTTATTTATTTATTTATTTATTTATACAGAGTCTCAGTCTGTTGCCAGGCTGGAGAGCAGTGGTGTGATCTTGGCTCACTCCAACCTCCGCCTCCCAGGTTCAAGTGAGTCTCCTGACTTAGCCTCCTGAGTAGCTGGAACTATAGGTGTGTGCCACCACACCTAGCTAATTTTTGTATTTTTGGTAGAGCTGGGGTTTCACTATGTTGGCCAGGATGGTCTAAATCTCTTGACCTTGTGATCCACCCACCTCGGCCTTTCAAAGTGCTGGGATTACAGGTGTGAGCCACTGTGGCTGGCAGAGGCCACTAGACATTTTTGAAAAGTAAAATTGTATTTTTAAATTCTTCCCATCCAGTATAGCTAAATTAAAAGTGCTACCTCAATTTCCTGAAAACAGAAAACTTCAAAATGATGTTAAATCATATCCATGATAAATCATCTTTGATCTAGTGGATGAATCCATCTTTGATTCATTGCATTTTAATGAAAATGTAAAGATTTATGGAGAATGGGAAATATGGTTAAAGAAAAATTAAGTGCCTAGGAAATAAATCATTTCTCTACCAACCACAGCTGAAAATGAGCATTTATTGTGTGTACTATAAATGCAGGAGCAATCTAGCAGCTAGTGTGAAGAGACACTATTCTTCTTACAGTATAATTTCACAGGTTTAAAACTTGGCTTCTTAAATATTTTAGTAAATAAGTTATAATTACAGCCTGGAGATTATTTCAGATGTATTCTTTTAATACAGAGATTTAATTCATAACTACAACTCAGTCTCTGCTTCTATTAAATACCTTTACTTTTATACTGACCTATTCAGTGTTTGACCAATATTAACACTTTGTAATAAAAATTACATGATTAACTAACATACAGTACCTTGTTATAAGAAGTGCACAGTTAAGTAAATATGGCTGGTGATCCAATTTTAGAAACATGTAAGTGCTTCAGTGTCAAATGAACCAGTTTTCCTCCTTTGTTCTTTCTAAAGTAACAATGTGGAATGTTTTTTCCTAATTCTTCATAATTGTCTTTGCATAAATAACAGTTTACTGTGTTTTCAAAATGAATAACACACATTCCTTTTCATGAATTTCCATACAAAGAATCATTAAAACTGCTTACAGAAACATAAATTCTTATGGGAAGAGTCCTTCTAGATGGCTGACCAGAGGCACTTGACAGTCAACAAAAAGCAAACAAAACCACAAGTAGATACTCCCAGGTGAAATGGAGGATCTAAGAAAGACCATTCAGCAGGGAAACAGAAAAAACAAGGCAGCTAGTCCAGAGAACTAAGCAAGGCAGCCAGCCTGGCGAAGATCACCTGGGAGCTAGAAGAGGCTCTCTAGTGTGGGAGAAAGGTAAGAGAGAAACCTGAATGGTCCACATTTTCACTAGACTGTTGCAGTCCTAGCCATCAGAGAACCCCTTGGCCATTTTAGGCCCTAATACTGTTTCAGTGTGCTTGCTGCCTGGAATCTGCATGATGGAATTGTTGCAAAGGGAAAACTCATACTCAAACACCTTTAAGACCTAAGCAGCTGCAGCATGATGTCATTTTGAGAACCCAGGCTCCATCAGAGTGCACTCAGACACCATAAACACTGATTAAAACTGAAGAAATCATGTGAAGACTAGACTTCCGTATACACTCAGAATGAAAGCTAAAGTGTCCTATCCAACAAACCCATAGATACAATTAAAGGAAAAAGTATTTTCCTGTGAAAACCAATCCAAAAAATTGAAAGAAGTTATGATTACATCAGGTATCAATGTAAGGATGCAAGAAAAATGAAAAAGCAAAAAAAAAAAATTACACCTCCAAAGGAAACAATAATTATCCACAAATAGATTGCCAAAAAACCACCCAAATCTATGAAAAGCCTGTAAAATAATTAAAAATAATATGACCAAAGAAATTCAGTGAGACACAAGAGAACACACACACACACAAACAATACAAAGACATCAGAAAAACAATTCAGAATAGAAATGAGAAATTAACAGATAGATGCCATAAAGAAGAACTAAACAGAAATTCTGAAAGTGAAGAATTTAGTGAATGAAAAAAAAAAATACAACTGAGATCTTTAACAATAGTTTAGATCAAGCAGAAGAAAGAATTTCTAATCTCGAGAATTGTTCTTTTGAAATAACCCAGTCAACTCCCTGCCCCCCAAAAAAGAAAAAGATAAAAAGTAAAGAATAAAAAAGCAATAAAGAAAGCCTATGGGACATATGGGGCACAATAATGTGAACACATATTAAGATTTTGAGTGTTCTGAAAGAAGAGCTGGAAAAAGTTACAAAAACCTATTTAACAAAATAATAGCTAAGATTTTTTCATGTCTTGCAAGATATATAGAAATCAAGGTAGAGAAACATTAATATTCTCAATTAGATTCAACACCAAAAGTTCTGACAGTCCCATTGATGGTGGCCACAGGGATATTGTGTCACCCCTTCCCCATCTCCCAGCAGCTCAGTATGGAGAGAAAGACTTTTTTGAGAGAAAATAAGGGAAGAAAACAAGAGTCATTCCATGTTAAATTCCCTCAGATCTTAAACAAGATCACCAAGGCAGTACCTCTATTAATCTGCAAGAGCCACTTATTTATTAATAATAATAATCTGCAAGAGCCACTATTAATCTGACCAGAGGCACTTGACAGTCAAAAAAAAGCAAACAAAACCACAAGTAGATACTCCCAGGTGAAATGGAGGATCTAAGAAAGACCATTCAGCAGGGAAACAGAAAAACAAGGCAGCTAGTCCAGAGAACTAAGCAAGGCAGCCAGCCTGGCAAAGATCACCTGGGAGCTAGAAGAGGCTCTCTAGTGTGGGAGAAAGGTAAGAGAGAAACCTGAATGGTCCACATTTTCACTAGACTGTTGCAGTCCTAGCCATCAGAGAACCCCTTGGCTCTATTAATCTGCAAGACCAATATATTTATTGGTCTTGGGGTGCCCTCAAGGGAGACGCAGCTGCAGTGACCAAATATTTTGATCAAAACACAATTCCCTTTAAACACAGCCTTTCCAAGAAGGTTGGGTACAAATAAGTCTAGACTGCAAAGATGACAATATACACCTAACTCTTCAATGTCCAGGTATCAACAAACATTCACAAATATTAAGAGCATCCAGGAAAACACACCTTACCAAATGAACAACATAAAGCACCAGCGACTAATCCTGGAGTGACAAGATTTGTGATCATTCGAAAAATAATTCAAAATAGCTGTTTTGAGAAAGCTCAATTAAATTCAAGAAAACACAGAGAAGGAATTCAGAATCTGATCAGATGAATTTAACAAAGAGATTAAATATTTTTTTAAATCAAGCAAAAAAGTTTTGGAGCTAAAAATGCAATTGTCGTACTGAAGTATGCATTAGAACAAATTTATCTGATTGGATAGACAACCTAATGTTGGATCATAAAGAATGAGAAAAGCGGCCAGGCGCGGTGGCTCACGCCTGTAATCCCAGCACTTTGGGAGGCCGAGGCGGGTGGATTACGAGGTCGAGAGATCGAGACCATCCTGGTCAACATGGTGAAACCCCGTCTCTACTAAAAATACAAAAATTAGCTGGGCATGGTGGTGCATGCCTGTAATCCCAGCTACTCAGGAGGCTGAGGCAGGAGAATTGCCTGGACCCAGGAGGCGGAGGTTGCGGTGAGCCGAGATCGCGCCATTGCACTCCAGCCTGCGGAACAAGAGTGAAACTTTGTCTCACAAAAAAAAAAAAAAAAAACCCCCACCACAAAAAAAAAAAAAAAAAAAAAACAAAAAAAAAAAAAAAAAAAAAAAAAAAAAAAAAAAAAAGAATGAAAAAAGCAAGTGCAAACCAAACCGAAAATTAGTAGAAGAAAGGAAATAGTAAAAATAAAAGCAGAAATAAATGAAGTTGAAATAAAAAACCCCACAAAAGATCAACAAAATAAAAAGATAAAAAGTTGGTTGTTTAAAAAGATAAATAAAATTTATAAATCTTTAGTTAGACTAAAAAGACAGAAAATCCTCTCCAAAAAATAAAATCAGAGATGAAAGGGAGACATTATAACTGATACTACAGAAATTCAAATCATTATTAGAGACTACAATGAGCAATTAATTGTATGCTAGTATGTTGGAAAATCTAGAAGAAATTGATACATTTCTAGACACATACAACCTACCAAGATAGAACCACAGAGGAATCAAAAATCTGAATAGATCAATAACAAATTCTGGAGTCAAAACTGTAATAAGACATTTCCCAGTAAAGAAAAGCCTGGGACCTGATGGCTTCACTGCTGAATTTTAGCAAAAATTTAAGGAGGAACTAAAAATTAATCTTACTCAAACTATTTAAAAGATAGAGGTGGAATACCTACTTCCAAACTCATTCTATGAGGCCAGTATTACCCTGATGCCAAAAACAAAGACACATAAAGAAAGAAAACTACAGGTCTAAATCCCTGATGAACATTGATATGAAAATCCTCCACAAAATTCTAGCAAGCCAAATTCAACAATATATTAAAAGTATCAGCCACGATGTCAAAGTGGGATCTCTCCCAGAAGTGCAAGGGTGGTTCAATATACACAGAGAAATCAATGTGATACATCATATCAATAGAATAAAGGACAAACATCATATGATTATTTCAATTGATGCTTTAAAAATTTGATAAAATTCAACATCTCTTCATGGTAAAAACCCTCAAAAATTTGGTAAAGAAGGAACATACCTCAACATAATAAATGCTATCTATGACAAACCTCTTCAATCTATACATTGTACAACCAGAGAGTTACAAGTTCAGAATTTGGAAGAAAAATCTCAGAGAAAAATATGAGTAGAAAGTGAAAAAGAATTACAAAGTAATAGAACATATGGTAAAGATGATTATAGCAAAGAAATCCTATTTGAATTGACTTTCATAGATTTTAGCACAATTCTCAATCCTGATCTCTTCAGCAAGTATTTAATTAACACATGAAGTATCTACTTTGTGTTAAGAACAGTGTTAATCACTGAGGTACAACAATAAACCAGATTTCTTGCCCTCAGGCAGCTTACATTTATCTAATAATTGTTGAGATATATTGCTACATTGTTTTATATAGTAACTATGACGTAAAAATAAATATGTATTTGGTCTCTGCCTCCTGGTTTCTGACACAGAGCTTTAAAAACTCTTATTTCCTGAGTGACGGGACTGATAGCAGTATCCAACACAGAGCTTCTAAATCTCTTGAAATTTTCTGGGTAATGGGAGGGTCTTAGTGTACTGAGGCTCTTGGTGGGCTTCTGGATAGCTTCTTGATAAGCACTGGTCACCAGAAAGATCAAGCTGTCATTAGAAGGTTGGAATTTCTAGCCCCACACCCTCATCCTCTGGTAGGGGAAGAGGGGGTGGCAGTAAATTAATAATTCACCATTCCTACATGATAATACTTGCATAAAAATTCACAAACTACAGGGTGTGGAGAGCTTCTAAGTTGGTGAACACAAACATGTGCTGAAAGGGTAGGACATTCTAATTTCACAGGGATAGAGGCTCCTCTGCTCCAAACCCTGCTGGGCTTTGGTCTATGTCCCTCTTCATCTGGCTGTTTATTTGTATCATTTATAATATGCTTTATAATAAATTGTAGGCATAGGTAGTGTTCCCCTGAGTTCTGTGACTATTAAGCAAATTATGGAAATTGAGAGAGTTGTGGGAACCTCCTAATTATAGCCAAGTTGGACAAGTAAAGGCATCCTTGGCACCAAATGCTTATGGCTGGTGTCTGAAGGGGAGACAGACATGTGAGAATGAGCCCTTAGCCTGTGGAGTTTGCATTAAGTCTAGCTTGTTAATGCTATAATTAAATTAAATAGTAGGATACTCAATTGGTGACTGTAGACAATTGGAGAATTGCTTGGTATGAAAAATCCACGTTTAGCGTTAGTATTGTGAGTAGAGAAACACTTTTCCTTTCTACTTTAAATGACATGGTGTCTAATAGATGTTTGATAGTAAGGAGAAATGTAAAGCTTACATCAGTATAAAGTGACATCCAGAAGGAGTGATTCTTGCATATTTTGGCAAATGTTAGTACTTCGAATCATAGAGCATATCAGCAAGTACTCAAGTCATACACAGGTTTTGATGGTGTTACTGTAATTTCAGAACGAATTGGTACATAAAATTGCATATCCATTCAACATACTTTGTCATTTTCAAATATTTTTTTTTCTGGAACAACCTTCCTCAGATTGTTATGTGACAGGTAATTTGCTGGTCAGAACTGTTAGCAAAAAAAAGAGCTTTTGAATTGCCATGCTTTTATCCTTTTCCTACATCAAGGCTTTTCATAGTAAGAATAAACAAATATAGTACACTTTCCTGGAAGGTATAGCAATTTCATTATAAAAATACCTGAAGTGTCAGCTTCAAAGAATTAGTCCTTAAATATTTTCTCTATTTTGATTGCAATGTTAAGAAAATTTTTTTAAAAGGCAGGTGAAACTCAGTTTTACGTCTTTACAATCATTATATTCCAAGACTATGAAGGGAGCAGACATGAAAGTAAATAAATGTAATACATTTAGTTAGTATGAAAATACAATAATACAGATCTCTGGTCTAATTCTGTAACATTTATTTAGATACATAGATAGAAGTATGTAAATTATGAGTGATTACACTTAAAGAAAAACAACAAATGTAGCTGTAAGTTTGAGTTGAAATATTGCACACATGTCCATAATTCTAATTTAAGATTAATACTGTCCTGATTATACCCAATGAATGTAAGCAGACATTTTGTCTCCCAAACTAGTTTTGTTTGATTAAATATTTTGTGATGTGTTAATGCTAAACTAATACATATATTGTGAAGAGGTTTTTAACTACATCATTACTTTACATTATATGAATTACCACGAATTGCCTACACTCTCTTGTGTCCATCAGCCTGTGAAAATTTATTTGATCACTATTATAAAATTGGTGGTGTGAGTACACTTTGGTATATCTGCTACTCCCCATCCTCCAACAATAATAAGCATATTATTATAGTTTGTGATTAACTCGTGGTGGTTTAATTATATGGCAGCCTACGCAGTTAGTTCTCACAAAGAGTTATTCTGTTTGTCACATAATTTTTTTAAAGAAATGCTTTTTGTAACGTTTAACTATGCATCATGAAGACAAAATAGTTTAATAAAATCACTAGAGTCCAAGCTTGACTTTGGATATGTTTACATAAAATAGATAAGACAAAGATACTTTGTATAAATCTTGCCAGTAACTGTTTTTCTTGTTTTTATAGGTTACCCATCATTGAAATTTGTTTCTATTTAGGTTAAGGGTCTCAATGATTTAAAATTTACCATATCACTTAAAAATTTTAATAAGCTTTAATCACTGCTGTTGGAACATAATACATAGTCTTTTATTTAGTGGAAAAGATACTCAATAGAAAACCATGAGAACGTGGTTTTCATCTCTGATATAAAAATCTTAAGCTTGTTAAGATGTTTAAAGCTATTGCCAAAGGATAATTAGCTCTACCATGGACCAAAACAGGAATGAGATGAAAGATTTCTAGAAAAAGTGACATACAAATTTAAATTCAAAACTTAAATGTACTCATGATGGAAAAATTGAACAAAATTTGATGCAGCCAGCTAGCTGAGCTCATTAATCAGTAAACTGAATTATTTTATTTAGGATGAAGAGAAAATGAAATGTAGAATAGGATGAAGAAAATGAAAATGCAGGTTCACTCACTGAGATAATTATGGTGCTAGATTATTATTAGTTTTTCTTCTCAATACGCTAGAACTGCTGCAAAAATCAAAATGACAGTCTCTTGATTTTTGACATTATATGAGATTAACTTTTTACTTCTATACCACATTTCATAAGACAATAATCAGAACAATAATATTATCTTTAAAATAGGTAGCCATGAAAGAGTACCCAGGTATGATCAAAAATAAATTTAAAATTAAAAATTTACTCATACGTTAGAAATGTAACTAAACATGAAGCAGCTGTTTCAGAAAGATAACTATCATGAATAGGTTCTGATGAAATACTCTTATGAGAAATCTAAAGCTAACTTTATTTAACTTTTAAAAAGTGTTCTGGATGGTTAAGTCCATTTGCAAATTATCAGAATGCTGGTTTCTTTGTAGGGTAAAACTTAATTCATATACTATTTAGTATTTTTATATTGGTTGGTATACAGAAGTTGTACTAAGGTAATGTTTTATTATTTATCAAGAAAGAATTTGCTTTTTAGGGATTCAATCATAATTGAAATCAAGTACTTTAAGAATATTATTTTTATGGTATTTCAGCTGTATTATTATGTTTATTTGTTAGGAGCAGAGAATTATTTTATTGCTGCATGTTATGTCATGAATATTTTTCTTCCCGCAAAGTACATTTATTGAAATCCTAACCTCAAAGCTAATGGTATTAAGGTGGGGCGTTTTGGGAGGTAATTAAGTCATAAAGATGAAGCCCTCATGACTGAGATTAGTGCCCTTATAAAATAGTTCCAGGGGAGCTTGATTGCCTATTCCGCATGCGAGGACACAGAAAGAAGGCACTGTCAGTGTCTTCTGCAAGGAGGCAGGTTCTTACCAGACACCTAATCTGCTGGCACCTTAATTTTGAACTTCCCACCTTTCAGAACTGTGAGAAATAAATTTCTGTTGTTTATGAGCTGCCCATTTATGGTATATTGTTATAGCATTCTGAACAGTCTAATTCACTGTACTAAAATTATACAACAATGTTCTCCCTTTTTCATTATTAGAAAATATGAAATTTCTATATGAAAGCAAATTTTATAGTATAAATAAGGATAATAAAAATATCTTTCAAAAAGCATTTCTTGTTAAATACAAGTTGTAAAAGTTTTAGATTTTAGAAGTTGCCAGAAATGAGAGCTGTTCCACCAACATCTAATTAGCAGTAAATTAAAGCCAATTAGCAAAACAGGAATTGTCTGTACTAAAGAGGCATAAAATATGCTCCTCTTTAAAGTTAAATTATATAGAGAGTTTTCAAATATGCAATACTTACTCAAAAGTATTTGAAAATAAAACAATTGACTTAATCGTTGTAAGTAAGATTTAAATTTTACATCAATTTTACTTCTCATTAATGCAGAAAATGTCTGTTTTGATGAAGATTGTTTGATAGAAAAAGGTATTAATCAACGTAAGTGAATTAATGTAATTTTTCTTTTTCCTTCAGGAAATATAAATAATAAATTCTGAGAATAGAAAATATTTATTAATTACTATAATATTTTTCAAATAGTCTGGTAAATTACTAAATTTTAAATTTATTTTGTGACAAATTGAAAGTTTTTGTAGGCTTCTATTTAAGTTTAATCCAAGTAATTGAAAATTTGAGTATCTATGAGAGGTTCACAACTGCTTTCCCAGAAAATACAGTTCTGTTTTTATGTTAAACTGTTTAAAACATGACTACACTTTTTTCTTTTCTCTTTAGGGAGTTCTTACTTCACATAGGAAGTCACATTTAAGATTGGTTAGTCATATATTACAATTCATTTTTAATCTTTATCAGATGGAAAATATACAGTATATATGACATACCAATCTTTACTCAGAATACTGACAAACATGCAGTCTTCATGATTGAAGGCAGACAACTTGAGTATGTATATTTTTGAATCAAAGGGACAGATAATAGAGGGCAAAAAGACCATAAGTTTTTCCCAAAGTAATGAAATATAAAGGTGGAAAATTTTAAATCATTGTTTCAAATATTTGTAACCTAATTAGCAAAAATAGTGTGAATAGGAAGCAAAGAGACTGAAGGAGCTGGTAAAAATCTGACTTATTTTTGGGCCATATCACAAATTTCAAATGCTTAATTTGAGAGTGATTTCACTGGTTTGTCCTGTGGCAAAATTGATAATAGTTTTAAAAACAATTTTCTACTTTGGCACATAAAGTTAAGTAGAAACAGTTAAGTATTCAGCTAAATTTGCTTAAAACTCTAAGAGTGACTGCATTGGACCATACTTAAATTATACAAATGTTGAGGAGCATTAACCTATATATATATATATTTTTTTTTTGCCTCTTCTGAGCAGTGTAAAGAAATTGAAGAGTCAGTGTAGCTGGTCTGTGTACCAAAACTTTCTAAAAACAAAATTAATAGTGTCATCAATTTTATATAAGATACTCTAAGTTGTTAATCAGAATTAATACAAGCATTTCAATTACCATGAAAGTATTTGAAGAGCTTCATACAATTCTTCCAAAAGAATTGAGATATTTCCAGATGGTACATATAAATTATCAATGATTATTTGACACTTTCTGATAATTAAAGACACAAGGACAGCAAATTGCAAAATGTTTTACCACGTTAGCTAGGACAAATAAATACAAATTTCTTTAGGAACCACTCTTTGAAATATGTCAATGCATATAATCTTCAATGCTTTTAGAATAAGTTAAATACAACATTTAGAAAAATCAGAATCCTGAAGTATCAATTCAGATATTTTGACGATAATTTTGAAACATGGACTAACATGTAGCTTTTTGACATATCAACATTTAAAATAAATGTTATTAGAATATGAATGTTTACTTCTATTCATTCCAGTTGCTTATACTACTGCAGCAATTCAACAAAGTATTGAATTTTATATATTCAAGCTACAAAGACTAAAATGCTCTTCATTTAATGGCATTTCAGAAATACAGCAAAAAAATTACAAAGGCACCAATTTTTAAAATTTCAAATTTAATAAAAACAAACAGAAGGAAAAATAATTTTTTTATACTTCTGGAATGAAAATGCATTTTGTTGTTACAGTGTTCTATAATCTTTGAAGTGGTTTTGAATTTTATTTGAATATACATTTTTAGAACTCATTCTACTCTTGTCTTTTTAATTCTACTAGAAATCATTAGATTAAGACTTAACCTTGCCCCCTCACACTGTCTCCTCTAGAAGTCCCCAGTTTTGACTGTTGCCATCTTTATGTCCCTGAGTACCCACTGTTTAGTTCCTTTACGCCCCTGAGTACCCATTGTTTAGTTCTCACTTATAAGTGTGAACATATGGTATTTGCTTTTCTGTTACTGCATTAATGCACTTGGGATAATGGCCTTCAGCTGCATCCATGTTGCTTGAAGGGACATAATTTTTGTTATTTTTTATGACTGCATAGTATTCCATTGTGTATATATGCCACATTTTCTTTATCTAATACATTGTTAATGGGAACCTAGGTTGATTACGTGTGAACGTGCAAGTACATGTGTCTTTTTGTAGAATGGGTTGTTTTTTTTTTGGGGGGGGATTATTTTTTCGTAAAATGGGTTGTTTTTTTTCTGTTTTTATTCAGTAATGGGATTGCTGGGTTGAGTAGTAGTTCTGTTTTTAAGTTTTTTGAGAAGTCTCTAAACAACTTTTCACAGTGGCTGAACTAATTTACATTTCCACCAAGTGTGTATAAGCATTCTCTTTTTCACAGCCTTGCCAGCATCTGTTTTTAATTTTTTAATAATAGCCATTCTGACTGGTGTTACATGGTATTTTATTGTGGTTTTTATATTTTTTTGAAAATTAGTAACAGAGTATTTTTTATTAAAATAATATGTAAATTGTAATTTAAAATATGTATGTTAATATGAAAAGATCAAATTGAGATAATAGATAAAATTATATGAAAAAATTTTATAATGATCTAATGGATAATGTTCAATTCTGTAAAGTTATGTATTTTAAAAATAAAAAGCAGTGATAAAATAATATATACCATCGTAAACACATCTGGCATGGTTGGATCCAAGCTTCTACTTTTCTCTAAGAAAGTTTTTCTGCCTTCAGATTTAAAAGAAACTTGCTGTTATTTCTTATGGTAGCTCAGCCTTTTACGATGTTTCATTGTTTATTTCTTTTGTACCTTATGGTACAAAATATAGCTGAAGACGTGCGTGTATTTGTGTGTTTATAATTGGAAAATAAACTTGTGAGTAGAGATAATATAGATGAAAGATTCTGATCAATCACTGATTAGATATTATATAAGTACCTTGAAATTTTGATAGCAATACAAAAATCTATGTTATTGTTTTATCATGATGTTAAATGAAATAATATATGTAAAGTCTAATTTATGTAGTCTGTAGCATAGTGCATGATTCCTGCAAACAACAAATCACAGAGTAACTATGATTACATTATTAAACATCAGTTCCTCATACAGGCACATGTCCCACCAATGCCATTTGCTAAAATGTTAGACACAGGGCATATAATTTTTTGTTTGCTACCAAGGTACAGTGAAGGGAGCAATGACCTCACCGAAAATAGAGAAAAATAGGCTTAATGTTCCACAAATAACTTCTCTGTAAAGAAATAGACTGATACTTATATTAAAAATTTGCATAGACATGTTCCAAGTTAAAGAAAAGTTATTTTAGACTACAAAATTGATTTGCCTGTTATGTAAAAAGTAACTTTGTATCTGAATTTAGCTGCCTAATTTACTCAAAATGTCACCTTAGAACATAAAAGTTTTACTACCCAAATGAAAATAAAAAGGTAATTTTGAATTTCCCACTGTAACTTATATTGCACTGCAAGTTAAAGAATTATGTTCGAATAGAATTTTCACAATTAGTTATCAAGTGATTGCCAAATTGGGCTATAAGTTGATTTAATCCAAATGCAAGCCAATTACTGATTAAAGTGAGCCCTCTCATTATTTCAGACAAACAGAACTCATGCTTTAATTTCTAAAAAAATTCTTCATCAAAATGATAACCTATTAGGATAAAAATTATAATCTTGTTTAACATATTTCCAATTTCTAAAATTGGAATGTTTTATAATAAATAGAGATTCATCAGTAGTAAAATGTCATGTTTTTCCTATTGTATACATTTTATTCTTGATCATAATCATCACAATCTATCAAATATCAAATGAGTCTCAGGATTCTGTTGATTGTGATAGCTAATATTTCTACCAAATTAAACTTTATAATATGCTAAAATACAATTTTGTGTACAATAAATAAAATAAAGTCTAATTATACCACAAGATCCAGTAATCTTACCTTAGTGCTTACCCAAATAAAAGGAAAATTTATATCTATGCAAAACCCTGCACACAAATATTTATAACAGCATTATGCATAACTGCCAAAACATGAGCTTAAACAAGATGTTCTTTAATAGATGTATGGATAAATAACTGTAGTATATCCATACAATGAAATGAAATATTATTCGTCTATAAAAGGTAATCCATTATCAAACCGTGAAAAGACATGCATAATTTTAAATACATATTGTTAAGTGAAAGAAGCCCATTGGAAAAGGCTTCATACTGTGTGGCTTGGATCTTCACTGTAAAAACCTTGTGGGTTTCTAGATGTAACATGTACAAAATTGTGGTGTGTGTCTGTGTGTGTGTGAGAGAGAGAGAGACAGAGAGAGAGACAGAGAAAGAGAGACAGAGACAGAGAGAAAGCATAGGAGTACCCCAGGTGTTTTTCACCTTCATCGTATTCCACATTGAACTGCTCACAGTTCTTCAAAGTTAGCGATCAAGTGTTCTGACTAGTTTGTAGTTCCAATGTCTTCTTCTTCAAGCAAGCTAATTGAAGCTGTGATTCTCTATATTTACATGTCTCTCCAGATTTCAGGGTAGCAGCTTGCTCTGTAACCTTAATTTTTTGACAGAGTGAAGAAAAGTTATCAATTTCAGTGTAGCATGTCTGCTTGTTGCAAGGATCAGAGTGAAAATTTCCAAGCTTTTTATTTATTTGAGCTGAGAGCAAAAGTCTTAAATACTTCTTTTAACAGTATATAATAAAACACAAATGCCAAAGTTTTTATGAAAGTTAGGATTTGTTGAAAAATATATAATATGTTAATAAGGATAAATTATATATTTAGATTAAATTTTAAAATACTTGGAAGTAGAAGGTGAAAATGTAAAGAAAGAAAAAATGGCAAGTTCAGCTTTTCTATTAAATAGAAAGTAAAAATTGTTTTATTATCAATATTGAGTACAACAGCATAATATACATAAATGTGACCACAAGTAGAAATAAAAACAATATATATTTCTTCCAAGTTATCACAGAAATAAAACAGTCTGTAAGTCTTTTGGTAGGGTGGAATATACAGCACATCTGTTCAATTTCCACCCTACCAAATTAGGGAAAAAGAAATTTCAAAGACATATAAACAGAAGAATAAACATCAAGCCAGATGAGTGCATAATTTCTATTACAGTCAAAGGAGATTTTAAAAAGTAGCAAAATGACAGAGAGCATAAAGAAAGCATAAAACAAGATGAGAGAAAACAAATATCTCTAAAGGGACAAAATGCTGTTCTAAAAATAACTATTTTCATTATGTTTAAGAGTGAAAGAACAATACACAGAAATAGAACATTAAAGATTTTGAACACCACTAGCATTTAAAGAAAATTCAGAGAGAATTCAAATTATTCAGTTATGAAAGTTGAACTAAAAAAAGCTGTATTTAATTTTGGACCAAACCATCAATGAATATTTCTTCTAGAAGCCTTATGCAAAAAAAAAAAAAAAAAAAAAAAGTGTATATTTGAAACCAAAGTAAGTGCCAGTAAGACATAATAAGGCATATAGCTTCTTGAGATTTATTTTTGACCATTATGAATTAAAATGAGAAATCAGCAACAAATTTCTGGAAAAAAAAACCAACAAGAAATTAAATAGTGTTCTTACACTGAATAAAGGACATAATATATATATATTTCTAAATTATTTATAGAAGAATGAATATTGCATCAAATCTTACGTGAAGAGCCAAACTTACTGGAGAAATCCAGTCTTAAATTATTTCATTTGTAAATAGTGACCTAAAATAAAAGTTCTGAGTTGTCATCACAAGAAGTTAAAAGAAATCTGCAAAGCCTGTAAATCCGGCTTTACAGGACCTTATCCAACCTGGAGGAAAGGCTATTACCCATTGCAATTCCTTGAAGCTGCAAAATCTGCCTAAGTAAATAAATGAATAAAATAAAATGAAGTTATCTTAATTCACCTATGGGCTGTGGAAGAAAATCAAATGGTTCATTATTAGAATAGTTTTTTATTTGAAAATGGTGGGCTTCAGAAGTTTCAATGGAGTATTCCAACTTGAGGAAAAGGGCTGATTTTGTTTTTTTTTAATGGTTCATAGTATATAGTTTCTGGAAAATTCTCTCAAGAAAGAAATTGCACTTTTGAATTACTTACCATTGTTTCTGCAATTTGGAGTTTTTCAGGAGGGGTGGAGAGAAGCATTTGGGAGATTAGGTTATGTGTAAGATAGAGGAGGAGTAATGGCTGTTGGGGACAAATATTTGAGTGGGCCACAGAGGAAAGCTCTTAGTTCTTCAGTATCTCAGTCATGAGGTAAATGAAACTGTTGACCAGAGTCTAGAGTGTTCTTTTCCTCACGATCCCAGTCTTCTGGTATTCATACCATCATATAATCCTTGCTCATAACTTCTTTATAACTATTAGGATATGTCACAGATAAAGGGACAAAACTCTTTTGATTATGTTATTTTATGTATGAGACTCAGTCTTGCTAGCAGACTCATTCTAGATTCTCTCTTTGTTGGTTTAATAGAACAGGTGGGAATATTGGGAAAGCCCATGTGACAAAGAAAAGTGAGATGCCTATAGGAGCTGAGGGTGACTGCAAGATGACAGGTAGCAAGATGTCAGTATGCTCAGTCTTAAAGCCAAATGCAAATTTATACTGTCAACTCAGGTGGGCTTGTAAGGAGTTTCTTCCTGGCCAAGCTGCTATATGCAAACACAGACCAGCCCATACCTTTATTACAACCTTGAGCTACTCAAATCAGGACTTCTGACCCACAGATACTGAAATAATAAATATATGTCATTTTAAGCCACTAATCTTGGGGTAAGCTGATGTCCAGCCATGCATAAGTCACACAAAGCCAAGGAAAAAACAAACTAGGAAACTGTAGCACTGGTGAAACCATATTGAAAATCTATCTGTTTTCATACATGGAAGATTTACTAAGCACATATGGTAAAAAACAAAATAGAACTGTTGTAAATTTTAATGCATAAAAATTTAGAACTGCCCATAGTAAAGGAAAATATACATAATATCAAATAGATATGTGCATGTATATGCAAACATTAATTACATATTAGATGCAATGTGTGTAGTAAAGACAATATAGTCAAATGAACAGCGAAAAGATGAAAAATTAAATACAAAAGTTAATAGTTTTAGAAATTAATTCATAAAATAAATTCTAAGAGGAAATATATGTAAACAAATTTAGAAATAAATGTAAAACTGACAATTATAGCAAGGTATAATTTTCTATCAACTTAGCAAAAATTTAAAATGCTTCTCTTTTTTGTGCAGTTAAATTGGCACAATTTTATGGAGGTGATTCTAAAATATACCTAATTAGCCTTTGATTATACTATAGCACATGCTATAACAGCAGATTTTCCTTAGAATTTCATTTCAAGGAAATAATCAAAAATTTACTTACTTAACAATTAAGTGTATAACTATAAATTTTTATAAGATGAACACATTACTATAACTCCATGTAGGTTGAAAAACATTATTTTCACTCCATAAAGCACTTGTGCCTTTTTCCAGTAATTACTATTTTCCAATACCCAATGCTAAAGAAAGTATCCACTCTCCTGATTTCACACACTCTCAAACACTTACTTACCTGACTTTTTAATTATAACCATTTAGATGAGTATGCAATGTAATTTGTGGTGTTATTTTGCATTCTTCTAATGATGCAACAAATTAAATACCTTTCCATTGTTTATTTGTCATATAAATATCTTCTTTTATGAAATCCCTGTACAAGTTATTGGCCATTTTTCTGTAAGATTTTATTTTTGTTTTATTCATTGTCGAATTTCCTTACATATTCTGAAAGAGTCATTTGTTGGATAAATATTCTGAAAATATTTTTGCTCATGATTTGGTTTGTCTTTGCACTTTCTCAATGTTGTCTTTGACAGAGAGTTCTTATTTTAATGTAGCAAAATATATCAACTCTTTCTTTATGGTTCTTTCTTTAAACATCTTATTTAAAAACTATTTACCTACCTTTAGGTTTGCAGGTCCTCTTCTATGTTTTCCTCTAAAAACTTTTCTTTGTTTCGCTTTTACATTTACATTGACAATTCATCTGGGATTTATTTTAAGATTTCTGTTAGGTAGAGATTAAGATTCTTCCTTTCCTCAATCCCCACTCCACCCACATAAAAAGATCTAGTGTGTATGTATCCAGCACCATGTATTAAGATTATCCTTTTTCATTTGCAAATCAGTGTCTTCTTCTTTGTCATAAATGAGGTGAATACATATAGAAATTTCTCTTACAGTTTTTCTTGCTAATACTATACCACTTTATCAATCTAATTAATGAAAAATTTTGATAATGAGTAGCTCCCAAATTGTTTTTGTTCTTCAAGTTTATCTTGGCTATTCTTAAACCCTTCATTCCATATACTTTTTAGATCCAGTTTTTAACATGTTCTCTCTCTCTCTGTCTCTTTGTCTTTCTCTCTCTCTCTCTCTCTCTCTCTCTCACACACACACACACACACACACACGCACACACACACACATCCTGGGTGGATTTTTGGATTGAGATTGCATTAAATCCATAAATCAATTTGAGGAATAGGACTGCTGCTTTAAAATATTTGAGTCTCCCATTATATAAGCTATCATAGTATATTCCCATCTCTATTTAGATCTTTGATATTGTTTTCTGTAATATTTAATAGACTCTTAGATACAGATATTGTTTACATTTCATTAGTTTTAATTTCAGTATTTGAGTTGTCTTAATACCTCTGGGAAAAAAATAAATTTTTACCCATCTACAAAACATCTGATACTAAGTGTCTGTTTTCTTGTTTTTGTTTTTCCCAATCAATCAATTTCCAACTCTTTGGACATGAAATGGAGGTCCTAAAATTCAATTCTTGCCATTGCCACATGGCACTTTCTCTAAAATTGATCCCATAATCAGAAATAAAACACTCCTCAGAAAATGCAAAACTCTGAAATCATAACAGTCTCTCAGACCACAGCACAATCAAATTAGATTCAAGACTAAGAAGTTCACTCAAAACCATAAGATTACATGGAAATTGTATAACTTGGTTCTGAATTACTTTTGGGTAAATAATGGAATTAAGGCAGATATCAAGAATTTCTTTGAAACTAATGAGAATAATATGTAATGTACCAGAGTCTCTGGGACAGAAGTAAGGCAGTGTTAAGAGGGAAATGTGTAACACTAAATGCCCACATCAAAAAGTTAGAAAGATATCGAGTTAACAACCTAACATCACAACTAAAGGAGCTAGAGAACTAAGAGCAAATGAATCCCAAAGTTAGAAGACAAGAAATTTCCACAATGACAGCTGAAGTGAGCTGTATTGAGGAGAAATACTACAGTTCAGAGAATTGCTCATTTCCAGGTGAATTTTAGCTTATAAAGTTAGTAAATGGTTAAATTAACTGAAGCTTATAGGTGACCTTTAGTAAATAAGAAAATTAACTTTCTTCTTCATCTTCAAACTCTTCAGAAGCAGCAACAGGGCCAGTTAATTTAACTCCCAATTGTTCTGAAAGTATTTTTTTTTAAACTTCTTTTCTAAGAGAATATTCTTCTTCACTTCTTTCTTGCTAATTATACTTAAAATCTTCAATTTCTTTGAAAAATGAAGGATTGAAATTTTCCAGCTCTTTTTTTAGCTTTTTTATTTCCTCCTCATAGAAACATCTTTAAAAGTTGCATATAGGAAATATACACATTTTAGGCTTGAACTAAAAGATTTAACTGTAAATATGAAAAAGTGTTTCTGAATGATCAAATACAGCTATAAAGGAGAAATGTTAAGATTTTTTTGTTCCATTGTACAGTGTAAATAACTAAGGTGTTAACTGTCAAGCCCAATTATCTATCCTGTAAGTTGTGTTCTAGTCTTTGACAAAAATTTACCATCTCTTACAGTGGGATTTAAACTTTCTCTAAAAGCATATAAGATCCTCTCAATAGAGCAATCAATCAAGAAGATTTTGCAGTTCATAAAATTGAAGTTAGTCTGGTTAAGAGTTTTGGTTTAGAGTTCATTTATATTTGTATTTTAAAATATCTAAATTTTAATGAATAATGATCAACTTTTAATAAAGTTATTAATATGATCAGGGAAATCTTTGGGACTTCTCTCAGACATCTGGTGAAGAGAGAATTCACACCTTAGAGACTGTTTAGAATAGCCAGTGATCACTAGCTAATTCTAATATCTGTGCCTTTTTGTCCTGTTTACAGTCTTAAAAGAGGTAAAACATAGCAAATTTTTTTTTGAGAAAACTATAACCTTAAGATTCCTGAAATGAGCTTCGAAAGGAACTAAAGACACTATTGTCAATGTGACCCAAAACTTAAGAACATACTAATGACATATATTTGTTACAATTAAAAAATAAATTTATTATTTAACACCTCCCCCCAAAATGGGATTATGTCCTTTGCAAGGATATGAATGGAATGGAGGCCATTCTCCTAGGCAAACTAATGCAGGGACAGAAAACCAAATACCCATGTTCTCACTTAGAAGTAAGAACTAGATTATGAGAACACATGGACACGTGGTGGGAAACAATACACACTGGGGCCTATCAGAGGGTGGAAGGAAAGAGAGGATCAGGATAACTAATGGGTACTAGGCTTAATACCTGGGTGTTGAAATAATCTGTACAACCAACCTGTATGCCATAAATTTACCTATGTAACGAAACTGCATGTGTACCCCTGAACTTAAAAGTTAAAAAAATTAATACTAAATTAAGTATTCAAACTATGAAGCTAAAAAATGAATAGCAAAAATAAAGAAAAGGCCACTGGAAGGAATAAAGTATGAAGTATATAAAAAGGCAAGAGACAAATATACTAAAAACCTGAAGATCACAACTTTTTAGGTATTAAAAGAGATATAAATCAATTGTAGCTATCAAAACGATGTGTTTTTTGGTAACATCATGTGCCAATAAGTATGAGAATACAGATTTTCCCTAGCAAAATATAAGCAATAAAATTGATCCCACAAATGAATAAAAACTTGAATTATCTAAGAACCATAGAACTCAGAAAATGATTAAAAGGTATATTATTTTAAATACACCAAAGCCTCATGATCTTTTACTGAGACATAATAAGGCCTTAGACTATATTTCAACATTTTAAAACAATGTAGAGTCTAGAAAAGACAAAAATGATTATGTTAATTGAACATAAAAATCCTATTTAGTATAATAAGAAAAGTACATATTCATTTGTTAGGTAAAATATTAAAATATTAGCTAATTGCTTTCAGTGGTATATTCTGGGTGCTACATCTCATGCATACGACTGTGTTTGGTACACATTAAGTGTTCTATAAATATTCACTGATTAAAAAATAAACCTGAGTTTATTGGATTAGGAGCACTAACCACATATGATTATTAGGAAATGTATTATCTGCAAAATAATTTTTATAATATAGTGTTATTATAATCATGTATTTATGGTTATATCAGTTTATATGTAAGCATATAGAAAATTACTACAGGATATATATCAAGGAATTAAAATCAGGTACAGGAGGTATAGTCAATGAGTATGTTTTATTTTAGTTTTTAAACATGTAATAACATAATTTTTAAAAATTACCATTGGAAAAAAATCTTATGACTAGGTAATTTACTCCAGATAGAGAATACAGAGTTGCAAGAACAGTAAGCTGAGGAAAGAACCCTAGACATGCCAATGTTGATGGGACTGGCAGACTATTATCTGCAACTTATGTGTAATTTTCCTGGTTCTTAATTCAATATATAATATACACTTTCTCAAGCTTGACATTCTGAGTTCTTTCACTTTTAAAAATACCTTACCCCATAAATAACCAAAATCTATCGTATCTACTTTTTACATATTCTCAAAATCATTCATTTCTTCTTTTCATTGCTTCTGCCCTGCCTTAATATGCATTTCATACTTTTCGGTACTATTTTACAAGCTCTACAAATATTTCAATTTTGTCTTCCTACCATGCATTTTCTGCATCATAGTCACAAGTTTCCATATATTGAGTCTGAAATAGAACTCTTGATATTTTGTCCCTGGGTACATTATAGCTCCTGTCTTCTTCAATTCAATAAGTGGTTCTACCATCCACTCAGTCATAACCAGAAAACTCTCCTTTCCAGTCTGCTATACAGTAGTTCAAAATATATTTGTTTTGGACTTATCCCAAGTTTTGTCATCTCTATTGTTACCACCCCAGTTCGGTTTTACAGGGCACTGAGATGCTTCTTCTATTGCATCCACCTTTATAACTAACTAACTTTTCTTCTTCCCCAACTTCTGCATTATGCCAGATAGCTCTAGTAAGGAAACTGCATCAATATGCCAGTTTATACAATTACAAATGTATGGTTTCCAGCTCTAGGTAGACGTTCAGTGCTATTCAGAAATTTGTCTGCATGTCATGTCAAAGTTTTTTTGTTCTAATTTACTAAAAAATCACTTATAAAAGCTTTGCTGACTATTGCAATGAACATCTACTTGAGGATCAACAGTGTTTTTACTTTCTTCAGAGAGCCATTAGTCAGAAATTTTATTAATTTCTTATTCGTCCCAGCACCCAACTATTCATATCAACATATCTACGTTTTTAACTTTTCTTACTTCTTCCTTCTTTAAAGTATCAAAGTATACACTCTCTATTGGTTGTACACTGCTCTGACCCTCTGGGACTTTGAAACTTCAATTTATACCGTCACTGCAATATCAGTAAATGTATCCTCCTCAGAAGATGCTTCCCCTCATAAGGGGGAGAAACTCAAGTCTCTTCCACAAAAACTTTTACACACAATATATCTGTTACTTTCACACACATACATTCTCCCATTGTCTTTCTTACACACACACGCATACATATACACACACACTTATTCTACATTCTCATAAAACTTCACAATGTGTTCTCTTCTCAGTCCCTCCTTGTTTTTAATAAACAAGGTTTGGAAAATTTATTTCTAATTATAATTGTTTATACCCCTCATTAAAAAAACTTTGGTCACCTGTTCACATTTTCACTTTCCTAATTCTATTGAAATTATTTTCAACAAGGTAATCAATAAAGTAATTGAGACATACAATGCACTGTTTAAATTTGTTTTATTTTTTACAATGGAAATATGTTGAATCTCTCACTTTCTATTTCAACCATAGCATCAACCTGTTGATTTTTCTAAATTTAAAAACAATGTTCACTTTTTATATTTAAACATGGAGTTGGCCCAGTGCGGTGGCTCATGCCTATAATCCCAGCACTTTGGGAGGCCGAGGCAGGTGGATCATGAGGTCAGGAGATCGAGACCATCCTGGCTAATGTGATGAAACCATGTATCTACTAAAAATACAAAAAATTAGCTGGGTGTGCTGGCATGTGCCTGTAGTCCCAGCTACTCAGGAGGGTGAGGCAGGAGAATTACTTGAACTCAGGAGGCAGAGGTTGCAGTGAGCAGAAATTGCACCACTGCATTCTGGCCTGTGCAACAGAGTAAGACTCTGTCTCAAAAAAAATGGGGTTGTAGTTCTTTTCTTCAAAGTTATTGTGATACATGCTTATTAAGTGTTGTGGGGGAAGTTGACATAAATAAAATCGTCATCATTTTCTGTGAAAAATGAAATGAGTTGGAATATTTACTCAACAAAGTGCTCATAATAGTGATTAGCTATATATTCAATGTGTTTATTTTGAATGAAAAAATGGCCAAATATCAATATTAGTTGTATTGATGATTATTATAGAACTATGATGCCAATTTTTAGATAAAAATTATAAACAGTGGATTGAAGAGAGGAATATGTATATTTATATATGTAAAACAGTAGATTAAAATTTAACTGGTATATCTGCTTAAGGTGCAATAATGGTAATAATAATAATACTATAAATTACATGTGCAGCAAATATTTAAAGTTCACTGCAACTCTGTGAGGTCGGTGATATTATTAACATTATTTTATAAATGAGAAACTGAGTCAGAAATGGCCAAGAAATGTGTCAAGGCTGTATAGCTCATAACCAGTAGAGTTGATAGGTTATGTAAATACTGTGAGAAAAACAAATGGTTTAAAATGATGCTATCTGATGATAGAAAATACAGGCATAGAAAATAAACGCTTGGAATAGAAAATAACAGACTTAAAATTGTATCCCCTTTTTTGGCAGATAAAATATTTTATAAGGATGGTGATCATATAGGGTTCTCAATCCTCATCATCTTTCTTTAATGCTTTGTGAGTTTTATGCTGTTAAATTAATGCTTATTTTATTCAGTAAACAAAACTGATATCAAGCAAGGCTTTGTAATATCAATGTTCCTTGTAGGAAATTTAGAAAATTGATGAAAATCTTAAAGAAGAAAATTAAAAATTTATAACCTCATAGGTATCCCCTGTAAATTGCAGCAATTTTTCTTTTTAGCAACTCAGATATATTTTTGAATAATTTTGGAAGTTGATGACTACTAATTTCTCATCATTATAAATATATATTTTTGAATTATCCTAGTTGATAATGAAAAGTTCTCCTTTATCTCTACCCTGAGTATTATAAAGCATTAGGATTCTGGTACTTGGAAGTAACAAGAGGACAGATAGAGGCTTGCAAGTTATTGTCATGTAGTTGGCATTTGACATCATAACAACAGATGGATGTTTCCCAGGGAGAATATGCGGAGAGATAAAAGAAGGCCAAAAAGAGATTCTAAGGAGACAACAACAACTAATAAGCTAGTGGAAGGGGAGACATCTCCCATGACCACCGAGACAAAGGGCCTGGAAACAGGAGAAAAATGTAGACATGGTTTCTAAATAAGGGAAAAGTAAGTACAGATGCTCCTTGACTTATGATGGGGCTATAGCCTGATAAACTCAATATAACTTGAAAATATTGTAAGTTGACAATGTATTTAATACACCTAAACTGCTGAACATTATCACTTGGCCTAGATTACCTTAAACGTGCTCAGAAGATTTACATCAGCTTACAGTTGGCAAAATTATCTAATACGATGCCTATTTTAAACATAAGTGTTGACTATTTCATGGAATCTACTGAATACTGTACTGAAAGTGAAAAACAAAATGGTTGTATGGTACTCAAAGTACAGTTTCTACTGAATATGTATCACTTTCTTACTGTAATAAAGTCGAAAAATCACAAGTTGAACCATCCTATGTCAGAGACTGTCTGTAATGAATGACAAAGACTCAAAAATATCCGATGTTACCAAGAAACCAATTAATATAGAGCTTATAAAATAATATTGATTGGACTCAGCAAGTAGGCATTTATCATTAAACTTGTCAAGGAAATTTTTGCTAGAGTTGGGGGAGACTCGGGGATGGGTGTGAAGTTAGAAACTATAACTGAATATGAGATGAGAAAGTGAAGGTAGGCGGACCTGATGTGAAACAGAAAGCAGGACTTTGAAATGGCTGGAAGTTACTTGTGATGGATGACACTGCCATTGGTAAATCAATCAATATTTTTAACCAGTCTATTATCAACTGCAGGCAACTCAGCAGACATAATCATCATCCTATTCAAACTAACAAAAGAAAAAAGACATAAATAGAAACTATTATTATATAAATAATTTGTATTTTCCATCTACTACATATTTAAATTTCAACTAATACATTACAACATTCTGAATATTTTCTGATTAGGAAATTTTTGTCAGTTATTATTGGGCTGATTGTCTAATGATACATGATACTTCATTTAGAAAAAATAATTAGCAAAACACACATTTACTTCTTTATCATTAATAGAATCTACTTTGAATGGAGGAAAACATTCTTTATCCGGTTAGAATTGCTCTATAATTTTGTGCTCTAGTTTTTGGCAATAACGAAGAAAAGCTTTGTGAAAGCCTGTGATTATAGGAGTTTTATGAGGACAAATCATGGCTGATAATTTGAGGCTATTAGGCCCTTTTCATCTTGATAATTATCAGGTATTTAATATTTTGTGAACATTTCCAAATTAATCATTAATTAGTCCTTTTTTGCAAGTCAGGTCAATCCTATTATATATTTTGTTTAAAAAAAAAAAAACATGCAGGCTGGGTGTGGTGGCTCAGGCCTGTAATCCCAGCACTTTGGGAGGCCGAAGCTGCCAGACCACCTGAGGCTAGGAGGTGGAGACCAGTCTGGCCAAAATGGTGAAACCCCATCTTTACTAAAAGTATAAAAATTAGCCAGGTGTGGCGGCACACGCCTGTAATCCCTGCTACTTGGAGGGCCGAGTCAGGAGAATCGATTGAACCTGGGAGAAGGAGTTGCAGTAAGCGGGGATTACGCCATTGTACTCCAGCCTGGGAGATAGAGTGAGACTCCGCCTCAAACAAAACAAAACCAAACACCATGAAAAGGCAAGATGAGAAGGCTTTCATAGAACTCTTCGAAGTAGATGTTTGGGGGATATTCAATATTAAAGGATAAATTAGTACCGAGTCTGTGAAAGTTTAATAAACTCCCTAATGTTGTTTGGGACACTTCTGAAAAGTTTGTAGAATATTTCTAAGTTAACTTGGAAGATTGTGAGTCAAAGATTATAACCTTTATAAAAATTTGAACTTCACATTGGAAACTTTATTTTTTTTTAGTAGCCACCACTGGGCTTGTGCTATAAACATACTTTACAGAGTTGAAGAAGGAGAATTGTTTTGTTATTATAAAGACAATACCAAGGAGATGAATACAGTGCAAAGTGCAGAAGAAGGATTGAAAATACTTTAAAATTACTGGAGTACTGTTAATGGAAAGTTGGAATACTTACAGTTTGGTAGAATGACTCTTACTGTGGAAAATTTTACCTTTCATTACTGTTAAAAAAGCCCCCAGGCCGGGCGCGGTGGCTCACGCCTGTAATCCCAGCACTTTGGGAGGCCGAGGCGGGTGGATCACGAGGTCAAGAAATCGAGACCATCCTGGTCAACATGGTGAAACTCCGTCTCTACTAAAAATACAAAAAATTAGCTGGGCATGGTGACGCGTGCCTGTAATCCCAGCTACTCAGGAGGCTGAGGCAGGAGAATTGTCTGAGCCTAGGAGGCGGAGGTTGCGGTGAGCCGAGATCGCGCCATCGCACTCCAGCCTGGGTAACAAGAGCGAAACTCCGTCTCAAAAAAAAAAAAAAAAAAAAAAAGCCCCCAAACTCAAAAACAACCTAAGTGATTTTTAAATATCCAGTTATTTTCTTTCTTTCTTTCCTTATTCCTCTACTTAGGGTTAATACCCAAGTCTTTAGGTGCCAAGATCAATAAATCCCTTTCCAGGCCAGGTGCGGTGGATCATGTCTTTAATCCCAGGGGCACTTCCAGATGCTGAGGAAGACAGATCATTTGAGGTCAGGCGTTCAAGACCAGCCTGGCCAACATGATAAAACCTGTTTCTACTGAAAATATAAAAAATTAGCTGGACGTGGTGGCTGGTGCCTATAATCCCAGCTACTTGGGAGTCGGAGGCAGCAGAATCACTTGAACCCAGGACCCTGAGGTTGCAGTGAACCTGTAGGCCATGCACTTCACTCCAGCCTGGGCAACAGAGGTTGGGAGACTGGAGGTTGCACACTTCACTCCAGCCTGGGTAGCATAGTGGAATTCTTTCCCCACTGTCACCGAAATAATATATATATATATATATGTAAAATAAAATATAAATAATAAATACCCTTCCAGGTTCTCATGTTAATTACTCTGCTTTTCAATACTTTCTTTAATATTGGAGCATAACATTTTTTTTTCTTTTGTACTTGATTCTATCCCAAAACAATTGAAAAAACGTATACTTCTTCTGGAACTTTTAAATTGTCCCAGGGGACTGTTTTCAGGTTTTATTCAGTTGGTGCAAAAATAATTGCGACTTTTGCTGCAATTATTTTCTGCAAGTAATATCAAGAACCACAATTACTTTTGCACCAACCTAATATTAATCTGCCAAATTACTGTAACCCGAGAGTGAGTGTTTTCATACATGATAAGTATAATTTTATAATCATTTAAGTACGTTGCTAAATTCTATTTTTCATACTTGGTTATTTAAATTCTTTATTTTTGAAAATTTAGAATGTTTTCAATCTTTAGCTATTATGAAAAAGGCCATAATAATCATCTTCAGATACTGCAAACTACTGAGAATATTTCCTGTATGGAAACTGAGACTATCTAGTAACCAACCTGAAAATATGTTTTTCTTCTCATGGAAATAGATGCAATTAGCAGAGTATTACCATTGTTCTTAGAGGAATTATGCCAGCATCTATGTATCATTTTCAAAGAATAGTTCACACAAATGCAATAAGAGAGTAGAATTCATTGCAATTATGAATCGTCTTTGCTTGACTTACTGATGTGTGTGTAGGAAAATTTTTGCTTCTTATTATCCTAAATAAGTTATTTTTTCAAATTTCCAAGTTATCAGAAATCATAAATTTTATTTATTCAGAAAGTGAAAAAATAAAGAAAAACTATAGATTCCCACTTTCATTCCTCTGGGAGTTGACACATGGCTAACCTTACAGGAACTAAGCATCAGGCCTTGACAGCCCTCCTTACTGATTGCCACAATTATGATCACAAAATTAATTTAATCTTCACTAGCTATAGCTGTGGGCCAATCCCAGCCTACTTTCTGTTTTCATAGGATTCCTGAGTTAAGAATAATTCTTACATTTTTAAAGGATTGAAAGAAACCCCAAAACAATAATATTTCATGCCCCAATAAGAAAATGAGACTATTATACTAAGTGAAGTGACTCGGAAATGGAAAACCAAACATCGTATGCTCTCTTTCATAATTGGGAACTAAGCTATGAGGACACAAAGGTGTAAGAATGATATAATGGACTTTGGGTACTTGGGTGAAAGGGTGGGAGGGAAGTGAGGAATAAAAGACTAAACATTGAGCACAGTGTACACCGCTTGGGTGATGAGTGCACCAAAATCTCAGAAATCACCATTAAATAACTTTATTCATGTAAGCAAACACCACCTGTTTCACAGAAACCGAATGAAATAAAAGATAAATTTAAAAATAAATAAATAATAAAAGCGAATAAAATAGTAAAAAAGAAAATCATATGATATTCAAATTTCAGAGTCTTTAAATAAAGTGTTACTGGAACACAGTCAGAATTTTTAATTTTCATATTGCCTATGGCTGCTTTTTCACTACAATGCCAGCATTGAGTAGCTGCCACAGGGACCTTCTGGCCTGCAAAGCTGAAGAGGTTTACTATTTATTAAAAAGTTAGACCATTTACTAAAAAGTATGCTGACCACTGTTCTACTTTAACTATCGGTCCTGTTATTGTTCATTTCCTTGAAGACTCCCACTGTGAGGAAGTGGTAGGAATAGATTAATACCTTGCATGATTACTATCAGGATGTGAGGTGTAAGTGAAACCCTTTATTTAACTGACCTCAGTTTCTTTGTAGAGTCATGTGGTTTTAATCTGTTGCGATCACAAAAACTGTAAGTCAGGGTGGCACTGAAGATAAATAGGAAAAATAGCAAGTACTAAAAATGTATGCTTGAGCTAATTTAATAGTTTTCTTTACCTAATTTTATGTACACATGTAAGGTATTAAAACATATTGTGTCATTCAAATAAGAATGACAAGTCAAAATAGGGTAGATTTTAATACTCAATTGAAGACTTCAAAAAGTACTATTTTCCCATACCCATGGCAAAATGCTTGTGTTTGTATCTGTATCTGTGTGTATTATACACATATATTTATATGTGTATATGTTTTTATGTGTGTATATATAAATACATTCATCCCAATATGCAAGTTGAAAAGCTTTATTATGCGGCTCAATTCTACTTCTTATGTATGTGTTCATCTACATTGCTTCTTTTTTTAATTTTACTTTAAGTTCTGGGATACATGTGCAGAACATGCAGGTTTGTTACATAGGTATACCTGTGCCATGGTGGTTTGCTATACCAATCAAGTGGTCATCTAGGTTTTAAACCTGGCATAGTTTAGGCTTTTGTCCTAATGTTCTCCCTTCTCTTGCTTCCCAACCCCCAACAAGCCCCAGCGTGTGATGTTCCACTCTCTGTGTCCATGTGTTCTCATCGTTCAACTCCCATTAATGAGAAAGAACATGTGGTGTTTGGTTTCCTGTTCTTGTGTTAGTTTGCTGAGAATGATGGCTTGCAACTTCATTCATGTCTCTGCAAAGGAAAGGAACTCATCCTTTTTTATGGTTGTGTAGTGTTCCATGGTGTATATTTGCCACATTTTCTTTAACCAGTTTACCCTTGATGGGCATTTGTGTTGGGTCCAAGTCTTTGCTATTATAAATAGTGCTGCAGTAAACATACGTGTGCAAGTGTGTTTCTAGTAAAATGATTTATAATCACAATGGGATTTCTGGGTCAAATATCTCTGGTTCTACATAATTGAGAAATCGCCACACTGTCTTCCCCAATGGTTGAACTAATTTATACTACCACCAGCAGTGTAAATCCATTCCTATTTCTCCATAGCCTTGCCAGCATCTGTTGTTTCCTGACTTTTTAGTGATCGCCATTCTAACTGGGGTGAGATGGTATCTCATTGTGGTTTTGATTTGCATTTCTCTAATGACAAGTGATAGTGAGATTTTTTTCATATGTTTGTTGACCACATAAATGTCTTCTTTTGAGAAGTGTATATTCATATCTTTCACCTGCTTTTTGATGGGGTTGTTTCATTTTTTTCTTGCAAATTTGTTTAAATTCCTTGTAGATTCTGGCTATTAGACCTTCGTCAGGTGAGTAGATTACAAACATTTTCTCTCATTCAGTAGGTTGCCTGTTCACTCTGATGATAGTTTATTTTGCTGTGCAGAAGCTCTTTAGTTGAATTAGATCCCATTTGTCAAGTTTGGCTTTTGTTGCCATTGCTTTTGGTGTTTTAGTCATGAAGTCTTTGCCCATGCTTAGGTCCTAAATGGTATTGCCTAGGTTTTCTTATATGGTTTTTATGGTTTTGGGTTTTACATTTAAACCGTTAATCTATCTTGAGTTAATTTTTGTATAAGGTATAAGGAAGGGATCCAGTTTCAGTTTTCTGCATATGACTAGTCAGTTCTCTCAGCACCATTTATTAAATAGGGAGTCCTTTCCCCATTGCTTGTTTTTGTCGGGTTTGTCGAAGATCAGATGCTTGTGGAAGTGTGGTATTATTTCTGAGGTTTCCATTCTATTCCATTGGTCTATATATCTGTTTTGATCCTAGTACTTTGCTGTTTTAGTTACTGTAGCCTTGTAGTATAGTTTGAAGTCAGGTAGCATGATGCCTCCAGCTTTCTTCTTTTTGCTTAGATTGTCTTGGCTATTTGGGCTTTTTTTTGGTTCCATATGAAATTTAAAGTAATTTTTTCTAATTCTGCAAATAAAGGCAATAGTAGTTTGATGGGAATGGCACTGAATCTATAGATAACTTCGGGCAGTATTGCCATCGTTACAATATTGAATCTTCATATACATGAGCATGGATTTTTGTTTGTTTGTTTTTGTTCTTTCTTATTTTCTTGAGCATTGGTTTGTCATTCTCCTTGAAGAGATCATTCATGCCCTTGTAAGTTGTATTCCTAGGTATTTTATTCTCGTTGAAACAATTGTGAATGGGAGTTCGCTCATAATTTAGTTCTCTGCTTATCTATTGTTGGTGTATAGGAAAGCTTGTGATGTTTGCACATTGGTTTTGTATCCTGAGACTTTACTGAAGTTGCTTATTAGCTTAAGAAGTTTTTGGGCTGATACAATGGGTTTTTCTAAATTTACAATCATGTCATCTGCAACAGAGACAATTTGACTTCCTCTCTTCCTATCTGAATATGTTTTATTCTTTCTTTTACCTGATTGCCTTGGCCAGAATATCCAATACTATGTTGAATAGGAGTGGTGAGGGAGGGCATCCTTGACTTATGCAAAGGGAATTCTTCCAGTTTTTGCCCATTCAGTATGATATTGGCTATGGGTTTGTCATAAATATGTTGTTTTTATAAGTATTTCTTCATTTTATGTATGAATTTTGATTGCCCAGTTTAACCAATATTTTTATTATTACAAAAGTCTCTTAAACATGGCAGAGTTAAATGTGTTATATCAAAGTCTAAAAGTTTTTTACTCTTAAGCTTAAGTTGCACAACAGGGCATCATTCTCTGTCTAAAGATATTTAATAGAAATTTAGCCATATTAGTTCAGGTTGGATTTTAAGTTAAATGGGTTTGTACTTTGTAGTCTTACTTATTTTAATGACAACATGTTCTACATTACCACTGAGTTCTATGCCCTATCTCAAAAGTGCTAATTTTTTGTTACTGAATATTCGTCTACTTGATTCCTAATATTGTATATGAAAATTATATGTTACATGTTTTTTTATTTCACTGGTTAGTATTTGAAGCGTGTATTCTCTTCTCCTTTCCTTGGGTTGCCCCTAGTTTTAGCCATACTTCTTCAGTAACCAGTTGAAGAGAGCCATGTTATTGAAAGCTTCTCTTGGAACAAGTGAGAAATTTACCATTTTAGTCTAGTGATTTAGGCACTTAAAAGGGTCTGCGTATGTGGCAGAGGTAGTTTTTTTGCAAAACTTACTCTGAGTATTCCTCAAATTATGGTCCAATTTTATTAGAATCACTTGAAATTGTAATCTTTGTGGTTTAGTTCCAGCAATCTTCATTTTCAATAAGAAATACAAACAATTCTTTTGTACACTAATATTTGAGAATCCATGTAATAAATGTTTTCCTTATCATTATATATAATAATATATTAGTTAGATTTATATAGTGAATTTGCTACCATTAAGGGATGATTCTGTATAACACTGGTTTATGTATTGTTGCAGAAATGTAAACGTAGTTACATATGTTTTGCTTAACCATGTTGTAAACCAACAATGTCAAACATGATTCTTCAGAGGGTGGAGGTTCTAGGGAGATGCCTGATGGGCAACTATCAGCAAGAGAGGAAAGAGGACTGAGGGTAAGGCTCTCAGCTAGTATCCCACATCCTTTGGCCCTTAGTCACAGCAATTCTGTTCTGTTTCTTTTTATGCATTTAGGTACTTCTCGTATGTTATATACTACATATAAGAATTCTTTGGGATACAGTGTTCTGCTGTTAGAGGAAAAAAGTTTGGAAAGCATTAGAAAGCCACCTCATTTTACTTTTAAATCTATGAACATTATTCTTTCAGAAGACAAAAATGTGTTCATTGCTTTGAATTGGTTGGCACTACTAAAATCTACCTGAGCAGAAGCACACCATTACATTTAATATTTCAAGGAATGTTTAATTCAATCACTGGTTTTCACATTTCTGTATCAGAACAAGTGCCTTGAAATCACCATGGCAATCACAACTGCCCAGATCTGAGTATGATGATTCGGAATGTGTCAGAATCTTCAGAGATGCTTTCTTTTTTTAATTAAAGACTGCACATGCAGATTCTTTTTCTGCAGATTTTCTATATTTTTTTATTTTTTAAAGTATAGTATATTTGTCTTGCTGCAAGATAGTGTTCTGTGTGAAAAATTTTAGAAAAACAATAAGCTAATTTTACCACACAGAAATAAGGGCTCTATACTTTTTGCTATTTATATGAATGTCCAGTTTTTTAATTGTATGTACATTTACTTTACAAAATATATTTCACTTATTTTCCATTATATTTCATTAAAAATCAAGAATACATTTTCAAAACCCATATTGTATAAAAGGTATTTTATTTACATATATTTTAAGTAAATTTATCATTATCACTAAAAATATCATCATGTCTCCATTAACACATACTTTTCATTGAGCAAAAATATCTTTCTGTATCAATCAAGTTTGATTTAGCATATCATTTTCACAGGTTGCATTATCTCCAATCATATTTATATGTCTCAATTTATTTAGGTGTTTACATCTTATTTGAAATTCAGATTGTCCCCATTGCTTGCTTCACTATTATAAATGCTGATTTGATACATATACATTTTATATATGTTTAAAATGTTATATTAAAATACAGTTGTGAGAGTGCAATTATATGGCTAAAACATATGCATATATTTTATGGTTTTCAGAATACCTTGTTAATCACATCCCAGATAGCTTCAGTTTGTACTCTCACCAATGATTAATAATATTGAATGTAGGCTTGGACGCCCATTGAAAAGGGATAGTAACAACAAAATTATGTTTTAAAATATTATTGTGTTTTGTTGACAGACTGTCCAGAATTTGGCCAAAAAATTCATTGGTTAAGAAGCCGAATGCCCTTAAACAGCATCCATTAAAAAACAGTCTTTTTAAAGTGTAGATTACAATATTTGAGAGAAAGATAATTTGGGTAAAAACTACCCTAATACATATACAGTGACTATTTAATAAAAAATATCAATATATTTATAGTATTTAAGTAATATAATTTTTTTGTTCTGCTTTGTTACTTGCAATAAGGAACAGTATTAGTATTAATTGTATGTCAACCTCATTGCTAATCAAAAAATATAAATGCAAAAACATTGTGGTAGATATTGGTAGAAAAAAGATATTTAGAAAAATAATTTCTATCAGTTACCTCTCTCTTTTAATAATTCTAGCATGGAAACACTTGTAAATTTGGAATTATACCTTTTAAAATTCAAGTTGGTAAACTACATTACTGTAGTAAGAATCTTTGAACTCTCTTGTTGCTAATTAGATAAGATATTAAGGACATTTTCTGAAGGCAACAAAGGCATTTTAATAGGTCTTGACCTGAATATGCGGAAAATGTCCTAGAGTGGGTATCCTTAGAATTGTAATTCTAAATAGGTTTTCTATGTAGGTATCAACATGATAGAATTTTCATCAATGCAGAATTGTCATTTCCTGTTAACTGTTCCTTCACTTCTTTAAGCAAATAACATTAAATCCCACACTGTTGTAGTGGGATCACGTTTTCCTGGTTGTTTATTATCTTTAGATCATGGTGAATACATAAAGGACATTTTACGTAACAAATATATTAACTATTCATCAGATAAAGCAATTTGTATTAGTTACATGGAAAAAGTTTGTATATATTAGTTTTAATAATTTTGAAGTATAAATATTTTAATACAAAGAAAATAGTCTTTACATCTTTGCAAGGCTATTCTTTTGTTTTATCATCAAGTATATGATCTAAAATAAAATTACCCAACTGATTTAGGAAAGAGACTAAGATAGAAATTAGAAATAATGAATTCTGTTTTCATCAGTGTAATATGTTGTATTTCACAAATTTTGAAAAGCAAGAAGAGAATCTTCAATTGTGAGAAAACATAATTAACCACACTTTTTAACCTTATTACAAATAGTGATGAGGATGCACACACACAAACACACACATACACATCTATCTCTATGTCATGGGTATTAAGAAGCATGTATATCAGGATTCTGGAATGTACCTACTTGTTTAGTGTTGGTCCATTCGAGAATCCTGATATACATGCTTCTAAATACTTATGAATGGTCTCTTTTAATTATGTAAAAGTAAGTTGGAAAAACACCAAGTTTCCCAGAATAAGAGCACAATAACCTAGGTTTGTGTTTATGAGGGCAAACGTGCGTGTGTGTGTGTGTGTGTGTGTGTGTGTGTGTGTGTTTCAGTTGTTTAGTACAAGCTTTGTCACTCCTTAATATGGTTACAATCAGGAATATATACTTTTGTGAGAGTGGAAACCAGTTATCTCCCCTCATTTTTATAGGAGATCTATTGGTATGGATCAGAGCAGAAAAGAATAACAATGAAATAAAATAAGTCCAATTGAATTGGAAAATAAGTCCAATAACAATTGAAATAAAATAGGTCCCAGAGATCCAGAAAAGGGCATAAAAGCCCAAGAATGTGTGAGTGTGGGGAGGAATGGTATGATTATGGTAGGCTTTTGTATTCATGGTAAGTGACAGATCACGAAATGTCCTCAGGGTTTAGCCATTTTAGTATAGAGTGTGCTCTTTGGAAAAAATAATTAAATTAATTTAGGAAAAGTGGAAAAAAGTAATAAACTACAACACGAGTGTAAGACATCTGACTTACTTCTGAGGATGAGAGTCTTCAGGAGGAATTTCATGTGGCAGTGAGAAGCAGTGTCTATATTTAACTGAAGAGTTTGTGGTGCACTCATAGAACTGAGTTCCTCAAATTCGGGTTCTTGAATTATTGAAAGAGATGGAGAAGCCATCTTTTGTATTAGTAAAATTGATTACACTAAATTTATTAAAAAATACATGAAAATTTTAATTAGTAGGTGATAGATTAATGAGTTGCTAAATAAAGGTTACCATATAATACCATGTAATAGCATTACTTGGGAAATAATGAGAGGTCTGACATTTAGGATCTGTCAACAAATATGCCAAGTCTCTTTTTATCTGTGTCCTTGCCACATAAAGTCAATCTCTGCATATGTTTCAGTGTTAAACAAGTTAATTTCATGAAGCAGAGTATTTTTTCTCAGAATAGACATATTTATTATTGCTTATGGGTCTCATTTCACTTGTATATTCAATGCATCCTTTTGGTTATATGGCCATTTTTACAATGACAATCCACACTTTATTCTCTTATTAATTGTAGAAAAAATAGAAGACATATTTGAGTCTTAGATAATATAAAGTGAATAAACAACAGGGAAAAAAGTGCTATAGCTTTGAAATTGTTCTGAAAATTTAGGTTTAATTGGAACAATTTTCTATATCCAAAGGCAAAGATCCATTAAACCAAACAAAATAGGCCAGGGGCAGTGGCTCAGGTCTGTAATCATCAGGCAGGATGATTGCTTGAAGCCAGGAGTTTGAGACCAGCTTAAGCAACATAGTGAAACCCTATCCCTATAAAAACTTTAAAAAATATTATCCAGTTATGGTGGTACATGTTTGTAGTCCCAGCTATTAAGGAGGCTGAGTTGGGAGGATTACTTGTGCCTAGGAAATTGAGGCTGCTGCATGCTATGATTGTGCCATTGCATTGCAAACTGGGTGACAGAGTAAAACCTAAATTAAAGCTACAATGAGTTGTCATCTCACATCTGCTAGAATGGCTATTACTAAACTAAAAAACAACAATTGTTGTCAAAGACATGCAGTAAAGGGAACCCTGTAGACTACTGAGGGGAATGTAAATTAGTACAGTTTATTATAGAAAACAGTATGGAGGTTTCTCAAAAACATAAACAAACAACAAAAACTACATGTGACCTAGCTATCTGCCTGGTTATATATCTGAAATGAATTATCTGCATTCCTATATTTATTGCAGCATTATTCATAATAGCCAAGATATGTAAGTAACTTGAGTGTCCATCAGTGTATAAGAAAATGTAGTATACATACACAATGGAATATTTATTCTTAAAAAAACAATGAAATTCTGTCATTTGTGACAACATGGATAAACCTGGCACACATTATGCTAATGACATCAATCAAGCACAAAAACACAAACACCACACAATGTCACTTACATGTGGAATGTAGAAACATCAGACTAATAGAGAGTAGAATGGTGGTTACCACTGAATTCAGGGACTGAGGAAATGAGGAGATCTTGGTCAAAAGATACAAAGTTTCAGTTATGCAGGAAGAATATATTCTGAAGATACACTTTACAGCATGCTGACTGATATGGTTTGGTGTGTTCCCACCCAAATCTTACCTTAAATTGTAATAATCTCCACGTGTCAAGGGCAGGGCCTGGTGGAGATTATTGAATTATGGGGGCAGTTTGCCCCATACTGTTCTCAAGGTAGTGAAAAAGTCTCACGAGATAGAATGGTTTTATAAATTGGAGTTCCCTCAATTCCCTAAGTTCTCTTTCCTACTGCCATGTAAGATGGTACTTTGCCCCTCATTTGCCTTCCACTGTGACTGTGAGGCCTCCCCAGCCACGTGGAACTGTGAGTCAATTAAACCTCTTCCCTTTATAAATTATCCAGTCTCAGGTATGTCTTTATTAGCAGCATGAGAACAAACTAATACAGTGTCTATAGTTAATAATACTATAGTTAATAATACAGTGTTGTGTACTTGAAATTTTCTAAGAGAGTAGATCTTAAATGTTCTCATCAGAAAAAAGGTGACTATGTGAGGTTTTGAATAAGACAATTAGCTGGATTGTGGTAATCATTTCACAATTTGTATACATACATAAGTATCACACTGTAAACCTCAAATAGGTACAATTTTAATTTGTTAATTATACTTCAATAAAGCTGGAAAAAGATGAACAAAGTACAAATAATCAAACTTAATCTTCAGTATTGGTTTGGAGTTTTATAGAAACCTGAGAAAAAGGTAAAAGCTATGTCTCACAGACTCCGCTTGAGAACGTGAAATAGAGAAACTTATATGATATGATCAAAGAAGACATACATATGGGGTGATTAACTCTCTTCACTCAATGATGTATTAATATTTAGAAATGTATTAACATATTTTGTTACATCAGCAAGTTCAAAGACTGAAATCAAGATGACCTGAATAGATGCTGCAAGAGCATTTGATCAATACAAATTCCCTCTTAAACTGAAAATAATGTGAACTAGAAACGAGTCTCTTCTTTAATATGATGAAATATATTTATTTCAAAACAACAGCTAGTAACTTAATTACCAGTGAAACACTAAGGATGTCTTAGTGAAACACTAAGAATCAACCACAAGGATGTCTATGTTCTGCAGTGATTAACTTCATTTGAAAATCATTCCCTGATGCAGTTTACACACAAGATGGGAAAGACAGTATTAGCAAAAATTGAAATTATTTAAATTTAGCATGCTTAAAAATAGAGAATCACTGAAAATATTAGGACTTTTAAAATACTGAGTAAAAGAAATAATTATTAAAATATTCAAAACTTCTTCTAGCACTGCCTCCCCCAGATTTAGAAAATATAATGAGCAAAAATGATTGCATATGTAGTATTTTATTAAGAAGTATCTATAGGAATGCTCTAAAAATTGCAGTGACTGGCATAAATCAAGACTATATTACTCAAAGGAAGACACAATAATTAAAAAAAATCAACTTTTACCTAGTTTTTATTTTTAATTTAATTAGAATAAAAGGAAATCACATTTTAATGAGCAAAGTGATTTTAAAATGTTCTTCTACCATAAAATGTATGTGAGAATAAGAAAACTATAAACACACTCTTCCGAATGTCAAAATTAATATAACACTAGAACAATGAAACATTGTGGCCCTGGCACAGGAATAGACAGATAACTGGAACAGAGTAAGAAGTCCACATAGCAATTGTAAGACATAAACATTTTAGTTTATTATAAATTAACATTTCAGATCAGTGCAGGATTTTGTGCATTCATAAGTAGTGTTATGGAAAGTACTTAGATATATGGATTAATAAATATATAAATAAATAGAGTTTAGAACAGAATCTCTCAACACATACCAACACAATTTCTAAAAGATTTACAACTGGTTATAGCAGATTCTTTCTTAAAAACACCAGAAACACATACAGGTGATTATGTGATCTCCAGATGAATAAGGCTTTTAAACATTACAATAAAAAACATAAAAAATAGACATTATGGGGAAACTTAGATGCTATGTAAAATAAAAGTCTATCATTTATCAAACATCAGCATAATAGGAAGTTATTGAAAAAATAAATATTGATGAAAATAATTGGAATATATATGTGAGATAATAGGTTAGCTGTCCTTAGTTGAATGTGGCAGCAGCCTCTGCTCTGCTGCTACTCTCAGAGCAGTGCTCCCCTACTCTTAAACTCTTAAAATATGTGTTAAAACAAATTAAACACATATTTTACTTTGGTGTTCATACCCATCAGCTATGGCCCCCTCTCTATTCTCAACATTATAGGAATTCTAATTTCTTACTTTTATACTAAATACTTTGGTACCAGACTCTTTGCCTCATCATCCTTGTAACTCAATATACGGACCATGTATTGAACTAACTAGCCTCTCAGGCTCTCTGTGTCCACATTTTTAATAACCTCCATTTCATTTACTAAAGTACCTTTTCCTGACAGCACTCTGAGTCATGATATCATCATCTTCATCTCTGAAATCAGATGACTTTTTAAAATCTGGATAAAACGTTTTATCTAGTCTTCTCCCTCTTTTAATTGCCTTATTTCATTGGTCTAGACATCTTTTCTTTGTCTATGTTGTTCATTTCTCTCTGTCTCAATTTATTTCCATGTCTGGCTTTGATTCTGTATTCACTGTTCTTCTAGTGTACCTAACCCTATATCAATCCAACATTAATATAGCCTTCTCTTTACCTAGACTTGAATTGTTGAGCAGAAGTGAAGAAGATTACAAAATGTGCATATTGGTGTTTATATAAATTGGGTTTTCAGTTGCAAATATCAGAAACAAACTCTGATTTATTTACACAGTACATTAGTATAATAAAAGTTATTGATTGAATGGCTCACATAATTTCCAGAAGGACCTGAATTCTTGGCCATAAAAAAATGCTCCAAGTCATGCTGAAAAACCACCCTATGAGACTCAAATGTTATTTCTGCTGACTCCTGGGATGTAGGACACTTAACTATGCTTTTAAAACTGTTGCTACTGCTATCTTTGAAAACGGGGTATAGTAATGCATTTCTAGCAGAATGTTGGTCTAGAAATTGTGAATCATCCAGAATATGTGTATTAAATAATAATAAACATACTTTTAAACACTTCCGAACATTTAAGAAAGTAAGCATTACCATCCGGCATGTACCAAGAAAAACAAAAATAAAAATTTATTTGAAATTATACAAATTGCCAAAAAGAGAAAATAGTATTAGCTAAAAGTCAAATTCATATTTCAGTAATTTAGATTCTTTGGGATATAAGTCTGTCCCTGTAATGGTATCTCAGAGCCCACAGTGGAAGACCAACCTCAATGCTATGCATAAAGTGATATATAATATAACATAATAAAACATGATATATTTATGTTATAAGAAATAAAACATGATTACTCATGTACTCATGAGCCAGTTTAAGAAATGAAATATTTCCAAAATTTGTGAAGCCCCTTGTGTGACCATCCACAATCCTTCCATTCCTGTTTCCATAACGCAGTAACTATCACATTTGCTGAACTCAATTCTTCCTTCCCTCTCCCCTCTTTTTCTTCTGAGCTTCAAGCCTGTTGATTTGGGCTTCAAAATACATCTCAGCTGTATTCACTGCTCTTTCTTCCCATTGCTGCACCTTGCTCCAGATTTCAATTGTTTTCTGTTATTATCAGTACCCTAAAACCTGGTCTTCGCAAATCTGCCATGGCTCCATTCTAACCCATTAGCAATATTGCTATCTCAATGACCTTTTTCAAAAACAAAAATATGTCTACATTGCTGTCCTATTAAAAACCCTCAGTGCTTCCCTATTAACTTTTTAATAAAGTCAAAACTCCTTATATAAAGCCCTTTCTTTATTCCCTGTTCTATTTACATGTCTAGAGCCGTCTTTTTATGGTTCTCAGCTTGGATATAGTTTCCCTTGTGAGCCCATTGAATGTATTTATTATTAGATTCTAGCATTCATTTTTAATCCTTCCTTGATGAGACCAGAATGTTTCTCTCACTCAGTGCGTGTGCTATTAGAATGGAGCATGTAACACCACACTCCTCTGAGCCTCATGATTATGTATGATGGACACATGACCCAAGCCAATCCATTCAAAGGATATCTCACTGCTTTGCTTGAGCTGTTTGCAAAGACTCAGAGAGTTGGCTTTGGCCTGATGTGATGATGTAATCCTGAAGACACTGGGCTGTGACGTGCAAATTAGTTTAGAATCACCCATATTTGAATCCTATATTTTCTATACATGTTTTATATATGTGAACAAATTTATTTTTTCAAATATGTTGGAGTTGTGTTTTCTGCGACTTGAAATGAAAAAATTCAGTGCAGAGAGTCCTGCCCTAATTGTGCTCAGATGGACCAACACTGATGACTGTTCTGAAGACCCTACACTATGCCCATGTCAATGCAGTTGTCACATTTCAGACTTGACTCCTTGCTCACTCTGCTCTAACCACACTAGCCTCCTTGTTTCTCCAGCACCTCTGTGCTTTCATATTATTTTCCTTCTGCCTGAGAAACTCCCAAATATCTATGTCTCATTCTTTTCCAACAATAGACTATTTCTCAGAGAGCCTTCGGTGGCCACTTTCTTAAAAAATATAAATATTTCTGAACTCTTATAAGCTTTATTTTTCTTACCACTTATAACCACTTAATATACTATAAATATGTACTTCTTTATCACATGATTGCTTATCTCTTCCCTAACACACACTTAAATGAAGATGGAAATTTTGTCCATTTGGTTCATTGATATGTGCATTGCCTAGAACAATGACTGACACATGGTAAGGACTCAGTCTTTATTTTTCACCAAGTGAATGCAACTGTTTTTGAGCTTCACATATGTTTTAGGCAGTATTTTAGATTCCAAGTCTACACAAGTAAATATGACTGGCATGGGTCTTTTGCAGATAGCATTTAGCCTAAAAGGAGAAATGCTAAACAAATAATTATTAATTTTGTTTTAGCTGTACAAGGTCAAGGACATGATTTTTTTTTTATCATTGTATCTACTGCTCTGAGCACACAACCAGGAATTAACTACATATTTTTAAATGGTTGAACAAATTAATATTCTCCCTATCAAAACATAATCTATCTAACTTGAGTGACTAACTGCCCAGGTAACCTAAAAGAGCTATAATAATTGTATTCTCATTTCTAAAATTGCAACGATACAAATTGTCTTCCTTATTAGAAGAATCTAAGGCAAGACAATGAGGCCATGCATGTGAAACCACTTACAAAGTAATGAAATAATATAAAAACAAAATGATCATTACTGCTATTACTTTTATCACATAAAATTTCCCTAGATAGAGTTTATTATAATTATTTGACTTAGGTAACATGCTTTCAGTTGTAAAAATAACATTATTATATTAATACAGACATCATGGTATTATTTGTTAAAAAATATTTTTATATGATTTTTTGAGTTAATCATTCTATTATTTTTTTTGCATTTAATACCTTTCCAAAACATTCAATTTTAGCAACTCTAAACTTGTGAACAAAACCCACAGGCTGTAACACATGCAATCAACAGCCAATCAGTGTTTGTCAAAAACTCTATTGACAAGATCTTCTTACTTTTATGTGCTTGAAAGATCCACCAAAACTAAATTGATCTTTCTTTAACTAGTTAAGAAAAAGCTAGTTTATAAATGATAAAGAAAAATTATTTCATCTCATGTAGAAATATTTTACATTAATACATGTGTCATTCTTATCTTGGTCACTCACCAAGAATGTTGTAAAAGTAATTCTTGATCATATCCTCATAGTGAGCATACATTTTACCTTTATCTCTTTCACAGAAGAATTAGTAATCGAATCATGATTCAATTACTATTTGTTTCATTTCTTTTTTATTTGATTACCCTTTATCTAATTTTCTCCTAAATTGATTTGTTAATACGGAATTACTAATGGTTTTAATCTAAAAAAAAAAAAAAAAACCTATTCTCATTTCTCATTCTACCTGACCCTTGTTTGTACTTGACAATCTTAATAATTTTTGTGTGTGTACATTAAGGATCCTTTGTGCCCAAAATACACCTTTTTAATAGTTTAAATTTTATTAATTTCAAATTGTATTGTGTTAGCAAATATCCCTGAGAGGGGTTGGCAATGACAGCCAATTCAACTGGCAGATGAATTAATTTAATTGGATTGGTTTCCTTGCTAAGAAACATCATGCATGGAATAAGAGTTTGATTCATGTTAAAGAGAAAGTAATAAGAGATGATTGGTTGTATGAAAAATGCTGGCGAAGGGAATACTTGGGTGCTTAATGTAGTCAGAGAGATACAAGTGGGAAAGACATTTTAAAAGAAGGGGAAAAAGGCAGAAAAGATTTATGAGCATGAAGGAAAATACTGACTTTAGGTTTTCTCTGAACTGCCTTTTTTTTTTCCCTACATTGGCTAATTGCAGATTGTCTGGTTCTTACCTTTTTTGGTACTATAAGCCAGGATGGGATAAGAAGAAAATAGTCAAGTATTTTGAACTTCCTACAGGATAAAGTTACTTGATTTTTCACAAACTCCTCAAAGTCAAAATTTACAGTATGCAAGAAGCATCTTCCTTTATGCATTTGCTTTTTTCTTCAACTTGCTTAGTTATACCTGGTCCAGCCATTATCAAACCCAGAACCAGGATTAATGAAAGTTTCTTCATCTGCTTTGATCACGATAGTCAATAATTATGGCACCTAGTCAATTGCACTTTCCCTCATTTGGGTTACCTTTACTTCTTCTCCATTGGCATTTCTTTATCTCTGACCTTCATTACCTTTGTATTTTTGTAGTAACATACTAATCAAATGTTGCTATTCACCTCTATAATAACTATATTTGTTTCCCATTGTCTGTGGGAATATGACTTTTGGTATCTGATTTCCATCTAATTTACAGTTTCAATGGGCAATGCTATGGATCCTACACTGTCATCATATCACACCACTTACCATCCCTTGGCCATGTTATCATATTTTATGCCTCTATGTCTTTAAATAAGTTGTTCTTTCTAGCTACAATTCACTCCCACTCCTTCTTCTGGTGAAGTCCTAGTTATGTTCAACATCCAGCACAAATGTTTTCTTTGCTGTGATATCTTTCAGTACACAGATTATAGTAAGATGAGTTATTTCTTCCTAACTCTGTGTTCCCATAATACTACTAGAGAATTATTTATGTTAAATTTTGTTTGCTCACTCACTTTCTATTCTGTAAGCTGCTAGGTGACTAGGTTTGGCATACTGCCTAATGTACAGTAGGTGCTGACTAAAATTTTGTTAGTGAAATTAGTCATCTTGGTTCAATAGTTTAGCATCCTAGAAAGACTTTACTGCAACAGTTGCATTACTGACTATATCCAAGGGGTTTGTATGTGGTTGTGGGTGTGTGTATGTGGGTGTGTGTATGTGTGTGTTTGAAAATGTTTTATATGCATGAACATTGTAGCAAGCACAATAATTTTAAGCTATTTGTCATTAGGTAACTTGTACCTACTGAGAATAAATAAGCAACAATTCTGAGGCCAAATCAGATGCATTAGGCTTAATAACTGGGAAAAAAACTCACAAGGGTGAACTTTCTAATTTTATTTTTTAAGTAAACACACATTGCTGGGGTATCTTGAAGGTTTACAATATCAAGAGAGGAGTTTTTAGGTTTTCAACTGCTAATACACAGACACTTATGGGTTACTTGGAATAGTCACTGTTCCAAGGGATAAATGTTTCATAATCAAGTAAAAACATGGGTAATTAAATGAAAGTAGATGTACTTGCTAAAGCTAGGATGCAACTATAATAGAGCAACTGGTTCAACTGCTATCCTTACATAACCTGAGCTTTGAAGTTTCAATGTCCTAAGAAGAAGGAGGAGGAGAACGAAGAGAAGGAGGTAAAGGAGGAGGAGGAGGCAGAAGAAGAGGAGAAAGAGGGGTAAACTTTAAAAGAATTTTTTTAGATACATGTAGAATAACTATAAATTATAAATAGGGTTTTTGGTATTAGGATTTCTTTATTAGTATTAGTAAAAGAAGTTCAGTGAAAGACTGAAACTAATGTGAAGTCTTGCTAAAAATTTCCCTTTTGATTACATTACAGAATAATACATACATTTTCTAATATGTTCAAATATTTTGTTCATATCTGAACCTACAAAATATTTCAAGTTGCATGTTGACAAAGTAATTTTTCTTACTGTGATGCTGAACTCCAAAATCATCTGCCCTTCTCTGACACATTGTTGTGACTAACCCATGATGCAAACTGCTGACATAGTTCCAGCCTCAAAGCTGTATTGGTCAGTGCCAGTCACTGCTGTATCTTCCTGTTTCAACATTCTTATCAGTAGTCCCTGAGTCATTAACCTAGTCATATTTAAGGGAAAGTTCTTGTCATAAGATTACTTACACTAGTCTTTAAATTTCTTCTAAAATCTATTTAGGTTTATGTCAGTAGGCATTAGGTGTTCTCCACCACAGAATACACAAAAAAATCAATCATTTCACTTTAATGTTCCTATTTTCATCCATCTCTTTATAGCTCAAATTAGTCTATGTGATTAATGTAGATAATTAACAGTTACTAATTCAAATAATCATAGTGGTATCTTTTAGATCAACAGAAGGTAAAAATAAATCATTTAAAATTTTTATTTTTAATTGATGAATAATTGCAAACATTATTTATGAGGTACCCTATGTTCTTTTGATATATATTTAAAATGTGAAATGATTAAATAAAGCTAATTAACAAATCTATCACCTCATATATATATATATATATATATATATCTCATATTTTTGTGGTTAAAACATTTAAAATTCACTCTTTTAGTTATTTTGAAATAAACGATGCATTATTATTTATTATAGTCACTATTCTGTGCAATGGATGACTAAAGCTTATTCCTCCTATCTAACTAATCAAAGGGTATAAATACATCCTTCAATATTCAACTGTTTAGTATTATTTCCCAGAATTCTGCAAATGTCTTATAATGTCATAGCCTATATTTCTTTGAAAATAGGCCTGGTGTGGTGGTTCATGCCTGTAATTTCAGGACTTTGGGAGGCCGAGGTAGGTGGATCACTTGAGGTCAAGAGTTCGAGACCAGCCTGACCAATATGGTGAAAACTTGTCTCTACTAAAAATACAAATATTAGCTGGATGTGGTGGTGGGCACCTGTAATCTCAGCTACTCAGAGGCTGAGGCAGGAGAATCATTTGAACCTGGGAAGCAGAGGTTGCAATGAGCTGAGATCAAGTCACTGGACTCCAGCCTGGGTGACAGAGCAAGACTGTTTCTCAAAAACAAAACAAAACAAAACAAAAAACAAAAAACATTTACCATTTTGAAGATAAAATTGAATCTTATTATAAAGTTTTAATCCCAATTTCATACTATGGATTTCAATTATAATTGTTTCCCTGGACAGAAAGCTGCTTGCTTTCTTTAAGCACTCGGGATATTTAGGATTTGTTCTAGCAATTAGTTAAGTATTGGCTCCAACATTTAGTAGCTGTGTGATCAAAATTTAAATTGAAGCAAGTTACTTTAAACTTCTGTTCCTCAGTTTTCATAGCAAGAGAATAGGGATAATTATCATACATATTTTATAGGGCTTATGTCACTGTTGCATTTTGTAATGCATCAAAGTACCAACAGTATAAAGAACGTAACTATTATTATCATTACCATCACTATAATTATTGATTATACTTGCTGAGAGTTCACAGTATGCTTTGGAAATAGGACTAATTTTTGAATAAGACAAAATATTATCAGAACCTTTAAGACTGTTTTTTTCTGAAATTATGGATTTTACTTGCATCCTGACTTCTGGTTTAGAAACTCTTATAGTTTGAACAGATTAACTATCACACACTGAGATCTGTTGTGGGGAAGCAGAGGAGGGACAGCAGGGGCTGGGTAGTTGGGGAGGGATAACATGGGGAGAAATGCCAGATATAGGTGATGAGAAGAAAGGCAGCAAGCCACATTGCCATGTATGTACCTGTGCAACAATCCTGCATGTTCTTCACATGTACCCCAAAACCTAAAATGCAATAAAATAAAATAAAAATTCTCAACAACTCTTACCCACCACTTATTACAAATGTAGTTAATGCTCAACTTCATTAAAATCAGCATTCCTTATCTGATAAAACAGATAAGGGAGAAAGAAGATTGATTTCGGGTCCTCTTCAGAGCCATTAATAGTAGAAACAGGTTCATTCAACTGTCCTAGTTGGTACATTAAATGGGGATTTGATTATGGCAAAGAAGCCCCAACATGGGCTTTCTCTAGTGTCATCCTGAAGTATCCCCTGCTCAGGGAAAGCATAAGATAATAAGGAAAGCAGTTTTGTGTAATAGTCATAAGCATGGAAAAAATGGATGACAGAAGAAGTAGTCCTTGAAAAAGAGAAAGAACATTTGCAGTCCACTGGCAATATGAGAAATCTAATTATAGTAAAAGCAACAGAACTTGAATGTGGAGTAGTCCAGATTTGTGATACTTTTTGCATAGAGGGGCCCTGTGGGAGGGAAACAAATAACAAAGTATCAATTACCCATATTTAGCCTCTCAATACACTTCCAGTTCTGTGGACAGGTGCTACTCAATTCCTTCATTTGTTTAAACAGAATGTTAAATTCCTTTTCCCCATGTGTCAGAGTGCAGAGAAATGCTTGTGGACAGTTGGAACACTGCTAGGCATGAACTAAAAACTTGGTGCAACCTAGACCAATTTGTGGTTTCAGAGATAATTTGTGAATTTTCTCTGCTAACACTTTAGAGGACATATGGCACCAACTGAAAGAGGGACTCTACACATATGGTGGGGTGACAGATAAAAGACTTCTAGAATAGCAGTGCCAAGACTGATGAATATAAAAAACTTTTAAAAGTATAATATTTGTACATAAAAGTTGAAAAGCATTAGAGTAAAGCTTGATGTGTGCTCATAAAGTTAATACATCATCTTTGTAAGTTGAACCCAAATAAAGAAATTGAATGTTATTCATAAGTCCCCTCATAAGTCCGTGTAGTCACTGCAGCCCCAAAGTTAACCAGTATCCTGACTTCTGATAATATATGCTAGCTTACCTGTTTTTGTACTTAATATAAATGAATTCATATTGGATGTACTATTTTTGACTGGCTTCTTTCACTTCATATATTTGTGAGATTCATTATTACTGTTGAACACATTAGTAGTTTGCTTACTGTCATTATTGTGCACTGGTCTATTAACTGACTTTGAATTGTTCCCAGTTTGTAACTGCTATTACAAATAGTTCTGCTATGAACATTGTTGTTGTACGTGCCTTTTACGATGATAGGAATTGCTGAAGATTCTTTGCTTATGATTAAGATACTTGAATTATGAGGGTGTCTAGACCAGAAACAAGGATGCAAGTAAAAACCATAATCCGAAAATACCCCCCCACACACACACACACACTTTTACTGGGTATGAATAAAGCATGGAAAAAAGTTACAGACAGAGGGACCAGAAAGAACAACGATCTCTCTGATGAAGAATTATGTATGATGTAGCAGGTTGACTGGTGGCACCCAATATAAGATTGGAATTACTGGGCATACCTATTTTCAGCTCTAGAACAAACTACTAAATGGTTTTCCATTGTTTCAACTTACATTCTGACCAGTACTGTACTGACTTCCTAGATGTTTCATATTCTTGACAAAACTTATTATTACCTTTCTTTTTCTTGAGTTTTGTGCTAGTATTACATGGTTGTTTTCTTTGTATCATTCTGATAACAGAAAAATAACATCTTTTTCACATCTCTAATGGCATTAGAATATATTTATTTGTGCTGGGCCTTTTTAAGCTCATTTACTTGTCTATTGGGTTGTCTTTTGGATATTGATTTGTATGCACTCCTATATTCTGAATATGGGTCATTTGTTAGAAATATAATTTGCAAATAACTTTTATAAATCCATAGCTCTTAAACTGTCATCACGTTTCCCATCATTTTGTATTTTTGATGCTCATGCCTTTAAATTTATTCAAAAATTAGGCATTCAGTGTCATTTATGTTCCAGCTTGGTCACTCTTGTAGGTGTTGTAAATAAAATAAGGAATAACAGGTAAACATTCATGTTCTTGTGATGCCTAGAAGATATTTATGAATAGGCATAGAAAAATTAAGGAACACATATGTTACATGGTAATAAATGGAAATAAGTGCTAAGTAGAAAAATTTGCCACGTATCCAGTGGATTGAGGGGAAGGCATTGCAATTCTAAATAAAGTGATTTGGAAAGTCTTCCCAGAGAAAGAGAAATGAGAGTAAAGACTTGAGCACAGTAAGGAAGTGAACTATCCACATTCATGGAAACAAAGTTACAGACAGAGGGACAGGAAAGAACAATGATCTCCCTGATGAAGAATTATGTATGATGTAGCGGGTTGACTGGTGGCACCCAAATATATATGTCCATAACCCAAGCCCCAGAATCTATGAATCCAACCTTAGATAGATAAAGGTTCTTTGTAGGTATAACTAAGAAAAGGATCTTGAGATGAGATAATTCTGGACCATGGACCATCTGGAGGGCCCCAAAACCAATGACAAATGTCTTTATAAGAGAGAGGCAGAGCGAGATTTGACACAGACATATAGGGGAATAGAAGGGCACATGAAGACAAACACAGAGATTGGAGTGATGCAGCCACAAGCCGAGGAACAGCGGAACCACCAGGCGCAGGAAGAGGCAAGCAAGAATTCTCCCTTCAAGCCCTTGGAGGAGTGCCACCCTGCTCTCACTGTGATTTTGGACTTCTGGCCTCGAGAACTGTGACAGAATAAATTTCTCTGTTTTAAGCCACCAGGTTTGTGGTAATTTGTCACAGTAGCCCTAGGTAATGAATACATATGGGATGTCTGAATATACACAGGGCTGTGTGACTGCCGGGGAGTGATGTAGGTGGAAGTAGTAGGAGATGAGGTCAGAAAGGTAACAAGGAGCCAGAGAGATAGGTAGAGACCAAAAGCTGTCTTGTAGACTTTGGCTTTTATTGCAAGTGGGTTGGGAAGTCTGTTTGTTTATATTTTGGAATACTGCTATATCATGAGGATTCAAGGAGCCTGACGTGCTTCCTTTTTAGAATCAAACCTACTATCCCTCTTTCCTCCGTATTCATTGGCCTGTTTCCAGCCTCTACAAGTCTACAAAAATCTGTTAAGGACTTGTCATCCACTTGTTTCTGCTCCATTTTTCTTAGCTTACCTCTGAATTTTTGTTCTTAGGTTGTCATATCTGTGGCTTTAAAGGTCTGCCCTCACATTTACTTCCTTGTCCTGATGGAAGTATGAATTGCCCTCTAACTCCATAGAGATAGTAAAGTGTTCCATGTCAACCTCAGAGGTTTTCTGAGGCATCTCTTATATATCTCCATTTTCAATATCATAAGAACTGAATTGCAGTAGAATTTCTGAGCTTCAGTGCTATTTCACAGTCTAAAATAAGAACGACCTATTCTAATTTGAAATATAATACTATATCCATGGTTTCCCCACAGCGAGATGGTACCATCTGGCACACTATTAGTGCAAGACACTGAGGTTTTATGCAACATGCATATCATTGGGATATATAGAAGTTTTCATCCAAAAGCTGACATTTTACTATGATTAGTTTGTCAACTTACTATAACTCATTAAAATAATAGAAAAATATTATGGCTTTGCAAAAATGCAAATGATAGAAGAAGACCAGTGTCATTCTAACAATTAGAATCAGTTATCCCATATCTAGTCCTCACTGACATCTCCAGGGGTCCTGTGAAAAGATAAAGGCAATGAGGAAACCATTGCCTGCAAAATTAATATCACAGTCATATTACCTAACAGGAAGGTCATAAATACGAGGTAAGCACAGGACAATTTTTCTTTAGCTATTTTGCTTTTTCAAAGTTCTGATAATTATCTTCAAAACCAGAAAATAGGGGTGACATTCTTTCCCATCCAAAATCATAATTTGTTCGTCCACTCTTTCTTCCCACTTGCTAATATTTCCTACACCCTGACTAATTCAGAGTCTGAGCTGCAGCCAGTTGGGAGTTGGTTGGCCTCAAACAGTGCCTCTTTAGTGCTTGGTTTTACTTTAAAGTCCTGAAATAGGTGTCATTTAATGAAGTTTCTAATTTCATCTTGATTTATTTGGCTTCAAATAGGAGTCTTGAAAAATGTCAAAGATTAAGGGAAATATATTAGGAAGAGAAAAACACAAAATAATAATTTCTTACAAGTATTTCTATATAAATATGGTATTTGTTTGAATTTGAATTTTTTTGAAGAAAGATAGCGTTGTTTTTCTGCACATACATTATTTGAAAAATATGGTTACGAAAATAATCCATAGCCTGTTTTTTTTTCTAGAATGCTGTGAAAATAGCCAGAAGTGAAAGCTGGTATTTCTAGTTTGTGAGAGTTATTTTGCATAACTCTCATCTAAAGATATAGGACAATCAGGAAAAGTTGACAATTTTGTTAAAATTGCAGATAAACAGTATATAAATCTGCAGGTTTTTTGTTCATACACTCATATTTTGAAGTAAACAGGATTAGAACATAAGAAAATCTTATTGTAAAACTTTAGTTGGTGTTGATATCTGGAAAACAGTAGATGTTGTTAAGCTTCATGTGCTTAAATGTTCTAGTCAGCCATCAGAATGGTAGAGTAGCAAAAAGTATTAGATTCATTTTAGCGATTGCATCATCTATTGACCTCATGTTTTCCTGCCCTCTTGAGAGCTTATTTACTAGGTCAATGCCTGAACCCCCGATATTTGTTGTAAGAGGCAAGTATAGAGAACATAATTCTAGAAAAGGGTACTAAATGAATTTATGGACAGATCAAAGCTAATATATGTCCTTGTCTTTTAATATATCAGTATATCCTGATCCTTCAATTTTAGCATTGTTTTTCTGCAACAAAACAGTAATATATTGGCCCAAATTTTTATCAGGGAAAAATAAATGTATTATACATTAAACATTCCTGAGATGACCTGTTTTCTTTATTACTTTTTTTTCTGTGTAGGAAAACAAACAAACAAACAATAAGCATTAGCATGTAACCACAAAATTGAGAAGATAATGGTATTTATCTTTTTTGTATAAAAATTGTGTACATATTATAAGTATAATGTGTAATTAAATACATTTAGAGTTATAAAGGAAGACCTATTAAATTGTAATAATTATTATTTTGTTTCAATACTAACTATGGAATGAAAATTAGTAAGAGGATTTTTATTGTAAAATGGATAATGACCAAAAACCCTGGGGAGATGGAAGAGAAAACCAAAGTAGACATGATGTGGCTCATTCCAGGAGAAAAGATGGAACAGATTCCTTTTGCTTTTTCTTTTAGAACACCAGGATTTTACTAAACAAACTTTCTTAGCACTCTCTACAGTCTCAGTGTCTAAACATGTTCTTTCCCCAAGAAGCTCACGGCTCTGTAATAATTCTCATTTGTATTAAATTTTAATGTCCTTGAGGAAAATGTAGCCTATGTTTCTCCTTTCATGTTCTCCAATTTAGCTAACAGATTTCTAGAGCTGACTAGAGTTAAATATTGTCCTGCTCAGTTTATTGCCCACAGGATGACTTTCCTTCCATCTCCAGAAGACCCTTCTGATGATGATAAGATCCAAGTGATTTTTTAATTTTGGAGAGCCAGTGTTGGGCCTTTCTATCAAGTGCACAACAAGGTGACTGACTTGTAGTAGTCACTGATTAATTGCTCATTAAATAGATAAGTTGCTGGACCAGCCATTTGGCAGCTATAGTTGTTACTGTTGGTCTGTGTTCAGAATCACATGCTGAACTGACACTTCTCCCAGTTAATAGCATCTATGTACCCCCTTTTAGTTATATCTCTCTTATCTTACTTATTTTTAAAAGACTCCCAAGTGTTACACTTTCAATCATGTCTGTCAGTAGGATTAAAAACAAGAAAGCAATTTGAGGAGTTACAGTAGGGGATGTGGAAAATAAGTTTACCCAAAAGATTATTTCAAGGAAGAGCTGCTGACTAGAGCTAATTGTAAAGTTTCATTGCCTCCATTATCCAAACAGGAAATATTATCCATTATTCAATTAAATCATTAATTGAAGTGTTCACAATCCCTTAATTCTTAGACTTAGAGCATCTTTCCTTCCCTTCACATGTCTCACTTTCAATTTTGAAAGGCAACACTGCTACTGATATCATCCCTCACTTGGCAAAAAGACACTTTTAAAAATGTTTGATGAGATATTTATACAATACTACTGATGCTATTAACAGCATTAACTATAGCTAAAATTTATTGAGCACTTAGTATGTGTTAGGCACTGCTCTAAATCATGTTAAATGTTTTTTATCAGTTAACCCTCACAAATATACTATTGGTGAAGTATGAATTATTATGTATCCATTTTATTGATTTTACGTACGAAGAAACTGAAACACAGGTCAGTTATGTTACTTGCCATGTTTGCTCATTAAATATATATCACACAATTATAATTTGATTCCAAGACATAAAGCCTCAAAACCTATACTCTACCCTATACAGTACTCCTAATTCAGAGTACAAGTATAATTGCGATTTCCTAATTGAGAAGTACGAGTAAAATTAGTGTGGTCACTGATATATTTTCTACGACAGTCCATGTACTCTTAGGAATTATATATGTTTTATACTAACAATGACAATTTTCCAAAGGCATTGTCTTTGACTCCTCACTTTTTTCAGTATGCATTACTTCCTGATGGCTTCCCTGTATATACTATATATTCCAGATCTTATGGTTTTTACTTCAACTTGACTCTCATTATCTTCTAAATTTGGAGTCTCAATGATTCTGTTACTCTGAATTACAGTATTGTATAAGGTAAACACAGATTTTAAGGATATGTTTTCTGAAATTAAGTTATAACTATGTGATTATTAAATAGATACGTTGCTCACTATATAATACTATTTACTGAGTAAATGTGGCAAGTACCATAATTTATCAGTGTTTCAGTTTACTCATCTGTTGTGGCAGCCCCAACTGATTAAAACAAAGCTATCCTTAATCTCCTCAGCAGTCCTACCCTATACTCATGCTCTTCTCCATAGACAAACATGTGTCATTTTAAGAATACAACAAAAGCTATTGGGCATAAGTGGCTTTGGCCTCTCCTTCCTTCTGCTAGTCAATAAATTTAACTTTATCATCACTCATTTTTTATATCTGGTCTCATAGAAAGTGGCAACTTCCTTCCTCAACCAACACCAAGCTTTTATACTGTTTTCCTGAACTCACTCCCTTCTTCATAATCTCAGATTTGTTATTTTGCCTCTCTTCTGAGTCCTATTCAAAATCTCCCTCCTTGCCATCATTTTCTTTTCTGCCAAAAGGCATATCAAATTATACAGGAAAAACTTTCCCACTCTGTTGCACATCAACAAGCATCTTGAAGTTGCAAACTACACTTTCCACTTCTTTGCCTCCCTGAACTCTTTCACCATATTGAGAATTTTGCTTCTGACTTTACCATTCTGTGAACAATGCTTTTATTAAGATGGATGTTCTCATCAAATTGCTCAACCAACTGGTTGTCTTTCAGTTTCTGTCTACCTGTCATCTCTGGTGCACTTGACTATTGAGAAATCTGTTGTTAAATACTTTTCTTTTGTATTTTTTTGTCAACATACATATAATGCTCATAATTTTGAATGTAATACTTATTTTGATTATATCACTAGCTTATATCATTAAGATTATATCACCAGCTTCTCCTCCTGGACCTTCTTTTAAACACACAATTATTTCCTTGGTTTTATCCTAGACTGTCATCTCTTCTCACTCAAAGAAACCCCTTTGGGTAAGTGTATCTATATCCATGATATCATCTATGTTCACGTACTAATGGTTCTCCGTTTTTTTCTGAGATACAAATTCATGTACCTAACCTACTTTGGGTATCTGAACCTGGACGTGCCAAAACACCTAAAATATTTATAATGCCTTTATATATAACTTTTATAAATATTATACAATTCCATCTTCCATATATATTTTTAAAAAGTTTATCTACTATTGTGCTCGATGCACTATAGGAATGTATTCTCTGAAAGCTATTTTACTTACTGTACCTTTAGCCATCAGTCCCAAATGGTGGGACAAGCATAGGATTATATATATATATATATATATATAAACATCTCAGTTCTAAATGAGAGAAAAATGGAAGAGAAAAAGGGCTATTGTCCCAACCGATTCCAAAAGCCAGTTGTATAAACTCCATCAGATTTAAATGCCAGAAAATAATTTACTGTGGCTTGTGACTCTGCTTTCTGGGGCAACTCCACCCTCTGAGGCATTCTTTCTTTATTATAAAACATAGTATGTGTTTTCATCTAAATATTTATCTTTTTATTTCCTGCTTGTAGTATTTTGGGGGTCTTGAACAGTTTTTCACTTCAAATTCTCTCTCTTTGTGTCTTTCTGCTCATGTAACATATACAAGAACTTTGTGAGTTTCCTCTGTATATCACATGTATTATGTCAAATGGTCAAGATGCTAGTTCACAGTTCTTCCCTAGATAATCCCCTCTTTATTTTTGACTTTTGCTGAGATTATTGAGAGGATGCCCTTTATCTTCCTGGATATTCTGTTATTGGATTGAGGAGATATATGAATCATGCTCTGAATCTGTTACAAACTCTTTTGCATTACTGAATATTCTGAGCTTCTAATCTTTATGGGGCACCAGTACAAGATTATACAGCCATACCCTCAATCATTCCTCTAAGGTGTACTTTCTGGATATCAAACCTCTTAAATTAATTTTTTCTTTTGCATTTTGGATAGAAAATTTCCTAAATCATCAAGTTCTTCTTTACATTAGTTGAGTAAAGCAATCATAGATTTGACTATGACTTCAAATTTGGGATATTTACAATTACTTCTCAAATTAGATTATCTTAAAACTTTCTTCAGTTGAAATATTTGCCTAATATTAAAGCCAATGGAGGAATAAAAGTTTATATTTAGCAGTTATTCCCTCAATTTATTTTTCTTGTATTATATTTATTTTAAGCAGTGGGAAGACACCAGCCCACATCTTTAATATTGTGCTTGGCATTTTCCTTCACTCTTGCATTTATTATATTTCATTAATATTTTTATTTGTACATTTACCTCTCCCAGTGAATAATGATCTCTGCGTGAGCAGTTAATGTTCCTAAAAATCTTTGTATCTCAAGCACATATCATTGCTTATCATTGCTTAACAACCCCTTGTTAATTGTTAATTGAACAAATAAAAGTAATTTATCCAACAATCCCCTCTCCACTTCTATTCTTTCCTTGGCTATAATATCACATACTATTCCAAGATAATCTCTCTAATTTGAGAAGTAATTATAAATGTCCCAAATCTGAAGTTACAGTCCAGTCTATAATTACTTTACTCAACTAATGAAATAGTGTATGAAAATTAAAGTTGTTTTCCTTAAAAATGCTACATACTCATAAAAAAAAAAAAAAAAACGTTTTAGAGCAATATAATCGTATTAGTGTTCCTACTAACAATAATGAGTTCCCAAATAGAATTCTTCTCCTTTCTCTTAACACCATTTCCAAAGGGCTTTTAATATTTAGAAAAGAATATTTATAAAAGAATAAGAAAAGTATGCAAATGAGTGGCCTTTCTCAGTAGAATTATTTTTAAAATTCACTATGAAATAAAACTTTATAATAATTCCCTGAGACTCTCTCTTCCTTTAAATGATGAATTAAATGTAGAATGAGGTCCTCTTCTTAAAGGCAATTGAGCAATTTCTGATAACATAACTTCTCAAAAGCTGGCACTAAATATATTTACTAACATGTAAAGGACTGTTATATGTAAAACATAATCATTCAAAACAGACCAACATTGATATTTGTTTACTTGAGTATTAAGGAACAAAATCATATAAACATGAAATTCTTCCAAAGTTTTTTATGCTGCTTAAATGCTGAATATCTATATAGACGTGCCACGTTACTCAAGAAAATGGATAGTTTGTGTGATGCATAAGATGGTTTAACACATAACCAAGAGTATATGATGCAATCATATTTGTTCATATTTAAAATTTTGCCTTCATTTGAGCTTAAGCGGTAAATAAAACTGTTAGAGAAGGAGTTATGGAATATAGACCTAATTTAAAATAATTTTTTTCTTTACCTTAAAATAGAATTGTACCTTAAGAAAATTGTTAAAATAAACTATCATAGAGGCTTTATTTTTAGTAAGACAGTATTTTCAAGCACATTAACATTAATTTCATGTACATTCCATAATTATGTACATGATCATTTTAAGGATTGCTCAGATATATAAAATTCAAATAATTTTAATAAAATAATTTTCAAATTTTTAATGGATGTATCTGAAAATTGCTTCACTTCTTAGTTTGTTCTATGTAAAATGTATTATATGCTTTTTATATATTATGACATTTATGTTAATAAACTTAGTTAATGTTTGATGATTATTAAAGCATTAAAATATATATAATGGTAGTTACGATTTAAAGTGGACGTAATTAATGAATCCAGTAGAATGAAATGAAAGAAAACAAAACTAACAGGAAAAAAATGTTTGGAGGACAAAAGGATTTAACCTTTCCTTAGTATCAGTTAAATGTGAAGAATTTAAAAAGAATATCTACATTAAAAAGAACGTCTTTCCTGCTAGTGAATATGTTTCTCAGTTCAGAGGGGGTGGCATTTCATCCTACATCCCAGCTCTACCACAATCTGTTCCTGACAGGACCATCCATCTGTTTAGCCTGAACAACCCTGCAGTTGCTTATGTGCTTATTCACAGATGTAAGTAGGAGGTTGACTACAGGTTTTTGGACTTATACTTGAATCCAAGCTAATGTGACACATTTGCAAGCATAGCTGCACATGTTCTGGTTTAATTGGGAAATCTCTCCCTTGACTTTCAGAATAGCACAGAAGCAGAGACTTTAAGCCTAAACAGACCCAGATTCAGAGCAGACCCGATGCTGCTTGAAGAAGGCTGGAGGTATGTTAAGGAGACAAGGGCTGTCAAGAAGCAGGGATGTCTCTGGAAAGGGTGAGCAGCTGACGGCCTTTGTAAGTTCTCTGGGCAGCATTGATGGGAGGTAAAAACCTTGGGAAGAGTCTTGGTTTAACATGGACTTTAAACGGTACAAAGTAATTAGGGCCTCCTTTATTTCCATAAACTATGATAGACACTCTTCTAAAATTTCTGTTATCTTAGCTGCTTTTCTATGATATTTTTGGACCCCTGACTTATTTACACAAATGGAATGATAGCTTTTGGTTGGAAAATTTAAATATCTAAGGCACAAATTAGACATGGGACTTCATTCACACTTCTCCTCTAGATCTTAATCAAGACACCCTATGAGCTATATTGGATATTGCACAACGTTTATACCGAATATGTGTCAAGCATTTAAAAAATTTGCCATCGTGGAGCAGTGCTTCAGCATGATTTGTAATAGTGCATTCTGCCTTCTAAAATGTTTTGACTACTGGTGGTAATTGCTTTACAAGTGAAAACTATCCTCCTTAGTTCTCAGAATACTTGTAATCTGAGCATATCACACCTCCACATTTTGCTTGTAATGCTCTCTCTGTACCTTTTATCTTCTTAGGCTGTTGAAGTAGTTCAAGTTTCATTCAGCTCAACTGTCATCTACTCCATGAAGCCTTCTTTGATCCTCTTACTTAATACTAATCTCCTAATGCTTTTCTGTTCCCATAACAAGTGCCTTTGTTTCCATCTGTTGGTATCATGTAGTACAATCTGAATTGAGTCATTGTTGTGTACTTTTTATATTTTCCAGTAGTTTATGACATTTATATTTGGGTGATTCTTTTTCTTAGTAAAGGATCTTAAAGAAAGTATGCTCTCAATAAATGCTTATTCAGTTGATTTTTGGGTATTAATGAAATGCAAATTCTAGTAGACCCTTTGTATAATTGCATGCAGATAGTTCAATTTTAAAAATTAATAGAGCTTTTATAATTCTTATAATACTTTATATGTCCTTATCCCTTTATGATTTGAAAATATTTCTATAACAAATATGTATGTGCACATGTAAGAGTCCAGTAAGAAAATTCAAGCAGGTACAGCCAGAGTGCCAGAAAAGTGGGTGGTTCAATGTAAGTTGGAAAAAAACAAAAAGTAAAAATCTTCTCAGAAATGGGGGAACATTATTTTTTATGGAGTACTTGGAATATAAGTTGTTCTCCTCCTGACAAAGTGAGGAGAGAGAGAGAGAAAGAGAGAGAGAGAGAGAGAGAGCCAGAGCAACAGAGAGAGGGAGAGTGAGAAAAACAGAGAGAAAATAACTCCTTCTATAATAACAAAGAGGAGACAGTATTCTCATCTCCATCGATCTTAGCAAGGCTTTCTGCTGAGTTTGTATTTGAGGAGAATGATACCTCAGAAGGTCCTGTATTTTTTACAAGGATATGAAGTAACAAGGAGCATCAGAAATAGAGCACTTAGTTTCAAATCATCTGCTGAGCAGTAAGCTCTATGGCTTCCTAAGATGTACTTCAGCATTTCCTCAAGGGAAAGCAAGATGAAAAGTTAGGATTCCAGACAACACACACATACACTTGCACACAAACACACACACCAATTGTTACTTCAATTTAGCAGCTGTTCCTCTACTTAAACATGTTGATTTCCTTCTGATAATGTATTTGAAGAAATTGTTCCTCCACCAAAAAAAATGCAATTTTAAAAATCACTGACCTAAGGACACTAAAAATAAAATTAACAAATTCTCAGTAATTTTAAGTGTTATTATAGCTTTCCAGAAAACCAAGTATATAATACTAAAGATTTACTTATGAGAATATTTAGGGGAAAAAAAAGACTAGAGATGCTAAGAAAGATGCAAAACAATGAGAAGCATGACTTCACAAAGAGCTGTAAAATATAAAGCAGGTCAGTCAGCAGAGTGATCACTTGTTTAGTGGAATTCCAGATTTCTGGAAGAGCAAATGGCAGAAGAATTTACCTGCCACCTTTCTCCCTACACATAGTCTACAGATAAGGAGGGAGTTTAGTCACTGAAACTTCAATCTGCCTCTGTTCTCTTGGTGGCCATGCAGCAAGTGAAGCATTTCTTCCAAGTCTAGAAAAGAAGAGGTCATCTAGAAGAAGCAGAGCATCAACCAGGAACAATTATGGTGAAGGCAGTTGAGGGAGTTTGGGAAGGTGTACAAGACCTATATCCAATGCAAGTATAATTTTTAAGAAACTTTGGGTTGTAATAGTGAAGAGTTTTACTTGAATAAATATGATCAGCACAAAACTTAGACTCACATTATAGAGATGTAAGTTTTGGAATAAATAAAGGCAAAGGAAAATGCATAATGAAAACAGACCTATAAGAATATTACACTGAAATTTTGGTTTGTCTGAAGTACACAATATGTCGTTGTTAGTTATAAATTCTTTTTATTGGACAGTATTAGGAAAAAGATAAACATTTAATCTGTATTATGAATTTGTAAGTTACATATAATGTAAGAACAAACGCATTTCCTTAACCATACCTGTCTGCGTTTACATAAATATCTCATTGAAAAGAGAATAATTTTTGGTATTAAAACAAGATTCAATAATATAGCAAGCACTGCAGCAAGTATGAGGAACTCATATTCCCTATTGTTATTGTTAAAGCGCTAAGTAATACTTGATAGTTTACACAGAAACATACCTACTGCTATATACTCAGTTAATCATAGTGGCTATTATTGGTTTAAAGACAGGTCAACCTGAATCAAATTTCTGATTCTTCATTTTGAGTGTAATACTTAACATCCTGAAATATGGTATTTTTGTTTTGTTTCATTTTAATCAATAAAATGGTAATAAGAATATCTCAAGCATAGATTGTAGAGAATAAATTAATAATCTGTAGTACTGTTCTATCATGGTCTTAACGAATGATAGATATTATTACTTGATGTTACTTAGTATCGTTATCACCCTTATTTTTATAACTACTTACATATTTGTTAAATATTTAGTATTCTGTGTACAGTTAATTCCTAGTAGAAGTTATATTCTTCTCAACTACAACTTATACTGTTCTTATGAAATGAAAGGAAATAAAAAGTAAGCTACTGGGTATTGTTTAGGAGGAATTTCTGAACTGGGTGGACCCAAGCAACATTAAAGTCACAATCCTTGTGCTCCTGGTGTGGACTCATCAGTTACACTTGACATAAACTAGAGACTAGAAAGTAAACAAAGATTCTTCATGCCTTCCAGAGTTTCTCTTGACATCAGTTATTGTGATTGTTACAAGGTTATGTGAAGAGGGTAGACTAGTTATTGCTACTTTCTTTTAATATTAGAACTGAGACTAAAAGAAACTGTGACTTGAGCAATAGTTACAGCTTCATCTGGCAAACTCCTTTTTCAAAACTACTGTTTATAGCTCAAAGTATATTATATTTCATCACAAGACTCAAATGCATGAATATTTTACATGTAAATATATAATATAATTAGCATCTTTGGAATTATTGAGGGGTTGCTATTCTAGACAGAGAAAATAAGGTAGCATTTCATTAAGATGTTGGTGTTAGAGAACCAGAATTATAATGCCATTAAGTATTGTATAATAGGCCTATTTTTACCTGCCATTTTGTGGACTAGATGATATAGGGGAGCAATCAAAAGTAAAATTTTACAATGAATAAACTCTTCAATATCCAGAAAAGCATTTTATAAACTAGTGCTCCAAATTCAGTAAAATAAATTCTGGTCTAATAACCTGTCTGGTTCCTTGTTCCTAAATCCATCAGTTGAAGCTCTAAATGCAGGCCCAGACAGCTCTGGTCCAGGGTAGGGATTCAATCCCCTTTCCTAATCAAGGGAATGCAAAACAAAACAAAACAAAGCAGCAGATTCAATAATACAATGATGTAGCTGGATTATATCTTTATTCCTATGTTGCCCTGAACTTATACTGCAGTTAAATTACAATGTGCCTATGTTTACTTACTCATTAAAGGAAATGACAAATTTTCTGCTGTGTTCCAATGACCATTCCTAAATTCCAAGACTTTCCTCGTAGAATTCCATGGGTCCTTCCTCTGAGGTCTGGTTACCAAAACTTTCTCCTAGAATGTAGATATAAATTTTAGTATGATTGCTAAATGTTATTCCACTGCTATTTTAATCTACCAATCTGCTATCATGCAAATTCTTGTTATCGACTCTTGTTGTTCTTTGATTTCAGTGGTCTGTCTACTGGAACTATTAGATTATTTTCTACCATAGTTATCTGATGCCACACAATATTTTAAAATTCTGTTGTATTCTGTTTTTACACACTTTAATTGACAAATTGTAAAAGCTACATTTCCATTTATACACTTTAATTGACAAATTATAAAAGCTACATTGCAAAAGCAAATGGAAACCTAACAAAAACAAAGTAGAGAGTACACATAGCTGATTCTGTGACCACATAAGAAGTATACTGTTGCATAGATAACTCAGAGGAAGTTTCAAGACAACCTGGGAATATAGAAGATATCTTATAAGGTGTGCCTAATCCAAAGTTAGAAGATACAGTAGTTATTTTCTATTTTGTTGATCTTTTTGAAAAACCAACTCCTGGATTTATTCATTTTTTGAGGGGATTTTTTTTTTTTTTGTGTGTGTGTGTGTGTGTGTGTGTGTGTGTGTGTGTGTCTCTATCTCCTTCATTTTTGCTCCGATCTTAGTTATTTCTTGTCTTCTGCTAGCTTTTGATTTATTTGATCTTGCTCCTCTAGTTCTTTTAATTTTGAGGTTAGGGTGTCCATTTTAGATCTTTCCTTGTTTCTCATGTGGGCATTTAGTGCTATAAATTTCCCTCTAGACACTGCTTTAAATGTGTCCCAGAGATTCTGGTACGTTGTGTCTTTGCTCTCATTGGTTTTGCAGAACATCTCTATTTCTGCCTTCATTTCATTATTTATCCAGTAGTCATACAGGATCAGGTTATTCAGTTTCCATGTACTTGTACAGTTTTGAGTGAGTTTCTTAATCCTGAGTTCTAATTTGATTGCACTGTTCTTTTGCATTTGCTGTGCAGTGATTTACTTCCAATTATGTGATCAATTTTAGAGTAAGTGCAATGTAGTGCTGTGAAGAATGTGTATTATGTAGATTTGGAGTAGAGAGTTCTGTATATGTCTGTTAGGTCTGCTTGATCCAGCTCTGAGTTCAAGTCCTGGATATCCTTGTGAATTTTCTGTTTCATTGATCTAATATTGACAGTGGAATGTTTAAGTCTCCCACTATTGTTGTGTGGGAGTCTAAGTCTCTTTGTAGGTCATTAAGAACTTGCTTTATGTATCTGGGTGCACCTGCATTGGGTGCATATATATTTAGGACAGTTAGCTCTTCCTGTTACGTTGATCCCTTTACCATTATGTAATGCCCTTCTTTGTCTCTTTTGATCTTTGTTGGTTTAACGTCTGGTTTTATCAGAGACTAGGATTGCAACTCATTCTTTTTTTTCTCTCTCCATTTGCTTGGGAAATCTTCATCCATCCCTTCATTTTGAGCCTATGTGTGTCTTTGCAAGTGAGATGGGTCTCCTGAATATAGCACACTGATGGCTCTTGTCTCTTTATCCAGTTTGCCAGTCTGTGTCTTTTAATTGGGGCATTTATCACATTTATATTTAAGGTTAATATTGTTATATGTTAATTTGATCCTGGCATTTTGATGCTAGCTGGTTGTTTTGCCCGTTAGTTGATGCAGTTTTTTCATTGTTTCAATGGTCGTTAAAATTTGGTATGTTTTTGCAGTGGCTGGTACTGGTTGTCCCTTTCCATGTTTAGTGCCTCCTTTAGGAGCTCTTCTAAGGCAGGCCTGGTGGTGACAAAATCTTTCAGAATTGCTCCACTAACCAGACTAGTAAAAAAGAGAGAAGAATCAAATAGATGCAATAAAAAATGATAAAGGGGATATAACCACGAATTCCACAGAAATTCAGACTACCATCAGAGATTACTACAAACATCTCTATGCACATAAACCAGTAAATCTAGAAGAAATGGATACTTTTCTGGATACTTACACCCTCCCAAGACTAAGCCAGGATGAATTTGAATCCCTGAATAGACCAATAACAAGGTCTGAAGTTGAGGCAGCAATTAATAGCCTACCAACCAAAAAAAGCCCTGGACCAGATGCATTCACAGAAGAATTCTACCAGACATGCAAAGAGAAGCAGGTACCATTCCTTCTGAAATTACTCCAAACAATACAAAAAGAGGGAATCCTCCCTAACTCATTTTATGAGACCCAAATCATCCTTATACCAAAACCAGGCAGAGACTCAACAACAACCACAACAACAACAAAACAAAAATTCAGGCCAATGTCCATGGTGAATATTGATGCAAAAATCTTCAATAAAATACAGGCAAACCAAATCCAACAGCACATCTAAAAGCTTATCTATCACCATCAAATCGGCTTCATCCTTGGGATGCAAGGCTGGTTTAACATATGCAAATCTATAAACAGAACCAAAGACAAAATCCCATAATTATTTCAATAGATGCAGAGAAGGCCTTTGACAAGATTCAACAGCTCTTTGTGCTAAAAACTCTCAATAAACTAGGTATTGATGGAATGTACCTCAAAATAATAAAAGCTATTTATGACAAACCCACAGCCAATATCATACTGAATGAGCAAAGACTGGAAGCACTCCCTTTGAAAACTGGCAAAAGACAAGAGTGCCCTCTCTCACCACTCCTATTCAACATAGTATTGGAAGTTCTGGCCAGAGCAATCAGGCAAGAAAAAGAAATAAAGTGTATTCAATTCGGAAAAGAGTGAATCAAATTGTTTCTATTTGCAGACAAAATGATTGTATATTTACAAGACCCCATTGTCTCAGCCCAAAATCTCCTTAAGCTGATAATCAACTTCAGCAAAGTCTCAGGATACAAAATCAATGTGCAGAAATCACAAGCATTCCTATAAACCAATAACAGACAAACAGAGAGCCAAATCATGAGTGAACTCCCATTCACAATTGCTACAAAATTAATAAAATACCTAAGCATACAGCTAACAAGGTATGTGAAGGACCTCTTCAAGAAGAACTACAAACCACTGCTCAAGGAAATAAGAGAGGACACAAACAGATGGAAAAACATTCTATGCTCATGGTTAGGAAGAATCAATATTGTGAAAATAGTCATACTGCCCAAAGTAATTTATAAATTTAGTGCTATCCCAATCAAGATACCATTGACTTTCATCACAGAGCTGGAAAAAAAACACCTTAAACTTCATATGGAAATAAAAAATAGCCTGCATAACCAAGACATTCCATTCCAAAGGAAAAAAAAAAAAAAAAAAGCTGGAGGCAGCATGCTACCTGGCTACTTGACTTCAAACTAAACTGCATGGCTACAGTAATCAAAACAGAATAGTACTGGTACCAAAACAGAGATATAGACCAATGGAATGGAACTGAGGCTTCAGAAGTAAGGCCACACATCTGCAACCATCGGATCTTTGACAAACCTGACAAAGACAAGCAATGGGGAAAGGATTCCCTATTTAATAAATGGTGTTTGGAAAACTGGCTAGCCATATGCAGAAGCTGAAACTGGACCCCTTCCTTACACCTTATACAAAAATTAACTCCAGATGAATTAAAAATTTAAACATAAGACCTAACACCATAAAAACTCCAGAAGAAAACCTTGGCAATACCATTCAGGGCAAAGGCATAGGCAAGGACACAAAAAGCAATGGCAACAAAAGCCAAAATAGACTAATGGGATCTAATTAAACATAAGAGCTTCTGCACAGCCAAAGAAACTTTCATTGGAGTGAACTGACAAACAACAGAATGGGAAAAAAATTTGCAACCTACCCATCTGACAAAGGGCTAATATCCAGAATCTAAAAATACTTAAACAAATTTACAAGAAAAAAACAAACAACCCCATCAAAAAGTGGGTGAAGCATATGAACAGACACTTTTCAAAAGAAGACATTTATGCAGCCAGCAAACATGAAAAAAATCTCATCACTGGTCATTAAAGAAATGCAAATCAAAACTACATTGAGATACCATCTCTTGCCAGTTAGAATGGTGATCATTAAAAAATCTGAAGACAGCAGATGCTGGAAAGGATGTGGAGAAATAGGAATGCTTTTACGCTGTTGGTGGGAGTGTGAAATTAGTTTAACCATTGTGGAAGACACTGTGGCAATTTCTCAAGGATCTGAGATGACAAATACCATTTAACCCAGCAATCCTAATACTGGGTATATATCCAAAGGATTATAAATCATTCTATTCTAAAGACACATGCACACGTATGTTTATTGTTGCATTGTTCACACTAGCAAAGACTTGGAACCAATCCAAATGCCCATCAATGATAGACTGGATAAAGAAAATGTGGCACATATACACCATGGAATACTATGTAGCCATAAAAAAGGATGAGTTCATGTCTTTTGCAGGGACATGGATGAAGCTAGAAACCATAATTCTCAGCAAACTGACACAAGAATAGAAAACCAAACACCACATATTCTCACTCATAAGTGGGTGTTGAACAATAAGAACGCATGGACACAGGGAAGGGAACATCACACATCAGGCCCTGTTGGGCGTGGGTGGAGCTAGGGGAGGGATAGCAGGGGGTGGAGGGCTTGGGGAGGGATAACATTAGGAGAAATACCTAATGTAGATGACAGGAGGATTGATGCAGCAAACCTTATGTATGGCATGTGTATACATATAAACAATCCTGCATGATCTGCACATGCACCTCAGAACTTAAAATAAAAGTAAAAAAAGAAGACATAGAAGTTATTTTCAGTAATTACATTAAATTTAAGAATAATCTTAATAGATTGTCCTGATGGGGATGACTAAAGCTTTCTTGAGATAAATCTATGGCTTAAGTAATTTATAAAGAAAAACCAAAAATTATAGTTATCTCATCACTAGAATGTTTAAACAGATGATTATCTGGCAGGAATATAGTAGGAAACACTCCTTTATTGATTTCTGCATGACCTCTTAGGGGTCCTTCACCAGTCTAATCTTTCAGTTTATAATTCACAGGAGTCTCATACTAGTTTAATGTTGACCAGTATTGTAGTCAGTAGCCCAGTCAGACTATAGCATGTGTTGTCTTGTCATCCTATCTCTATTCCTGTAACAATTATTTTATTTATCTGCATTCATAAGGACAAATAATCTATCTGGAGGACAGTAAACTCACCGCTACCTTAAATGGAAAGCATCACATACTGTTCCTAGCAATCGACTGAATTTATTTTAAATAGAAGACAGGACACACATAACCATTTCAATAAAAAGACTGTAATGATATTATGCATTTAAAAAATGTTAGTTTTTTCACACCTAGTTAGTCCTACAGAAATATTAGGTATTTTAAAAACCATCATATTCTTATATTTATATTCATAGTCATGTTATTTCTAGCCAGATAAATAAATGCAATTGTTAGAGGTTGGAAGTCTTGAATGTAGACAATGTTTATTTAAGATGATAACCTGTAAGAAACATTCAAAAATAAAATCCAAAAATAAGAAATTAAGCAATATAAGCTTATTGGATTAGTGATATATAGCATGGTGAGAAAATGCAATAAATACCCTCAAAGATCAAATGCCACCTGCTGTGATTCTCTTGGCAGAAGACCCATTGGATAACCATTGATCTCTTCCATGTGGGGTAAAAGAAATTCTAACCAAGGGCCATTTTCCCAGTGGATATGTAGACTTTCCAATAAAGCTTTGTTTTTATGGCCACAGAGAGACTATATGCATTTCCATTGGGAAGTGAGTGATTGAGAATATAAATCACTTGGGAATCTTTGATCAAAGTATTTTTCTCTAAATTCTCTACAGCCATCTTCACTTTTGCAATTTTCTGAAGCCTGGGTTCTCCTAGAAATTTCAACTAACTTTTTCCAATAGAAGGTAGATATACTGTAATCTAAATAATCTTCCCAACTAGCTTTTTGGAAGAGATTTCTTCAGAGATACAAGAAAAAATTATTTGTAATATACACTTTAAAACTGAGCAAAAATCACTATTTTTATCAAGCTGTCAATCTTTTTCAGTTCTACCCTTTACCATGTGAAAATGCAAGCTTTCAATTATCCTCTTATGCACATTCATCATTTGATGGCTAATACTTCTTCCTTTTGATTTTGTTTCCCCACGACTGTGCTCCAAAACTTGTATAGAACTTCAGGATCCAAATGAACTATTTCCTTCTTCCTCTACCTTCACTAAGACTCAATTTTCCCTAGAGTGCCATTAGCCCTGTTAACTTCTAAAGTGGAAATGGGTCAACCTCCCATTCTAATATATTACAAGTCAGGAGAAATAATGGTGCTAATGGCATTAAATTGACACCATTGTTTTTCTTCATTGAAAGAGAACCCCTTTATTCAGATTCATGAAATACATCACTAGTCAATATAAAAACTTCCTTTACTGTCATATTATTGAGGTCTTTCTGATCCTTAGCTTAGCTATGTCTCAGTTCTTGTCTCATAACCAGAAAAAATTATGTGCATGGACACCAGAGAGTGAGTGGAGTAGAATTTATTAAGCAAAAGGAAAGCTCTCAGCAAAGAGGCGACACAGAGGGTGGTTTCCCTACCTGAAGGTGGGAAAGTCCCCCATGTGGTTGGGAATGGGAAGTATGTGCCAATCAGTTTGTGAGTATGCAAAAAACATTAAATAAATGGAAGACATCACTCAAAGGTGGGCACAACAGTGTAGAAAACCAATTAGGAAAGGTTGGGGATCAATCGGAGAAAAATGCACCAAACATGAAGACAAGTTTCTAATCTGGTGCATGGATACAACTTGTAGCTCGACTTTCAGGCCTTAAACTGTCTTTGGCTTGGAGGTGGGGTTTCACTGGGGACCCACCCCTATCTGCCTAGGGATTTGGCTGCCTCCTGCTTCTCTTAATATTTAACCTCCCAATTATTATATTTTCCCAAAGTATTAGAGAGGGAAGTGAGTCCCAACTTATAATCTTCTTGATTTCAGTTCTTACTGTCATCAGGGAAATAGTCTAACAGTCATGTTTTAAACATGCCCAACAATATAGTTCTAAAGATCTATTCAATTTCAACACTAGCCTGAAGACTCCATTCCACAGCCCACTACATGGACATATGCTGGAACTTAGATGTGCTATGACTCTTTCATTTTTTCTCTCATAATCTCTAAAGTTGAAAATATATGTATTTTTTTATAGCTGACTTCTCAAATCATATTGCAGCTGAATGCTGTTCCAGGAAATAATTATGGCTTATAAACTAGTGACAGCTCAAATCACGGCCTCTAAACTACCTTATCCATCAGTAACCCCAGGGCAATCAAACATTTTCTGAGATTTTAGCCACATTTTTCTTTCCAAAATACTTATACCAAACCTTTCAACTCTAAAGTCTCTTTATTCATCTGCTTAATTCTCTCTCCTAACATGGGCTGGCATACAACATTATGGAAAATATTGATATCTTTAGGAGTAAAAAGTATGCAATTTTCTAAAGCTGGAAATCATAGAAATGGCATCCCACCAGAAATCAAGGAACACTTACCTGAGAAAATGCTGGCTTATGCAGAATGCCTTGGAAGAATGTGTTTAGACGGTTAAACATAACTTGAAATAATTCAAATCCGGCAGGAGATGTGTGTGGAAGGGTAGGTTGGAAGCAAATAGAGCAAATTTTAACTTGTTGCTTTCATCATACATACCTTTCACAAAGATAAATATTATCCTTTTGAACTTCCAGCTATCCATAGGAGTAAATTTATACAGATCCACAGAAGACTGGATGAACAGCAGGAACATTTTAGTAGCAGGAAACATTGGGAGATGTCAGAACAAAAATGATCTGTTTAAAGAGACAGAAGAAAAGGAGGTAATTCATCAGTTATATTATTTGAGGCCATTTCAGAGTAGTTATTCATTTAAAAGGTCAGTGTGGAGATTTGCTTTGCAAATGGAACAAATTAAGAAAATGATAGGCTGAGAGTCCATTACACAGTGACTGTTAGCACAGGGTTCCTGTTAGCAGGGCACTGATGAGCCTTTGAATAGAATGGGATTAGGAATTGATTTTTCAACTGTTAAATGGTATCAGAACAGGTAAACATATAAGGTTGTGTGGTTTGGAACAAAGCTTCATGAATAGCTTTTTAAATAATTAATTATTTATCCTTTTGTTAATGCTCTGTTACCAAGGCCAGCACTACTGTTTAGTAATTCCTTTTAATAAGGCTTCTCAAAGCTGCTTTTAAGTTAGATTCCATTTGAAAGGAAAATAATTGACTACATAAAAGAATTAGAAACCACCATATTAAAACCAGATGTTTAAGTGAATGGTTTTGTTCCTTTTATGCTTTCAAAGTATATTCTTCCTGTTAAGAAATAAAACTATCAGAAAAGCAATAAATTAATCAGGTTATTTAATATGCAATATCTAACAAAATTATTTTGCAACAGTGCAATTGAAAAATAGTTTAATCAAGTAAGGAGATACACTATGCTGTGCAATATAATATGTGATAAGAAGAGTAATTGAGCCATGTTGCTGTTACACAGTATCTTAGAGCAGAAAAACAGAGGCTTATTTAACTGAATACTTTAAAATGACAATCGCCAGTTTTGCAATAGGATGTCTTTTCTCATTTTCTCTAGTAATGATTGGTTTTTGCTTTGTTTTGCTTTTCTTATGACAGAATTTCACCAGGATGGCCAGGCTGGAGTACAATGGGGTGATCTCAGCTCACTGCAACCTTCGCTTCTCAGGTTCATGCGATTCTCCTGACTCGGCCTCCCGCGTAGCTGGGACTACAGGCTGGCTAATTTTTACATTTTTAGTAGAGACGGAGTTTCACCATGTTGGCTAGGCTGGTCTCGATCTCCTGACCTCAAGCCTCAGCCTCCCAGTGTGCTGGGATTACAGGTGTGAGCCACCACACCTGGCCTCTAGCAATGCTAATAAATGTCTAATGTCTAGTGTTTTTATTTTTCAGATGGTTTAGTAGACACCTGTTAATTTGTCTGCCTCGCATTCATTCATCTTCCTCATGGTAAGTGCACCCCAATTTTCCTTGAGAATCCATGCCTCATTAAGTATTAGCCTATGAGGTCTACATGCCATTGGTTCCAGGGATGATCACAGAATCTAGGGATGGTTTATTAGAGCATGTCATTCTTTTAACCATAGTGATTGGATTAAAGATGGATAGAATATACCGTCATGTGATTCAGAACCAATAGCATTCAGTTTATTGACTGGCATGGTATGAACAGGAAGATCCATTTATACCTGAAGTAAGAAAATGTAAGCCAAATACTTCTTTGCTTAAGCAATTTTGAGCTGAGTTGCTGTCTCTCATAAAAGGAAGTGACTAAACTGAAACAAACGGATTCTTGGAGAAATCCCTAATGTACTATGGTGTTTTTAAACCCTTATACTCTTAAAGTGGCATGGGCCCATCCCCTCACCTCTTTCCCTCATAACACTCTTTTCTGGTTCTGATCATATAAAAGAGATAATGGTCACTTCCTTTTTATAATTTTCCTTTATGAGGTTGAATGACATTTACAAGTAAAAGGATAGTATCTCAATCAAATGTTACGGATTCTAAAACTAATCACTCGGTGCAATTAATCTGTGCTTATTCTAGTGTTTGTTTGTACTGCCTCTTCCCACACCAAGTCTATTTACTTTGTTCATTTACCAACATGGCTCAAAATACAATCAAAGCTTTAAAAAAAATTACAGCAGATGGATATCAAATTATATTGCAAAATTTATCAAGTCATTCGTAAGGTTACATTAAATAAAGAGTAGGAAATCTTATCTTGGCCCATGATTGAACTGAGAAATGAAATAGATGATATATTACAGAATCAAATCACAGGTAATGTCAATAGATGATATATTACAGAATCAAATCATAGGTAATGTTCTTACAATAGGCAAATAAATTAAACAAAGGAATAAACAAAGAAAGCTGTACTATTTGTAAAATATTTGAGTGTAGAGTTCAATATAATTGACCTAAATAAAGTAATTAATTTCAACCTCATAAGAGGTCTGAATTGGATCTTAAATATTAGTTCATTACTATGAGTAATGACGGGGATACAGAAAAATATAGGGTCCACAATGAAACTCACTTTCAACTAATTGAGCAATATTGAATGTGATTTGAAACCTCTTTGATATCCTTAAAAAGTGGAAATTGATGCCTCCTTGGAATAAAGCTTGGCCTTCAGACAAAGCCTGATTTTTCTACAAGATACAAAATGACAAAAAAGAAATCTTTTAAAAAAGAGTACTCAGCCTGTTTCAGTTAGAGAAAAAAACTCATTTTGCATATCAATTAAAACACACTTGATAGTAAGTTTCCTGCTAAACCCTTAAATTAACAATTGAGCTTTTTTTGGTATATTTTATTTCTTTTTTTATGTTTATTTTTTATCACTATACTTTAAGTTCTGGGGTACATGTGCAGAACATGTAGGTTTGTTACATATGTATACACGTGCCATGGTGGTTTGCTGCATCCATCACCCCATCATCTACATTAGGTATGTCTCCTAATGCTATCCCTCCCCAATCCCTCCATTCCGCTGCTGTCTTTCCCCTATCCCCTCAACTCCCAGCAGGCCCCAGTGTGTGATGTTCCTATCCCTAGGTCCATGTGTTCTCATTGTTCAATACCCACTTCTGAGTGAGAACAGGTAGTGTTTGATTTTCTGTTCTTGGGTCATTTTGCTGAAAATGATGGTTTCCAGCTTCATCCATGTCCGTGCAAAGGACAAGAACTCATCCTTTTTTATGGCCACATAGTTTTCCATGGTGTATATATGCCACATCTTCTTTATCCAGTCTATCACTGATGGGCATTTGGGTTGGTTCCAAGTCTTTGCTATTGTGAACAGTGCAACAATAAACATATGTGTGCATGTGTCTTTAGAATAGAATGATTTATAATCTTTTGGGTACATACCCAGTAATGGGATTGCTAGGTCAAATGGTATTTCTATTTCTGGATCCTTGTGGAATCACCACATTGTCTTCCACAATGGTTGAACTAATTTCACACTCTCACCAACAGTGTAAAAGCATTCCTATTTCTCCACATCCTCTCTAGCATCTGTCTCCAGATATTTTTAATGATCACCATTCTAACTGGTGTGAGGTGGTATCTCAATATGATTTTGATTTGCATTTCTCTAATGACCAGTGATGATGAGCTTTTTTTCATATGTTTGTTGGCTGCATAAATGTCGTCTTTGGAGAAGTGTCTGTTCATACCACTTGCCCACTTTTGATGCAGTTGTTTCTTTCTTGTAAATTTGTTTAAGTTCTTTTTAGATTCTGGATATTAGCCCTTTGTCAGGTGGGTAGATAGCAAATGTTTTTCCCATTCTGTTGGTTGCCAGCTCACTCTAATGATTTTTTTTTTTTTTTTTGGCTGTGCAGAAGGTCTTTAGTTTAATTAGATCCCATTTGACTATTTTGGCTTTTGTTGCCAACGCTTTTGGTGTTTTAGTCATGAAGTCCTTGCCCATGACTATACCCTTAGTGGTAATGCCCAGGTTTTCTTCTAGGGTTTTTATGGTGTTAGGTCTTATATTTAAATCTTTAATCCATCTTGAGTTAATTTTTGTATAAGGTGTAAGGAAGGAATCCAGTTTCAGCTTTCTGTAAATGGCTAGCCAGTTTTCCCAGCACAATTTATTAAATAGGGAATACTTTCCCCATTGTTCTGTTTAAGAAGTTCTCTTGCAATGATCTGCATATCCTTTCCTTCAACTTTGTCATCCTCATCATCCTAACATCATTAGTGATAGAATTTAATTTTATAATACTCATTAATATTAATGTCCTATTCAATATAATATCCTCCATAATCAATTTAATTAAATGATACCATAAACTCAGCATTGTGTTTAGTACTAGGTATATTTAAAATAAATATTAGCTACTATTATTGCTATTTTTCTTACCCTATTGGTCTTTTTTGAATAGCATAGTAAAGTAAGATATAAAATAGTATATATGATTTAGTAAAGATTGAAATAGGCATTGAATATAAGGCTGGGGTCCTGACTCACTTATACCTGAATTCTAGCTATAACTTTAGATAAATTAACAGATATTGTTTATCCTCATTTCCCTTAACTTAAAATGGGAAAGTGATATTATTATTTACAAAGTACAATGACGTTATTCACCCGAAGAATTTAGCAAAGTGCTTGGTCTTAGTAAGTGTTAATATTAACTAAAATAACAATAATATACTTTAGGCTGTTCTATTTTCATGAACATAAATGTTCTGACAGACATTAACTTTGGACCTCACACTTCCTAAAGGTTTTTTTTTTTTTTAACTTATATAATTTAATTATCTTTTAAACATAAGATCTAAAACCTTCAATATTTTTTTTTAATCTCTTTTTGTTTCCTTGGGTCTAATCTAGGAATCAATGAAAGGTCTATTTTTTATATAAAAATAGAAATATAATATAGACTATATTATCCTTTCTTTGCATATACAAAGTTCTTTGCACTGAACAAATACTTTTCATAATCTCATAATGCATTACAAATATTGGTTTAGGAGTCATGCAGCTGGAGACTACAAGATTCTGACCCTCCCTAAACTGCTCCTAAGACCAGTGCTTGAGATATTTTGCAAACCCTGTACTTGATGAGTCAGCTGGCACCACACATATCAATAAACTGGCTCATTGAATTTTGTGGCCCCCACCCAGGAACTGACTCAGAGCCAGAAGACAGATTCGGCTCCTCATTATTTCATCCCTGACCAATCAGCACTCTCGGCTCACTGGCTTCTGCCACTCACCAAGTTGTCCTTAAAAACTCCACTCCCCAGATGCCCAGGAGACTGATTTGAGTAATAATAAAACCCCAGTCTCCCACACAATCAGCTCTGCATGAATTACTCTTTCTCTATTGCACTTCTCCTGTCTTGAAAAATTGGCTCTGTCTAGGGAGCAGCCAAGGTGGTTACAATGAATGAAGTGGTCATGATGGCAAGGATGGAGATTATGTCTGTGTTCAGCAACATGGACTTCCATTCTCCGAGGCTGACCTGGCTACTGCTACTCTAGATGCCCAAACTGCCAATAGCAGAGATGAAGACTGAGTCCTCTCTGGGGTGATAAGCATGCTACTTAGTAGCAAGTTGATTAGATTGGACCACTCCTATATGGATGTGCAGCATTTTGTTCTTACTGGAATAGACATGTACTTTGGATGTGAATTGCTTCCCAATGCTTTTGCCAAAACTACTATCCATGGACTTACAGAATGCCCTATCCAAAATCATGTCATTTCACACAGCATTATTTCTGATCAGTGAACTCATTTCATAGCCAAAAAAAGTACAGCAATGGGACCATGCTTATGGAAGACATTAGTCTTATTATGTTATACATCATTCTGAAGGAGCTGGCTTGACAGAATGGTGGAATTGCCTTTTGAAGACTGAGTTACAGCACCAGATGCATGGCAATACCTTCTAGCGCTGAGGAAACGTTCTCCAGAAGGCTACACATGCTCTGAATCAACATTCAATATATGGCACTCTTTCTCCTATAGCTAAGATTCATGGATCCATGAGTCAGGGGTGGAAATAAGGGTGGAACCATTCACTATGATCCCTAGTGACAGATTAGCAAAAATTTGTTTCCTATTCTGGTGAACTTATGCTCTGCTGGCTTAGAGCTCTTGTTCTAAAGGAGACAGTAGAAGCAGTCTCCTTTAGAACAAGGCCTCTAAGCCAGCAGAGCATAAGTTCACCAGAATAGGAAACAATAATGGCACTGATCTGGAAATTTAGACTGCTGTTCAGCCACTTTGGACTCCTTATGTCTCTCAATCATAATTAATGGAGTTACTGAGTTGGTTGGAGTGATTAAGTCTAACTACTGAGGGGAAGTTGGCCTGCAATTTCACAATGGAGATGTGAAATGGAGAATGTAGTTGAAATACAAGAGACTTCCATCTCTCTAAGTATTACCATACCCTGTGATTAAACTCAATGGAAAACTACAACAACCCAATGCAGGCAAGTTGACAAATGGCCCAGATCCTTCAAGAATAGACTTGGATCATCCTGCCAGACAACTGAGAACCTTGTGAAAGCAGAGAGAATACAGAATTGTGATGAAAAAAGGTAGTTATAAATACCTGTTATGACCATGTGACTAGTAAGGATTAATTTTCTTATTTCCTATTTATTTTGTTATGAATATGTTTGTGAGGGCTGATTTTTAACTTAATTGGGCCATTGGGTGCACAGACAGTTGGTCAAATATTATTCTGGATATGCCTGTGAGGTGTTTCTGGATATAATTAATATTTAAGTCAGTATACTGAGTAAAAGAAGATTGCTCTCCCTAATATGGGTAAGCCTCCTTCAATTACTTGAAGATCTGAGTAGAATAAAAAAGGCAGAGTAAAAAGAAACTTCACCCGTGTGACTTCCTGAGCTGAGACACCAGTCATTTCCTGCTCTTGGACTAGAACTTAAACCATCAGCTTTCCTAGTTCTCACATCTTCAAATTCACACTAGAAATTACACTGTTAGCTCTCCTGGTTCTTAGATCTTTGGATTTGGACTGGAACTATGCCATCACTAGCTCTCCTCAATCTCCAGGTTGCTGACTGTACATTTTGAGATTGCTCAGCCTCCATAATTTCTATCTATCTATTTATCTATCATCTATCTATCAATTATCTACATTTCTATCTTTTTGATAGAAAATACAGATGATATATAGGTTATATATATAATATTGGTTTTATTTTTCTGGAGAACCTTAATGTAGCATCTATTTTGGAGGTTTTATTTACCTCTAAGAAGCATTGTATGTTTTCTTCCCTTAGATTTAGAAAATGATACATTTTAGTGGGCATACTGCCAACATTTAAAAAAAGAAACTTTCAGCTTCCTTTGCAATAGTAGTTGACCAAGTAACTGTTATTGATATGTGAATAAAGGTACTATGTGGAACTTCTGAGAGGCTTGAGCTAGCTGACACTCTAGCATCCATCTTATGGCATGGTAATCAAAGCTATAACCTAGAATTTGCAGAGAGTTGAACTGGAAGATAACTTGGTCCTTGATGCTAATGTCTTCATAGATATATGAAATCAATCTAAGCACCCTACTTAAGTATTTCTTCACTTCATAAAGAAATTCTAGTCATGCTTACACCACTGTTTTGATGGAATCTATATTACTTTTATAACTGAGTCAGCATCTAAGAAAATATATCAAATACTCTTATTTCTAGTAAAATAAGGCTTTTGACTAAAGGTTAAGTAGCAAAAGGGCAGTTTTTACTGTTTTTACTCAAAGTACAAGACTTTTCATATACTTCTTCATTTAGTCCTTGATGGGTAGCAGCACACTGTATTTAGTTTTGTATTGATTCTCATGTGTCTGAAGTGAAGCTTTGTCTATTAAGGAGTGAAATGGGGAGGTAGTGAAGGGATAGAATGAGAGAGACAATGAGAAAGCTTTCATCAGGTGAATTAAGATAAAATGAAGTCCAATTTTCTTATCTTAAAAGGTCTCCTGAAAAAAAAATGGTCCCTGGAAGTAAGTTTTAGTTTAACAAGGTACAAAATCAATATTGCATCTAAGTTTTAAAATTGGGCAACATGAGAGATTTAAGCCTTTTCCTCAGTGTTCATGTTATCACGGTTGTCTTTGCTTACTGTACTTATTTTGACATCCACTTTTGTAGCCTTAGTGTATGCTATATTTGGATTATCTTAAGAAATCTTAATAATTTATTTTCCACAAAGGTGCCAAGAACATACATTGGGGAAGAGACAGCCTTTTGAATAAATGGTTCTGGGATAACAGAACATCTGGGATAACAGGGTATCCATATGCAGAAAAATAAATCTAGATCCTTATCTTCCTCCATATAAAAAAGTCAACTCAAAATGGATGAGATATTTAAATGTAAGACCTTAAACTATGAAAGTACTAAAAGAAAACTTTGGGGAAGCACTAAGGACATTGGTCTAGACAAAGATATTTTTTGGAAAACCTAAAAAGCACAGACAACAGAAGCAAAAACAAGGAAATGGAATTACATCAAGCTAAAAGGCTTCTTCACAGCAAAGGAAACAATTTAAAAAGTGAAGAGATAACCTAAAGAATGGGAGAAAATATTTGCAAACCATCTATTCAGCAAGGGATTAATAACCAGAATAATAAGGGACTGAAACAACTCAATAACAACCCAGTTAAAAAATGGACAAAAGACCTGAATAGTGATTTCTCAAAAGAAGATATACAAATGGCCAACAGATATATGAAAAAATGCTCAGGTCACTAATTATCAAGGAAATGAAAATCAAAAACACAATTAGATATCATCTCACCCCATTTAGAAGAGCTATTACCAAAAACACAAAAAATAACAAATGCCAGTGAGGATGCAGAGAAAGGGAATGCTTGTGCATTATTGGTGAAAATGTAAAGTAGTGCAGCCATTATAAAAGAATTGTGTTGGTGCCTCAAAAAACTAAAAATACAATTCAGCAATTGCACTGCGAGGTATACATCCAAAGGAAAGAAAATTAGTATATCAAAGAGATATTTGCCCTCCCATGTTTATTGGACACTATTAACAATAGCCAAAATGTGAAATCAGCCTGAGGGTCAATCAACAGATAAATGGATAAAAAATGTGGTATAAATATAAACATGTATATATATACATACACATATGATGGAATATTATTAGGTCATAAGAAAAATAGAGTCCTGTCATTTGTAGCAACATGGAAGGAGGTCATTAAGTTCATTATGTTAAGTGAAATAAGCCAGGGAAGAAAGACAAATATTGCATGTTCTCATTCATATGTGGGAACTAAAAAAGTGGATCTCTTGAAGGTAGTGAATAGGATGTTGGTTACCAGAGGCTGGGAAGGGAGGATTAATAGGGGAGGAATAAAGAGAAGTTAAGGGTAAAAAAAACGTATTTACAAGAAATAAGTTCTACTCTTTACAGATGGAGATTTAGTTTAATTATTCTGAATGTAAATATTTAATAGTACAATAAGGATATTATAGTTAAAAATAATTTGTTATATATTTCAATATAGCTAGAAGAGAAGAATTGTAATGTTCTCAACACAAGAAAAAGATAAATGAGGTAATGCATATGCCAATTATCCTAATTTGATCATTATACATTATACACATGTATGAAAATACCACATGTACTCCAAAAAATATGTACAACTATGATAGATCAGTAAAAAACAATTTATTGTCCCAGTCTTATTAATGTCTTGAAACTAATTTGTTAAGCTCTAAGATGCATTGATTGCATATCCATTACAAAAGTTAGTACTGGACAATAAATACTAAAACCATTCTGAACATGTAATATATATGTTAGTTGTGAGATTGAATTTAAAGGTGTTGCTTTTATTATTGATGAGCTTTTTTTGTAATTAACTATTTCTTGGCCAGGCACGGTGGCTCATGCCTGTAATCCCAGCATTTTGGGAGGCCTAGATGGGCGGATAACCTCAGGTCAGGAGTTCAAGACCAGCCTGACCAACATGGAGATACCCTGTTTATACTAAAAATACAAAATTAACCAGGCATGGTGGCACATATCTGTAATCTCAGCTACTTAGGAGGCTGAGGAAGGAAAATCCTTGAACCCGGGAGGTAGGGGTTGAGGTTAGCCGAGATTGTGCCTTTGCATTCCAGTGTGGACAACAAGAGTGAAAATGTCTCAAAAAATAAAATAAAAATAAGATAAAGTAAAATTAAAATAAAATAAATAACTATTTCTTGTCTCCAATATATATGCTGGACGCTATTATAGCAAATATGAAAACTGACAATATTATTATCCTATATACCATGCATGGCTTATTTTCTTTTGAGTGACTTTTTTTTTGTAACTTTTTATTTTGAAGTAATTATAGATTCACAGGAAGTTGCAAGCAAGGGTACAGGGAGGTCCTATGGAGATCCCCTGGTAAGGAAGACTTACCAGCTTTCTCTAATGTTAAATTCGTGCAATACCAAAACCAAAATCAGAAAATTGACATTGGTAAAGCTACAGAAATTATCCATAATTCACAGATACAGTGATTTATTATAAATGTATGTATTTATTTGAAATTTTGTCATGTAACTTACCGTATTTAAGATACAGACTGTCCCATCATCAAATGGCTCCTTTGTTCTACCCAACTATAGACATCCTTACACATACTCATCTTAACCCCTGATAACCACTAACCTGTTTTCCATTTTCTATAGTCTTGGCATTTCGAGAATGTTATATAAATGGAATCATACACTAGGTAATCCTTGGAGGTTAACTTTTTCCACTCAGAATAATTGCCCTGAGGTTCATCCAAGTTGTTTTATGTATCAATAGTCTGCTCCTTTATATTTCTAAGTGGTATTCTGTGGTTTGATTGTATCACAGCTTGTATAGCCATTCACCTGTGAAATGAAATCTGGATTATTTCCAGGACTTGGATATTAAATATAAAGCTGCTATGAGGATTCAAGTACAAGTTTCTGTATGAACATAAGTGTCATTTCTCTGAGACAAATTCCTAAGAGTGCGATTTTGAGACTTATTTTAGGTCATTTTTTGTTTTAAAAGAAACTGACAAACTATTTCAGAGTTGTTGTATCATTTTACATTTTCTTCAGCAATATATGAGTGATTTTGTGTCTCTGTTTTGCCAGCATTGAGAATTTTCATGAGCTTTTATTTTCATAATTTATATAGGTATGTAGTACTATCTCATTTTAGTTTTAATTTGCATTTTCCTGGTGGCTAATGATATAGAAATTCCTTTTATGTGCTTATTTGCCATCTGTATATCTTCTTCAGTGAAACATCTGTTCATGTATTTTTCTCATTTTCTACGTTAATTTGTGGTGGTGTTTACATAGTTTAAAGCCGTTTTTTTATATTCTAAATGTGTGGTAGATGTACGATTTACCAATATTTATTATCTCCCAATCTGTAATTTACCTTTTCTTTTAATGGTGTTTTTACAGAATAAAGGTTTTTAAAATTCTTTTCAATGAAGTCAATTTATACTCTTAATTAGCTGCTAATTTAATAAGTTTGACTTGGTTATTTCTTATATAGCTTAGTGAGAAACTAACACTTACTATACTTACTATTTCATCAAGATTTCTTTTTCAGCAATATTTCTATTATAGAATGGGCAAAAAAATAATTCATTAAAAGAAACCATTTTGGCTATATTACAACTTCTCTTAGAAAATATGCCACCCTTTATCGCTTTTCGAAAACACTTATATTTTAATCCTCATAAATTCCAGTTTCTACACATGGGACAAATTAAAATGTTATTTTGTTTTCTAAAATAGAATGATTATCATTGATATTGTTGCTCTTTGGTTTTCTCTTACCTATCAGTATGGGTAACGTGTGTACTAGTGAAGTATTTTGCTATTAACTCATAGTATCTAAAAACTCTCAGGCTATTGGAGATAAATTAGGTAAAACTCACTTACATGTCCTGAAAAATGTCATACCAAAGCTAATGGTCTGTAGTTTAATTTGTGCTTCATTTAAAAAACATATATTGAAGGCCACAAAGTGCTAGAGACTGTTTTAGAACATATCAATAGTGAACATATTGGTTTTACATACAGATAATAAAAGTCGTTTGTAAAATACAATTTGAACCAGATTTTTAAATAAATTTAAATGGAATGCATCAACAGATATTAAGTTCTGCCATTGGTTTAACCTGTAAACTATACACTATTAGGGACAACTTCAGGTTTTATTTTTAATTACCTAGGTTACATTTCAGTCTCCATATAATCTCTGGCATTTTCTCCAGTATTTATTTAGAAATATTGTTATTTTGTTTTCAGAGATGCATTTACACTGAGTCATGATTTTTTCCCCTACAGTGTTTATTACTATTCTTCAGAGCAAGCATGTATTAATACAATACCAAAAAGTAAGCTACTAATTTTAGGGATCCCCTCATCTGGCTGAGACATCATCAGAGGAGGCCAGAGGGTAATATAATGATCACCTAAAGGTAACTTCACAATGTTCTCAAATCATTTCTGGTAATATGATATATGTATTATATTGTCCTTACTGGAAAAATACTACTTCATGTAAGAATGACATAATGCAAAAAAATAACACTTATGGTCAGAAAAACATTCTTCTAATATCCCCTAGCTGCTCTTCTGTTAAAATAATAATAACAGGAATCAAAGTTTTCTACATTTCTTTGACAGATAAATTTCTTCAACACACGTCTGATTTTAAAAATATGTAATAAAGTAACAAAATAATGCCTTGCACCAAATATCTTTCCTTCTTCCGATTGATCAAATGAACATTTTTCAGCATGTATAACCAAACCTGAGGTGCCCTTTGCCATAAGCAAATGTGTTTGGTCAATGATTCCTGTCTTCTCCAAAAGCATGTAGAGTTCTGAGAAGGCTTGCAGCCAAGAACTTTAACTTTTACTTAAATTTTCTTTTTTTTTCTTTTTTGAAAAGGAGTCTCGCTCTGTCGCCCAGGCTGGAGTGCGGTGGCATGATCTCGGCTCACTGCAACCTCTGCTTCCCTGATCCTGGTTCAAGCAATTCTCCTGCCTCAGCCTCCTGAGTAGCTGAGATTACAGGTATATGCCACCATGTCCAGCTAATTTTTTTTATTTTTATTTTTAGTAGAGACGGGGTTTCACCATATTGGCCAGGCTGGTCTTGAACTCCTCACCTCGTGATCCACCAGCCTTGGCCTCCCAAAGTGCTGGGATTACAGGCATGAGCCACCGCACCTGGCCTACAGTTTCTTAAACTTACTGGATGACTGAATTTTTCTTTAGATGGAAAAATTTCTGTTTCAAATTACATATTAACAGAACGTGTTGTTTTTCCAGCATTTAAATCAATATGGTGAAGAATGATGTATTTATTTTCACATATTTGCCATAGAAAGTGCAATAATACTGGAATATAAACAGCTCAAATTTGCTATGTGCCAAGGATTATGCCAAGTACTTTTTAAATATAATGTTAGTAAGTGCTCCTACCAATTTTATGTCATGGGTATTCTTAAAATTTCCACTTCATGTTATTGGAACTGTAGCTCATCAGGTTAGCCTCCTTGATTAAAGTTGTACTGCTCATAATGTAAACTCAGACCAAGGTAATCTGACTCTAGACAAAGCACAATTAAAAGGATATTGAAAGCTAAAATATGTGAGTTAATTGCTAGGAAATATAAAATATTGCAATATTAACCAAAAGAAAACAACTCCTAAACATCTTTCTGCCATGTTGATGCGGTTTCTGTTTTTAAATAGAAGCTACCCAATGAGCGTGATCAAATTCATTTTCCAAATTTAAAAACATATTCCAGGGAGAAGCACAAATTGGAAGTTCTGTATGGAAAGCAGAAAAAATGTTTGGGACAAAACTCAAATCATCAGTAAGAAGGATGACGGATGCAGAGCCTGTCCAGGAAACTAAAAGAGAAGTGTAAGGGAGGCTAAGGGGGGCATCTTATACATAAGATGGAGAGTATGTTCCTATATAAATTTCTACTAAAGAATATGCAGAGATGGGGAAAAATTAGCAAGAATTTTTGTGGGAAAAATAAACTACAATAAAACTTGAGTATTGACTAAAAAATTCAAAAAATGAGATTCAAAGTGTGTCTCCTAAGTAGGCATTGAAAAAAAGAAGAAATTGTCAGTGGAAAATTTACTGTCAACAGCAGCACCCCACTTTGTACAATTTTGTGTTCATCATTTATGTACTGTACTGTACAATGTGGTGTGATAAGAAGCTTTCAGCAACTGAAAAAAATAATGTAGTTGAGGGCATAGATTTTATTATAAAAGTAAAATTAATTCTCGGGCGAATAGGTTGCTAGTTATGTATAAAATAACAAAGAAAAACATACAACATATAGAAGAGAAAGTTGTGCTTGCTGTTAGGCAAAAATAGATATTAGTTTGCAAATCTCAAAAAAGAATATTATAGAAATTACATGTGGTGAAATGCTGAAGAAAGATTCATATGCAATCGTGGGGTTAAAATAGGAGATCATAATAACAACAATTAAAAGATAAGTGAGGATAGAATCGTGTTATACACTTAGATGAATTGTTTAATAACTGCTTAAAGCCTGATTAAATCTAGTATGAGAAGGTAAAAGTGGAAAATGGTTTGTTCAAATACAGTGGATGCATACAAAAGAGTATTACCTAATATTGTCCATGTTATTTGTAGAAAATTAATGGAATTTCAAATAGAACATGAATGGAGTCTTATGAAAAATAATGGATCACAAAAATTCTAGATCTAGGAGCTAAAAGCACTAACTATTGAATAAAATGATTAAGTATAAAGATTATTCTTTATTCCAGGAAATTAGATTATTATATGATGATATACTTGTGACCTGCAGCAGAAAATCAAATCAAATCAGTATGAAGTATTCTATGGTTTATGTGGCTTCTCCTATCTGGCCTGTGGTCCTTCAATTTTTTTCATTACCATTAAGTATTTATATGAAGGCTCAGGCTCAATAGGAATTTGAACTTGTTGGAAACATAAAATACTGTTTTGCCAAGCTCCTTTGACTTATCATTTTAAAAGATCTCTGTGGGAAAAAAAATTCTTCTAACTTATCCAGGGCACTGTTCTTCTAGTGTTGGACAGGAGACAAACATTTTAGCAATTAAGCTGTGTATATGTTTTAAAAAATGTCATCAAAGGTTGATAAGACTAGCCCTGCCTGCTTTGAACCGCTCTGCAACTTCCTGAGTTTTGCTGTGCTCATCTTTTAAGACCTGGCACCCTGTGTATTTTCCATTATGTTAGAGTCATTTAAAAACATACCTGTTCCTTCAACTTGACCAAAAGCCTTATAGGAAGTAACCATTTTGTATTCATCTCTGTATATACAAATTCTATAAAGTAGCATTGAAAAAGTATCTGAGTTGGGTTGTCTTAACTGGATGATCCTGAGGACAAGGCTGAAGTGCTTGTGTTTTGGGTAGAGGCTTGTCTAAAAAGATAAGAGCTAAGCAAGGGCATGCAATGAAATAGAAGAATCTGTTCTGCTATTGCAGGGCAGTGTCACCCAGAGTAAATATTATAGGATTTGGGGCAAGAAACTGCTTTGCTGCAGTTATGCTTCATCTGAGAACTTTCATTCTTTAAGCCCTTAGATTATTAGGTAGATACAATACTTCCTCCTTAATATTTTGGCTTCATGAAAGTGATATCTCACCTTTTATCTGGGCAAAATTGTATAAGCAGCAAAACAGTTTTCCCCTCATATGTGATTTGCATCACTTCTTTGGAAGGGAAGACCTCATCTGCCATGCTGAGGATTTTATAAGGGTGCTATGGCTTCAAAGTTTATGAAAGTCATCCAGAGGGTTCTTCTGGGAACTGTGATTTTCTGGAGAGAGATATAGATATAACCCTAGTCTAACATCTGATAACAGAATGCATCTCTTTGTTATTTGCATAGTGTTAATAGGCTTATGAAAAACTGCATGAACTTTATTTTTAAGTATACAGCACTACTCACTACTATTGCATAGATAAGTCCTTTTTCTTAATTCTATTTGAAAAGTCAGATTTTTTCCTAAAATATCTGCACCTAAAAAGACATTTTAAAGTATTTAAGTGTGTGATTAGAGACTAAATATGTTATAAGTAAGAAGTAAGTTAAAATTATTTTATTTTTTCTTTTCTTTCCTTTTCTTTTTTTTTCTTTTCTTTTTTTTTTGAGTCTTACTCTGTTGCTCAGTCTGGAGTGCAGTGGTGTGAACTCAGCTCCCTGCAACCTCCCAAGTTCAAGCAATTCTCGTGCCTCAGCCTGCTGAGTAGCTGGGACTACAGGTGACACCACCACACCTGGCTAATTTTTTATTTATAGTAGAGATGGTGTCACCATCTTGGCCAGGATGGTCTTGAACTCCTGACCTCACGTGATCCACCCACCTCGGCCTCCCAAAGTGCTGGGATTACAAGTGTGAACCACCATGCCCAACCTGTTTAAATCTTTTCTTTAGAGAGTAAATATTGCTACTTATTCATATAGCTCATTTGCATCTAACATTTACACAGTGCAGTGAAATTTCTCTGTAAAATTTTCTAGTAAAACATAGATACACCATGTTGAACTTCTTAGAAACGTTTCTTGTCAGCAAATCTTAATCTAAGTATATTTTATAAAAATAAATATAAACATTCATAAACTGTCTTCTAGTAAATTCTTTATATGCAGATTAAAATATATATCTCCCAAATTTCATGACCCTTCTAAGTTTATTGTTTTAACAAATTCTTCACAAGCTTATCCTACCATCAACTAATTGATACCTAACCATGGTCAACAACTTAATTTCCTTTTCTGCCTATCTGTACAATATCTTTGGTATCTGAATTTCTTACCAATCGCCATGTTTTAAAAAGGCTAAAATGAGTTACCAAGATAATCACGTATATGCCAGATTTCTATTTTTGATTATAATTTCTTCTTTGAAAAGAAAGGGAAGGTAGCAATATTGGACCAATCAGAGAAAATATATGTATGTTGTTTCATAATGTTAACTTGGATAGGTGAGAATCTCCTGTGTTTTTAAAAAAATTCTATTGTAAAGGCAATAATTTCCTGCTTAGTGCATTATCTTTTGTTAATTTTCTTTTTTAAATATACATATCATTTTTAGCCCATTACAAATACTGTGATTTTCATTAAAATCATGTCCATTATCTTATTGACCTAGTTTTTATTTTGTAATTGAAATGTTCTATTTCTTGACAGCCTAGCCTAGAATCAATTTTTTAAGGTTATGGACCCTTTGTGCTGTTTCTTTCCCTTTCATACCTACACACAGATTGGCTGCATCTGTGTTCACATAGCAGAAAATGGTACTATAATGTTGTCTTTAAGAGTGTGAGTTTTCTCTACTTAATCTCAGACTCTTCATGGAGACGCAGCTAGCAGGATGCCAGGAGACCTCACACTGGTAAGATTTTTGGTGAATGGATGAGAGAGTTAAATAATCCTGTTTCTATTCAAAATGAGAATCCTGATTCTCTTTTCTTCTTCAGTTTTTGCTCCTTCTCTGTTCATCTGCTCATTCCCTCTGTGAGCCTTCTCCTTCCTCTGCACCTCTCCATCCATCCGCTGTGAACCACACATAGCCCTCTCTTCATTCTTGCCCTCTCACATACTTGCTGCTGCTTGTAGGATCCTACTTATTTTTGCTCTTTGCTTTTTCTGTATTCATTCCTCTCCTGTTTCCTTCTTTCCCTCTTACTTTCTCTTCTTTGCTCTCAGCAATATAGGCCCAGTTCTTCATTTTCTGCACCCTGGTTGGAAGCTCACTCTCCAGAGAACCCCACTGGAGGTATTTCCAGCACTCTGTTCCATCAGCTGTTTTTCTTTCTTTTTTAAAAAAATATTTATTTATTATACCTTAAGTTTTGGGGTATATGTTCAGAACATGCAGGTTTGTTACATGGTATACACATGCCATGGTTGTGTGCTTCATCCATCACCCCATCATCTAAATTAGGTATTTCTCTTAATGCTATCCTTCCCCAATCCCCCCATCCCTTGCTATCCCTTCCCTACCCCCCCGCCCCCTGACATGCCCCAGTGTGTGATGTTCCCCTCCCCGTGTCCATGTGTTTTCACTGGACAACTCCCACTTATGAGTGAGAACATGCGGTGTTTGATTTTCTGTTCTTGTGTCAGTTTGCTGAGAATGATGGTTTCCTGCTTCATCCATGTCCCTGCAAAGAACAAGAACTCATCCTTTTTTATGGCTGCACAGTATTCCATGGTGTATATGTGCCACATTTTCTCTATCCAGTCTATCATTGATGGGCATTTGGATTGCTTCCATGTCTTCTTTTCAAATTAACATTTGTGTTTCTTATCATTAAAAAGCCCCTGGCTTAATCTTGAAATCTGCCACTTACCTTTAACAAATCATTTAGTTTTTTTTCCCCATTTTTCTCATCCATATGTCGGAGGTATGGGAGAGTGAGATTCCAAATATTAGCTCAAATACTTTTATCATTTTGAGATTATTGTACACAGGACACTATCTTAGGCAAAATAGAGAAAATTTCCATTACCTGTTATCAGCTTGGAACAGTGAACTCATTCCTACTGGGTACCCTAAGAGGAGACAGGTTGATTGTGCATATGAATTGTCCCACTGAGAGAAAAGAGGTGGTAGTGTGTATCCATCAATGCTGTCCCTTGTTGGTTGAGGATTTTCCCTGGGCCAAGGATTTCCTCCTCAACATTGTAATCATCAACTCACATCAGAAGGAGTAAGATGAACTAAACAGTCTGAGAAAATAGGCCAAGTTAATCTCCTCCAGCCTCACACATGGATGGGCTTGACAGAAGAAATCCTTATCCAAAGCAGACAGGATTAGAGTCCAGACTGCTCCATTGGGAGGATCAGATGAGTTCATGAGGGAAATTGTAATTTGTCAGCATTTTCTTGGAAGTTCCTTTGACATGAATGTTCAATTCAGGCAATGATAAGTTTGTGCATTTCTCCCTGCCCAAATCTCATGTTAAATTGTAATTCCCTCTATTGGAGGTGGGGCCTGGTGGAACGTGATTGGATCCTGGGGGCTGAGGATGGATTTCTCATAATTAGTTTAGCACCGTCCTTTTGGTGCTGTACTCTCAAGAGATAGTGAGTGTGTTCTCCTGAGATCCTGTTGTAAAGTATGGCACCTCCCCCTCCCACTCTCTGTTTTTCTTGCTTCTGCTTTCATCATGCGATGTGCCTGCTCCGTGATTGTAAGCTTTGCCTTCTTCCATGATTGTAAGATTCCTGAGGCCTCCCTAGAAGCAGATGCTGGTGCTATGCTTCCTGTACAGCCTGTAGAACTGCGAGCCAATTATACTTTTTTATATATAAATTATTAAGTCCCAGGTATTTCTTTATAGCATTTCAAGAATGGCCTAATACAACAAACTAGAAGGAATTCTAGACTGCCCCTCCAACCTCCCTCAAGGTATTGGTTACCAAGAACCATTGGAACCACCTCCTAAAAACCAACTTGTACTCTTCTCCACTCTCACTGTAATAGCCTCATTGGATCTCAAAATTTCTCATCCAGATCACTTTGGTTTTCTGCCCACCCTAAGTCTACTGCCAAAATGATTGCTCTTAAAATTTTACCTTCCATGGGTTCTTCTTTTCATTTTCATCTCCAGCAATTCCAAGCTATTTGTTATGGTCTGGATGAATCCTGAAACTTCTTGTCCACATACTTTCATTTTTTGCTTCCTCTGCCTGGGCTGCCTTGCCCCACTTGTCTGTGTGAGGTCAATTTTATTTTAATTTTAAAAATTCTATTTCCTTTATTCAAATTATTTCCCTTTAATCAGTCTCGAAGTTTTGTATGTATTATAAAATATTATATTATCACCTATTAATACAAGTTACAATTATTTATTTTTACCTCTGTGTATGCCACCCAGATATGCCACCCAGGTATGACTTATTCTGTCCTCATTTTGTGGAAAATATTGATTGATGCCAATAAAGGAATATTGAAGTGGCTTATATCTTTTTCATCTGTCTCCACATCATCAGATTCAGTATCTCCAGCAGGTTGCCAAACGTCAGCCAACTAGACTGAGTCCCATTACCAGAACTTAGTTTGAACCATGTCAGGGGACTAAAAGTATGCATTATTGCTTCTAGTTAAAACATTCTCTCTTCCTCTTCTCCATTTGACAAAATCCTCATGCTTTAAAGCCCACTTTAAATGTTACCTCCTCTACCTACATTTTCCATGATTCCTTTGTAGAATTAGTACTTTAATTCATGTTTGCTTCATGTAGAACATGAACATTGGCAAAAATTTTTACCTACTTTGCTAACATGTAATCTCAGAAGACAGGGACTTTAAAAGACTTTAAATTGCTTTTTAAACATCTACCATGCATCTTAGTAATTTTTAGTAAGTTCTTGATAATAGTGAAAGAGGGAGATAATTAGGTCTTATAATGTTCTGACATTTCTCAAACTCTCTTGCAGTTAGGATAGGACAATACCTAGTTTTTCCAGTGAACTATGATTAAATGTGATGTGGGTTACTTTCAGTCAAGTCAGTTAAAAGCTGTTGTGCCTCCTGCAATTCCCTCATCGTCTCAACAACCTCAGAAGACATTTACAGATGGTTGTGTCACAGAATGGAGGGGGCTGAAATCCTTCAGTAACTTCATAGGGAAGTTTTCACTAACTTACATAAAACTTTCTGTAAGAAATCCTCAAGCATCAACTATGATTAGGCACACTTAAATTTTGAAAAAAATAAAAATACATTATTAAACTTAATACAATTTTGGAGCCACTGCCTTCAGAAGTAATACGATATTACTTCTCCACTATAATGAGCTATAAATATGATATCAAACTTTACTTTGAAATAGAGGCCATCATATATAGTGATTTTGGCTGTAAGGATTTTTGTGAAAAATACAATAGTTGATATTTAATAGTTCTTTAAGTATTCAACCCCACAATAACAAATTAATAATCAAGACTATGTTTTTTTTGGTAACAACAATGTATAGTATGTATTGTTGTTGTTTTTTCATTGTTTAATCAATAACATCATTATTTATCTTAATAGTTACCATTTAAACAAGGTTATACTGGAAAATTATAATTCACATATGATGAAAATTTATAGCATTGTTCAAAGGATGTGAAACAGAGGAATAATCAGATTGAGTTTGAGAACAATTGTATCTGTTAATTATTTATGTAAGCATAGTATAAAATGGTTTTAATTAATTTACATTTCTATTTTCTTGCATTTCAAAATTTCCTGTACAGATAAAGTACAGTGACCTGTATGTCCTCAGGAACTCTTAGTTTGTATAGATGTAATTCTCTATTAAGATTTGCATTTCCTATTTTGGAAACATATATTTTAAAGGTCACCTTTACTGAAAGCATGAGTTGAAAAGGTTACATAAAATCTACCAAGGGAAAGAATTATATATGCAGAAAAATATTAACATAATAAGAAAGTAATAGTCATTTTAAGAGACATGCCCAAGTGGAAAGAATCCATTGTGGTAGGAAGGCAGTCTTGCTTGCCATCACAGTGATATAAATTTAATGTATATATAATATATATATGTGTGTGTGTGTATGTGTGTGTGTGTGTATATATACACATATATATATGTATATATACGTAAAAGACATTAGAATCACATTTCTAAGTAAAAAGAATATGAATTTAGATATTTTGTTTTGCATATCACCCATGGATAATAATTTTAATTAAAAATGAGGCTTCCTTATAGTGTAAAGGAAATATTTCCCAGATATAAATGTACAGTTATGCTATTGTATGCAATGACATAAAACTAAAGGAATATACATCATTTTAATTTATTATAATTGCTGGGTTGAAGGTTATTTCTGTCTTTAGGACTTTGAAATGTCGTCATATCTGACCTTTTTCAGATGGGTAGATTGCAAAAATTTTCTCCCAATCTGTAGTTTGCCTGTTCACTCTGATGAAATTCTTTAGTTTAATTAGATTCTATTTGTCAATTTTAGCTATTGTTGCAATTGCTTTCTGCAATTCCTCATAAAATCTTTGTCCATGCCTATGTCCTGAATGGTATTGCCTGTTTTTTTCTAGGGCTTTTATGGTTTGAGGTTTAATGTTTAAGTCTTTAATCCATCTTGAGTTAATTTTTGTATAAGGTGTAAGAAAGGGGTTCAGTTTCTGCTTTCTGCGTATGTCTAGACAGTTTTCCAGCACAATCTATTAAATATGGAATCCTTTCCCCATTGCTTGATTTTGTCTGGTTTGTCTAAAATCTGATTAATGTAGATGTGTGGCCTTATTTCTGATGTCTCTATTCCATTCCATTGGTCTATGTGTCTCTTTGGGTACCAATACCATGCTTGTGGTTACTGTAGCCTTATAGCATACTTTGAAGTTAGGTAGCATGATGCCTCTAGGATTTTCTTGGCTATACAGGCTCTTTTTTTGTTCCATATGAATTTTATACTAGTTTTTTCTTAATTCTGTGAAGAATGTCAATGGCAGCTTGATGGGAATAGCATTGAATCTATAAATTACTTTGGGCAATGTGGCCATTTTCAAGATACTGATTCTTTCTGTCTATGGGAATGAAAAGTTTTCCATTTGTTGTGTCCTCTCTTATTTCCTTGAGCAATGGTTTGTAGTTCTTGAAGAGGTCCTTTACATCCCTTGTAAGTTGTATTCCTAGGTATTTTATCTCTTTGTATCAATTGTAAATGGGAATTTATTGATGATTTGGCTCTCTGCTTGTCTATTGTTGGTGTATAGGAATGCTTGTGATTTTTGCACATTGATTTTGCATTCTGGGACTCTGCTGAATTTGCTTATCAGATTAAGGGGTTTTGGGGCTGAGATAAGGAGGTCTCCTAAATATAGTATCATGTCATCTGCAAACAGACAATTTGATTTCCTATTTGAATACCCTTTATTTTGTTTTATCTTGCCTGATTATCCTGGCCAAAACTTCCAAAACTATGTTGAATGGGAGTGGTGAGAGATGGCATCCTTGTCTTGTGCCAGTTTTCAAATAGAATGCTTCCAGTTTTTGGTCATTCAGTATGATATGGGCTGTGGGTTTGTCATAAATAGCTCTTATTATCATGAGGTATGTTCCATCAATACCTAGTTTATTGATTGTGTTTAACATAAAGGGATGTTGAATTTTACCAAAGGCCTTTTCTTTGTCTATTGAGATAATCGTGTGGCTTTTGTCATTGGTTCGGGTTATGTGATGGATAAAGTTTATTGACTTGCATATGTTGAACCAGCCTTGGATCCCAGAGGTGAAGCCAACTTAATCATGGTGGATAAGCTTTTTGATGTGCTGCTGGATTTGGTTTCCCAGTACTTTTTTGAGGATTTTGGCATTGATGTTCATCAGGGATATTGGTCTGAAGTTTTTTTGTTGTTGTTGTGTCTTTCTCAGGATTTGGTATTAGGATGATGCTGGCATCATAAAATGAGTTAGAGAAGAGTCCCTCCTTTTTAATTGTGTGAAATAGTTTCTAATGGAATGGTATCAGTTCCTCTTTGTATCTCTAGTAAAATTTGGCTGTGAATTCATTTGGTCCTGGGGTTTTCTTAGTTTGTAGGCTATTTATTACTGCCTCAATTTCAGAACTTGTTATTGGTATACTCAGGTATTGGGTTCTTCCTGGTTTACTCTTAAGAGGGCGTATGTGTCCATGGAGTTATCTATTTCTTCTGGCATTTCTAGTTTATTTACATAGGGGTATTTATAGTATTCTGTGATGGTAGTTTGTATTCTGTGGGGTCAGTGGTGATATCTCTTTTATCATCTTTATTGTGTCTATTTGATGCTGTTCTCTTTTCTTATTAGTTTAGGTAGTGGTATATCTATTTTATTAATTTTTTTCAAAAAAAAACCAGCTCCTTGATTTATTGATTTCTTGAAGGGCTTTTTGTGTCTCTATCTACTTTAGTTCCACTCTGTCTTCTGCTAGCTTTTGGATTTGTTTCCTCTTGCTTTTCTAGTGCTTTTAATTGTGATTTAGGGTCTTAATTTAAGATGTTTCTAGCTTTCTGATGGCATTTGTTGCTATAGATTTTTCTTTTTACACAGCTTTAGCTGCATCCCAGAGATTCTGGTATGTTGTCTCTTTGTTCTCATTGGTTTTGATGAAATTCTTGATATCTGCCTTAATTTCATTATCCAGGAGTCATTCAGGAACAGGTTGTTCAATTTCCATGTATTTGTGTGGTTTTGAGTGATTTTCTTAATTCTGAGTTCTAATTTGCTTGCACTGTGGTCTGAGAGACTATGATTTCATTTCTCTTGTATTCACTGAGTAGTGTTTTACTTTCAATTGTGTGGTTGATTTTAGAATAAGTGATGTGGCACTGAGAGGAATGTATATTCTGTTGATTTGGGATGGAGAGCTCTGTAGATGTCTATTAGGTCCACTTGATCCAGAGCTGGGTTCAAGTTCTGAATATCCTCGTTAATTTTGTCTTGTTGATCTAATATTGACATTGGGATGTTGAAGTTTCCCACTATTATTATGTGGTAGTGTAAGTGTCTTTGTTGGTCTTTAGGAACTTATTTGATGAATCTAGGGGCTCCTGTATTGGGTGCATATATATTTAGGATAGTTAGCCCTTCTTATTGAATTGATCCCTTAACCATTATGTAGTGTCCTTTTTTGTCTTTGTTGATCTTTGTTGGTTTAAGGTCTGTTCTGTTAGAGACTTGGATTGCAACCCCTGCTTTTTTTTTGCTTTCCATTTGCTTGGTAGATTTTCCTCTGTCCCTTTATTTTGAGCCTATGTGTGTCTTTGCATGTAAGATGGGTCTCTTGAATACAGCACACTGGTGGATCTTGACTCTTTATCCAATTTGCCAGTCTGTGTCTTTTAATTGTCGACATTTAGCCCATTTACATTTAAGGTTCATATTATTATGTGTGAATTTGATTCTGTCCTCATGATGCTAGCTGGTTATTTTCACACTAGTTGATGCCATTTCTTCATAGTGTCATTGGTGTTCATATTTTCATGTGTTTTGCAGTGGCTGGTACCAGTTTTCCCTTTTCATATTTAGCGCTTCCTTTAGGAGGTCTTGCAAGGAAGGCCTGGTGGTCACAAATTCCCTCAGCATTTGCTTGTCTGAAAAGGATTTTATTTTTCCTTTTCTTATAAAGCTTAGTTTGGCTGGATATGAAATTTGGGGTTGAAAATTCCTTTCTATAAGAATATTGAATATTGGCCCCACTCTCTTCTGGCTTGTAGTGTTTCTGCTGAGAGATCCACTGTTAGTCTAATGGTTTCACTATGTAGGTGACCTTGCCTTTCTCTCTGACTCCCCTTAACATTTTTTCTTTTTATTTCAATCTTGAAGAATCTGATGATTATGTGTGTTGGGGTTGATTTTCTTGTGGAGTATCTTAGTGGTGTCTTCTCTATTTCCTGAATTTGAATGTTTGTCTGTCTTGCTAGGTTGGGAAAGTTCTCCTGGATAATATGCTGAAGTGTGTTTTCCACCTTGGTTTCATTCTCCCTGTCTTTTCAGGCACACCAATCAGTTGTAGGTTTGGTCTTTTTACATAGACCAAAAGGTTCTTGTAGGTTTTGTTTCTTGTAGGTTTTGTTCATTCGGTTTCATTATTTTTTTCTCTAATCTTGTCTGCCTACCTTCTTTCAGCAAGATATTCTTCCATTTCCGATATTGTTTCGCCAGTTGATCAATTTGGCTATTGATACCTGTGTATGCCTTTTAAAGTTCTTCTGCAATGTTTTTCAGCTCCATCAAGTCATTTATGTTCCTTTCTCAATTGATTATTTTAGTTAGTAGCTCTGGTGACCCTTTATCATCAAGGTTCTTAGCTTCTTTGCATTGAGTTAGAAGATGCTCCTTTACCTCAGCAAAGTTTGTTATTACCCATCTTCTGAAGCCTACTTCTGTCAATTCTTCTATCTCATCCTCCATCCAGTTCTGGACCCTTGCTGGAGAGGTGTTACGATCATTTGGAGGAGAAGAGACACTCTGGCCTTATAAGTTTTCAATGTTTTTTTCATTGATTCCTTATATTCATGAGTTTGTCTAATTTTGAACTTTGAGGCTACTGACCTTTGGATGTTGTTTTTTGGGGACTTTTTTTGTTGATACTGTTGTTGCTTTCTGTTTGTTTGTTTTTCTTTCAGTAGACAGGTCCGTCTTCTGTAGGTCTGCTGCAGTTTGCTGGGGGTTCACTTTAGGCCTTATTTATCAGGTTTGCTCCCGCGCCTAGAAATGGCACTCAAGGAGGCTGGAGAACAGCAAAAATGGGTGCCTGCTTCTTCCTCTGGGATCTCTAAACTTAAGGGGCACTGACCTGATAACAGTAAGAACGCTGCTGTTTAGGGTGTCTGACAACCCCTGTTGGAGTGTCTCATTCAGCTGGGTGGCATGGGAAGCAAGACCTATTTAATGAAACACTTTTGCTGTCCCTTGGAGGAGGGGGTGTGCTGTGCTGGAGGGAAACTCACTCATCTAGGCTGCCAGATTCCTCAGAGCTAGCAGGAGGAAAGACTAAGTCTGCTGGTCCATGGAGACTATGACTACCTCTCCCACTAGGTGCTTAGGCCCAGGGAGATCAGAATCCTGTTCCTGAGACCCTGGCTGGAGTTGTGGGGTTCCTGCAAGGAGGCCCTGCAGCTAGTGTTGGCTATTGCCCCTCCCACAAGGAGCTCAGCTAGCCTAGACAGCAGACAGCCATAGCAGGGATGATGGCCATCCTCCCCCACAGGAACTCAGCAGGCTTAGGCAGATTCTAGCCCAGTGGCATGGACTCACAAGAGGGATCTTTTGATCTGTATGTTGCACAGTTCCATGTAAAAAGCATCATTTCCCAGGCTGCATAGAACTTACAGTCTACCTTGGCTGGGGTTGGGGGCTCCCCTGTCCATGTGGTTTTCAGGTGGGCTACCATACCACACTGCTGTTCCTTCCCCTCTGTGGGTAACAGCAGCTGCCTAGTCAGTTCTAATGACAGAACCTGGATAGCTTGGTTGCTGGTGTAGGATTAGCATGCTGTTTTGCATCTTGTCGATGGGAGCCTCTAATTGCCACTGCTTCCAGTTGGCCACCTTGTCCTCAGTGTTTTATACTTTTTATTACAGAGATATTTGATTTCTTTGGTTAATTCTTGGGTATTTAATTGTATATGTGGCTACACTAAATGGGATTACTTTTTATTTCTTTTTCATATTGTTTACGATTGGCATATATAAATGCTACTAATTTTTGTATGTTGGGTTTATATCCTGCAAGTTTACTGAATTTGCTTATCAGTTTTAATAGCTTTTTTGTGTGTGTGTGTGGAGTCTTTAGGGTTTTCCAAATGTAACATCATAACATCAGGCACCAAGAATAATTTAACTTCTTCTTTTCCAGTTTGGATGCCCTTTATTTCTTTATCTTGTCTAATTGCTCTAGCAAGGATTTTCAGTACTATGTTGAATAACAGTGGAAACAGTGGGCATCCTTGTCATGTTCCTGATCTTAGAGGAAAGGTTTTCAGTTTTTCCCCATTCAGTATAATACTAGCTGTGGGTCTGTCATATATGACTATTATAATGTTGAGGTATGTTCCTTCTATCAAAATAATTATTTTTAATGAATAGAATTGTTTTACATTTTAGTGAACAGACTCATTAAAATCTCAGCAATAAAACAGCACAGTACAAATACAGTTTTTCTCTACTTGTGACTTTCTAAAGCTGATTATTTTCCCTCTCTTGTTAAAAGTCATGTTATTGACTCTTTTGATGGTGAAAAAAATCAAATAATCACAAGACACATCTTGCAATATTTTTACTTTATTATTATCAATTGTCCAGGATGTACTAAGAATGATTTTATACCTCTACTCTTTTATTTCAGTTTTTATTTACTTTATTCTTGATTATTTTTATGTTTTCTGGGTTTTGGCTTATAATCAATATCATGGATAATGTGAGTAATTAAGAAAGAGAAAATCCCTTCTGCTATTCTTGTATATCTTATGGTTATAATCAGTGGTCTTCAGGCTATATAATCCTAGAATAAATAATATCAAATAGCAAGGACACTGACAAAATTATAATGCTTTGATTTTCAGTTTACTTTTTTAATAGTAAATTCTGAAAACTATATAGGGTATCATATATGTTTCATGATGCAATTCTGATGAATACATTTTGGCAGTTTGTGTTTGCATTTGGGGTTTAAGAGGCATACTCAAATGAAATGGTATTGTACTATAGTCACTAAGCCTAAAGAGCAGAAAAGACAATCTTTATAAGTATGTATTCTCTTCCATTCGAATCATTGGAATATCTGAAAACTTGACAAAAAACAATTGCATTGTCTTTTCAATAGATAGTCTACCCACTGAGTTTTCCATCCTGCATTATAATTTATGATTATATATTGAGCCATTACCTTCAATGCTGAGTATTTTATTCTCTTTATGACATATAGTAATTGTATAATTATATATTTTTTCTTATTTATTGATATTTATTGATGTTACTTTATTTCAAGATGTCCTTTCTTTCCATTTCCAACTTAGGGCTTTTCCAGTGATGGATGCTTTGTGTCATAAGCCCACAATAAAACAAGAATTCTAACATGGTATTTACAATTTAAGCATTTTGAGTGTTGATTTATGCCATTACTGAAACTGTTAAAACCCTTCAGTGTTTTTTTCCAGATGAACCCATTAAAGCTTAAAAAATTTAAATAGTTTCCCACTGGTTACATGTCTGTTAATGGCAACCGTGGCTCTAGGTGTTCAAGGTCCTCTTTGGACTAAATCCAGGTTCCCAGATGCTGTATATTTGGCCCATGATTTTCTGTATTTTAAAAAATTAGATATGTTTTGTTTTAGCCTTAGTTTCCCAATCTCCCTCTTCCTCATACACCTCAATTGTAATTGAGTTGCAGACAGAACTAAATCAATAGCTCCTGGAAACTGTAACCTCCACCTACCCATGTTAACAAGTTCTTTTCCTCTTATCCACAAATGCAGGCAGTGATAAATGTGTAGTTCAATTAACTCCTTTATATCCCCAGCTTAAATTCATAATGGAACTGTCAGTCAATAAGACACTATTTGGTGGTCACATTCTAACTGAAACATTTATTTCCTGACTGCCTGTCAATATGTCCCAAAAGATAATGTTTTAAATCCTGAATGTGTGGTACATGTCTTAATTGCACGCAATTAGTAACCTAGTCAAAGATTTCCATAGTGATATTTTCCCCTCAAATAGATGTATAGCAACCAGGCTGTATAGAAAACCACTTCCAATAAGTAGTCAAAGTGGTTTCCCCCTTAAAGCAAAGTAAAGCACTTACTATTTCTCAGAAAGCACAGAAGACAGGTTTTCAGGATATGGAGAAAAGATTTTGGAATTAAACTCAGAGAAAAATAGCATTTCTGAATATCATTTACAATTATTACAATAAATGAAATTAAGCTGAAAAGGATATTAACTTATCTGCCTAAGTTCTCAAGTGTATTGGAAAAGAGACAACAGCCAGAGACACACAAAAAGAATTGTATCTGGCTTGCTTTGCCTACTGGTATGCTGCACATTTTCTATTTCAATTAAAATTTTTAATTAAGAAATTTCAACTGTTGTAAGTATGCTTAACAACTACCATATTCATATAACCTCTAAATGGAATAAGTCTCTGTTAAGAGGTAATGAACTTGAATATTAACACAATTCTGATCAAAAGATATGGAAATGTATTTAAATTGAAATTATACTGGCATTATGTTAATGTAAAATTGCAACTCTCATCAAGTTTGGGCTGTTTTAATCAGTATATTAAAATGCATTTTAATATTTCACTAATCTAAACTCATGAAAATAGGAGGCATTTCTAACTTTAATTTGATAATATTCTTAATAATATTTTAATACATAAAAATTTAAAAATAACTTGTGATCTTCTTTGTCATCTGTAGTACCTGGAGCAAAGATTCAGTGAGTGTAAAATATGTGTTTTAAAATGTTACATACGGATGCATTTTTGTAAGTTTTCACCTATACTGTATCATCTGACCTGTCTCTGACCAAGGTATATCACACCTTAAAAATAGCTAAGTTTTATGCAATCATGTCGTCTGCAAATAGAGACAATTTGACTTCCTCCTTTCGTATTTGAATATCCTTTATTTCTTTTTCATGCCTGATTGCTCTGGCTAGAACTTCCAGTACTATATTGAATAGGAGTGGTGAGAGAGGGCATCCTTGTCTGGTGCCAGATTTCAAAGGGAATGCTTCCAGCTTTTGCCGATTCAGTATGATATTGGCTGTTGGTTTGTCGTAAATAGCTTTTATTATTTTGAGATATGTTCCATCAATATCTAGCTTATTTGAGGGTTTTTAGAATAAAGGGCTGTTGAATTTTGTCAAAGGCCTTCTCTGCATCAATTGAGATAATCATGTGGTTTTTGTCTTTGGTTCTGTTTATGTGGTGAATTACGTTTACAGACTTGCGTATGTTGAAGCAGCCTTGCATCCCTGGGATGAAGCGTACTTGATCGTTGTGGATAAGCTTTTTGATGTGCTGTTGCAATTAGCTTGCCTGTATTTTATTGAAGATTTTTGCATCTATGTTCATCATGGATATTGGCCTGAAGTTTTCTTTTCTTGTTGAGTCTCTGCCAGGTTTTGGTATCAGGATGATGTTGGTCTCATAAAATGATTTGGGAAGGATTCCCTCTTTTTGTATTGTTTGGAATAGTTTCAGAAGGAATGGTACCAGCTCCTCTTTGTATGTCTGGTAGAATTCGGCTGTGAACCCATCTGGACCTGGGCTTTTTTTGGGTGGTATGCTCTTAATTGCTGCCTCAACTTCAGACCTTGTTATGGGTCTGTTCAGGGTTTCCACTTCTTCCTGGTTTAGAAGACCCCATCGTCTCAGCCCAAAATCTCCTGAAACTGATAAGCAATTTCAGCAAAGTCTCAGGATACAAAATCAATGTGCAAAAATCACATGCATTCCTATATACCAATAACAGACTTAAAGAGAGTCAAATCAAGAACAAACTGCCATTCACAATTGCCACAAAGAGAATAAAATACCTAGGAATACAACTAACAAGGAACGTAAAGGACCTCTTCAAGGAGAACTACAAACCACTGCTGAACGAAATAAGAGAGGACACAAACAGATGGAGAAACATTCCATGTTCATGGTTAGGAAGAATCGATATTGTGAAAATGGCCATACTGCCCAAAGTAATTTACAGATTCAATGCTATCCCCATCAAGCTACCAATGACCTTCTTCACAGAACTGGAAAAAAACACCTTAAACTTCATATGGAACCAAAAGAGAGCCCGCATAGCCAAGTCAATTCTAAGCAAAAAGAACAAAGTGGGAGGCGTCACCCTACCGGACTTCAAAATATACTACAAGGCTGCAGTAATCAAAACAGCATGGTACTGGTACCAAAGCAGAGATATAGACCAATGGAACAGAACAGAGGTCTCGGAGGCAACACAACATATCTACAACCATCTGATCTTTGACAAACCAGACAAAAACAAGCAATGGGGAAAGGATTCCCTGCTCCATAAATGGTGTTGGGAAAGCTGGCTAGCCATGTGCAGAAAGAAGAAACTGGACCCCTTCCTGACACCTTACACTAAAATTAACTCCAGATGGATTAAAGACTTAAACATAAGACCTAACACCATAGAAGAAAATCTAGGCAAAACCATTCAGGGCATAGGCATAGGCAAGGACTTCATAACCAAAACACCAAAAGCATTGGCAAGAAAAGCCAAAATAGACAAATGGGACCTAATCAAACTCGACAGCTTCTGCCCGGCAAAAGAAACAATCATTAGAGTGATCAGCAACCAACAGAATAGGAAAAAAATTTTGCAGTTTACCCATCTGACAAAGGGCTGATATCCAGGATTTACAAGTAACTAAAACAGATTTACAAAAAAAACCAAACAAGCCCATTCAAAAGTGGGCAAAGGATGTGAACAAATACTTTACAAAAGAAGACATACATGAGGCCAACAAACATATGAAAAAATGCTCATCATCACCGGTCATCAGAGAAATGCAAATCAAAACTACATTGAGATACCATCTCACGCCAGTTAGAATGGCGATCATTAAAAAATCTAGAGACAACAGATGCTGGAGAGGATGTGGAAAAATAGGAACACTTTTGCACTGTTGGTGGGAGTGTAAATTAGTGCAACCATTGTGGAAGACAGTGTGGCGATTCCACAGGACCTAGAAATAGAAATTCCATTTGACCCAGCAATCCCATTACTGGGTATATATCCAAAGGATTATAAATCGTTCTAGTATAAGGACATGTGCACACAAATGTTCATTGCAGCACTGTTTACAATAGCAAAGACCTGGAACCAACCCAAATGTCCATCAATGATAGACTGGACAGGCAAAATGTGGCACATATACATCATGGAATATTATGCAGCCATCAAAAACGATGACTTTGTGTCCTTTGTAGGGACATGGATGAACCTGGAAACCACCATTCTCAGCAAACTGACAGAAGAGCAGAAGATCAAACACCACATGTTCTCACTCATACGCGGGTGTTGAACAATGAGAACACATGGACACAGGGAGTGGAGCACTACACACTGGGGTCAGTTGGGGGTAAATAGGGGAGGGAAGGTGGGGGGTGGGGAGTTGGGGAAATAGCAAGGGGAGAGATGCCAGATGTAGGTGATGGGGAGGAAGGCAGCAAATCACACTGCCACGTGTGTACCTATGCAACAATCTAGCATGTTCTTCACATGTACCCCAAAACCTAAAATGCAATAAAATAAAAAAATTAAAAAAAAATAGCTAAGTTTTTCATTTGGTAACTTTATTCTAACCCTTGCCTCATCCATTAACTAATTTTTTCATCAATTATTAATTTCAATCACTAAAATAACTCACAGTCTGTTTCAGGAGATAGACAAGTAATTAAAATACTGAGTTACCTTTTGAAGAACCTGCACATCGTATAGCTTCCTTCTCAGTAAACTGATCACCACTGACGTGGAATACTGGACCCTGCCACTAAAGCCAGGTTTTTCTAGGTGATTCACTCCTTCATGTACATTGTTGAAGACAGTACCTCCTAGTATTTTAAAAGATATTCTTATGCATTTTATGGGTACTATATAAACAGAATCTTGATTTAATTCCCAGATTGTTAATCTGTAGCAATTTTTATTACAGAAGAAAAAAGAGTGAATGATATCATAGTTTTAATATATTCATCAGCATATAAAAAACTTGCATATGTACTCCCTGAATCTAAAATAAAAGTTGAAATTATATGAAAGAAAAAATGACAGGGTCACCAAGCAGGCAAGAAAGGAAAAGTCAAATAAGTGAAGGAACAATATATTTAAAGGCACTGGGGGAATAAAAGTGCACGTATGAGACTATGGGACATGACAATTAATGTGGAAATATACAGTGGATCCTGGAACAGACAAATGACATTTGTGGAAAACCTATTGTGAAATCCTAATGAATTCTGTGCTAATAGTATATATTTGTGTGTGTATATATACATGTAAACTATATACAAGTATATGTTGGATATATATATAATATACAACATATACTATATATTTATGTATATGTTTCTAGTATATATACACTTTGTATAACATATATATTTATGTATATGTTTATGCAGTTTTGTATATGTTTCTGAAATAGAGTATGTGTGTTGCACATTGCTGACATATACTCTATTTCAGAAACACATTTTTGAATAATCTTCGTAAAACAAGTTTCCTCCTGTGACCTGGAATTTACCTTAACCCCTATGCCTCTTGTTCACCAGTTTAACTAACAAAATATTTCTAGTTTTCTTACACAGAGATTTCTTTTTAATAGAATTAATAGAATATTCTTTTTAAGGCAAATGCTTCTGAATATCCACATTTCTGTATAGGCTGTGACACTGAGGATGTTTAGAACCTATGGGCACCATCCTCCAGGAATTTCTATTATTGAATGCTTCATGAGGTCATTAAACATTAAAGAATCATTTAGTAAAATTATAATAACTCTATGTTTATATGTGTGCTTTTACAGAAATATGTGAGGAGATACCTAAATAAAAATCATGTTTATCTCAAAAAAAAAAAAAAAAAAAAAATATTCTTTTTAAGATAAATTGCCTTTCTTCATAAGACACTGCTAAAAATACAGAAAAATAATATAATTCCAAATTGACGTATATTTACTGACAAAGCATGCTATTTGAACTCAGACAGAAATATGTTTGAATTTCACACATATTTTGCTTCTAGTCACTCTGAACTCCACATTCCTTGTCAGTAGAAATGATGGACTTACCTAACTGGCATTCTGTGAGGAGGAATAAACCAAGTTACAAACATGACTATACCTATCCAGTGCCCAGCACATGGTAGAATCTTTTTGTTTTTTTTGTTTTTTTTTAGATAGAGTCTCACTCTGTTGCCAGGATGCAGTACAGTGGCTGATATCAGCTCACTGCAACCTCTGCCTCCAGTGTTCAAGTGATTCTCCTGCCTCAGCCTCCAGAATAGCTAGGACTACAGGTACGTGCCACCACGCCCAGCTAATTTTTGTATTTTTAGTAGAGACAGGGTTTCACTATGTTGGCCAGGATGGTCTCGATCTCTTGACCTCGTGATCCACCCACTTCGGCCTTCTAAAGTGCTGGGATTACAGGCATGAGCTACCATGCCTGGTTCTGGTAGAATCTTAATAAATGAAAACATCTTTTCTCCTTCCATTTGTTATCTACTTGCTACTAGTCTTTAAATTCCTGGCACATTTATTGAATAAATTATTCTCTATGCCCTTTTGGACACATTAGTTGACCTCTTTGTTTTCTGTTTCCTCACCTCCTAAATGGAGAAATGGAATCAGATATATTCTAAGTTCTCTTCTATCTCAAAACTATTTTAAGAGCAGGGATATAAATAAGATTCACTCAGAGAGGGAATATTACTAATGCCTTGGAATAAGAAATTTCTGGTTTTGGATATATAATTGATCACTTGCTAACTGTGAGACTTTGGATTAATGGCTAATATTGTGAAGGCTCATGTTTTTTCCTCAATAAAACATACATAATTTGTTTATCTTAGAAGTTCCACTTGAAGATTGGATGGCATAACACGAGGATTCAATGGACTTTCAATAAATAATAATAATTATGTTAATGTTATAATCATTATAATTTACCATTACCATATCATCAATATCACATTACTACTTTAATTTGGGGATAGAGAGGGTTGGAAAAAATTTAAGTTTACTGTAGTTTTAGTAGAATTATTGTCTAGGAAATTTATGTATTCTAATTTTCAGGAACTGTGAATCATAAAAAAGTATTTTATTTGAATATTAATTTTGGGCAATATTGAACTAAGAATATATTTAACCTTTTCATTTATTGAAGAAGAAATTGTTGAACATCTAAACTTTTCTAGACATTGGAGCTACAGCAGTGGAGTAAATAATTTTATCTTTGTCCTCATAGGGTTTACAGTCTAGCAAGAGAATTGGGTGACATAATCTGTATTAGTTAGCTTTTGCAATATATATATATAAAAAATCTACTCTATAATTAGAGATTTAAGACAATAAACAGTTACTATGTCTCATGATTCTGTGGATTAGCTCCAGATTTTTTTTTTCCTGCTCTGGATTAATTTGGCTAGAGGTGGGTGTGAACTCATTGAAATATCTAGAAGTTGAATGGGGGCCTGTATGGGCAATGAGACAACTTGACCAAGGGTCTGTGGTTACACAACATGATTGCCTGGGTTCTTACACATTCCAGTGGATGCAAAATTCTCATAAACAAAGAGCAAGCCCCAAGTATTAGCAATTTGCAAATGCTTACTTGCATAATGTTTGCAGTTACTTCATTGGCCAAAGCAAATGACTGGGACAAACCCAGGGCCAATGTGGGGTAGACTGCTCAGTCTACAATATGGCCTATTGACATGGGATTCAAAGCTGTTTTTTAGCGGGGGTGGGAAGGACAAGGAGAATGGACTAGAAGAGGCAATATAAGCATAGACGACACTTAGATGCCCAATGTTATTAGGTTTTTAAGAAAAAAATAGCTACCTTCTCATGGGTCTGGAGGGATTAAATCTCATCAGGGCAGAGTCAGGTTTTAGTTTGAACAAGAAAGAGGGACTTTCCAAACAGAAGAATGAAAACCTGCAGGGAATAAGAGATTTGGATAAGAATGACAATGACTTCCTATTGGTCTTGGTAGTTGAGGAGGTGTGCCAGATAAGATCAAATTAGGGGATGAGAGGCCAGGCAATCAGGGTAAACTGGTTGTTCATTCTGAGACCAATGTTTTCTGTGAGAGATGGGAAAGTTCTTCTTCAAAGTTTGTATCTTAGACTACATTATAAGGAATTACAGTCTCTTGCTCTATGGCCATTATCCACTCCATAAAGGTATGCCCATGTATATATATTCTCTAAATCAGCTATGTCTTAAGTCAACTACCTTGACTCACTCCAGCATGTCTGAATGGAACTGGGCAAGTTCCAAAAGCTGGTGCATGCTATTCCTTATTTGGAAACCCTCTGGACCTTCTCCTGACTAGCTTCCTCTTCTTCCTTGTCTTCTTCTTTGTCTTCTTTCCCCCTATCTATTCAGGAAATTTTCAAGTTTTTAGCCAATTGGGTCAAACATAGAATGTGAGGTCCTATTCTGGCCAGTGGAAACTGGACACAGCAGTAGGGCAATTGCATCAGGTTATGAAAGTTATAAATGTCCCTGTCTCCTCTGTTCAGGTGTGCTCTCATGGCAAGGCTGCCAGTGAGTTGCACCCTTTCTGCAGAAAGTAAACTAGTTTTGCTGAACGATCCATTGTCTTGGTATGGATTTTTCCTGATGTTACAAACCTATTTCCAACATATTCCTTGATTAGGAGATATCAAATGGAATGTTGTGTTTTTTCATACCTGATTCTAAGCAAATAAAGTTATTAAAGGACCCAAGAATTGAGTTATTTCAAGTTTGTCAGAAATTGAATGGCCCTAACTGAAGCCTTTTGCATGACGAATAGCAAATAGATATTGTTTAGCCCAACTATGTATAGATCTGTAGACTGTTTTGTCTGATAGAGTATTCATTTTTAGACCTTAACAAGCACAGCCACCACAGACTCCTCACCTTTCTAGCATTTAAAAAGCTCACATTTTCCCCCTCATTAACCTACTCAATGGCTTTCTTCTAATGTGTGTTCACTTGACTGACAAGTAAGTAAACTCAGCATTGTTGAAAAGGCTCTATCTTCTAGAGTTTACACCCTGGCTCTGTGTCTCGGTCTAGAAAGGATTCAGGACATGGACACACATGAGCAGTGAGTTTAGGAGTGGAAAGTTTAATAGAAAAAGAACAAAAAGAGAAAAAGCTTCCTCATGCTTTGAAAGCAGGTCGCCTAAAAAGGGTCTGCCATTTACCATGGAATGCAATCATTTTTGTACAGAGGCTTGAGGAGGCGGTGGTTGATTCACATAGGGCTCAGGAGATTGGGTTGACCAGGTGTGCTATTTACATAGCCTGCTAAAAGACTGACTTTCCCACCCTGGTCTTTTATTATGCAAATATGGCCTCCACCTGGTGGCAGCCATAACGCCTGCACCGTAGTTTTACCTGGAGGCTACCATGATACCTACAAACATGGTGACAAGTAAAAGAGGGCAGGAGATGCCATATCAAATGTACCTGGCTTCCAGGTACAGCTTCCAGTATTTACATATAAAAGCTCCTAGTTTCATGTCTGTGCCTGACTTCTTAGGCTGCTTTCTGTTAGAGAAGAAATGGTTTGGGGGCTGCTTTTTAGAAGAGGAAAATTCCACTGAGAACTATCACCCTTTCAAAGCTTCCTAAAAATTATTTATTAATAACTCCTGTATTATTGTCTTTTTATTATTTATTTATTTATTTGAGATGGAGTATTGCTCTGTTGCCCAGGCTGGAGTGCATAGTGCAATCTCAGATCACTGCAGCCTCCGCCTCCTGGGTTCCAATGATTTTCCTGTCTCAGCCTCCTGAGTAGCTGGGATTACAGGCTCGGGCCACCACGTCCATGCAGTTTTTTGAATTTTTAGTAGAGATGGGGTTTCACTGTACTGGCCAGGCAGGTCTCAAACTCCTGACCTCAAGTGAGCTGCCCACCTAAGCCTCCCAAAGTGCTGGGATTAAAGGTGTGAGCCACTGTGCTCAGATTGTCTTTTTCCTTTTTGAGGATCTTGGGTTTTTTGTTTTGGTTTTTGATAGGAGCCTAAGAAGACTAAAGCTGGTGCTTATAGTACAAGTGATGGTGGTGACTCAGTGAGTGTTGTGAGTGGAGTTGGGGAGGGAATCACTGGGGACATTGGGGACAGGGAGGGACACTTTCCAGGAGCATGTAGAGTTCTGCCAAGGATATGTGAGGGCACGATGCAAAGATGTATTATGTCCAGACCTCTAGGCTTCACATCTAACATCCAGAGCACAAAGATACAATTTTATAAAGGGGAACATGCTTGTTTTGATTAACAAAATGTTCTATCTAGCCAGATATTTTGTGTATGGGCAAAGTGGAAATTTTCCCAATTTATTTACCTCTACATTTAGACATAAATTTCTAAATATTCTTACCTTATTTTGTTAATTAAATTCTGATTTATCATTTATGAATAAGTCTAAATTTATCCTCTATGAATATACCTAAAATTCCTTAAATTTGTTTACATGCATGGACTACTTGTTACTGCTCAATATGAACAGATGACTTGCAATTTAACAGTTCTATTGTTATTTTTAAGTAAATCTCAATAAATTCCCCTGATGTTAGTAAAGTTTTGGGAATAAATTTATGTCTACCCCATCCATAAACTTCATGATTTTAAAAGCTGTTGTCTTATTTCTCAGCTTTTATCTTTCCAGTTTAAGGAGCTCTCATTTGTAGTCTGGCATTATCCAGAAGGCCCTCCATATCCTTGATCAAGAGTAGAAAGGTTAAGCTTCACTTTCTAAATCAGGACCTGAAGGAATTTGATAAGAGGCAGCCAAAGTCAGGAATCATTAATCACTATCATATAAGAAAAATTGAGAAAAGTATCAAGAAATGCAGCATTGTCATTTGGGACCCTACTTTCTTTTTTCCTGTCCTACTTTTCTTTCAAAATTTGAACAACATGGGTTAAGATAATTAAATTTTTAAAAAATCTTGAGTTAAAAAGGCTTATGATAAAAATTTGTATTTGAAATGATATAGTCTCAAAACAATACTTTTAATAAAATGTTATTAATAAACTTGGAGTTAAGTTCTTCTTCTTCTGGCTAAATAAGAGTCACACAAATAATGTGAAAATATGGAATTTTCTTATATTCCTCTATTATTCTTCATATTGCTTCCTATCTGCATCCTCCAACCGACAAAAAACATAACCATCAAACTAGGTGTACTACTTGTGTAATATCTTTCATATCTAGGTTTTGAGAGAAAAATCTTTAGAATTCATTTTTATGGAAGTAAGACATGGGTTAAAAGTGGTCTGCAATCAGATAGGGAAGAGTGGTTTTGGGATCAAATGTGGAAAGGAGGAGAGATAAATAGAGAGAAAGAGCAAGAGGGAGAGCAAAAAAGATTTAAAGAGATTCTTCAAGGGAAATAGCACCTCTGTTGGATATATTGTTCTGAGAGATGTAGGCAATGGGAGATTATGAATGGCAGGTTGTTGACAGTTACAGATGTGGAGCTCATTCAAGCAGAGTGTGGGATGAGGATAGGATAAAATATAGGAATAATTGTAGAAGCTCTAAATAATTGGTCCCCAACCTTTTTGGCATCAGGGAGCAATTTTGTGGATGACAATTTTTCCACGGATGGCAGGGGAACAATTTTTGGTTTTGGGATAAACCTGTCCCACCACACATTATCAGACATTCTCATAAGTAGCATGCAACTTAGATCCCTTTCATACACAGTTCACAGTAGGGTTTGCACTTCTATGAGAATCTAATGCTGCTGCTGATCTGACAGGAGGCAGAGCTTAGGCAGTAATGCTCCCTAGCCTGCTGCTCACTTCCTGCTGTGCTGCCAGGTTCCTAACAGGCCACAGACTGGTACTGGTCCATGACCCAGGGGTTGAGGATCTCTGCTCTAAATAGTATGAACTCAATCTGGACCTATAGATAGAAAGACACTGATGGATAGCTGGGAAAATGGCCAACACTAAATGTTCATAACAGTTTTGCATACTTATTGAGTAAGTACTCAATATTCTAGTGGAGAGAAGATATTTTTGACAATAGGCAAGGAAAGAAAATATGATTATCTCTGCAAATGAACATCTGTCTACCTTTTCTTCAACTTATTGCACAAAGGCTGTGCAATATCTCTTACATTGCTTGTATTCCAATCATCCTTTTAGGCTTCAGGTTAATTTTGAAGTGAGAGGATATAATTTGAACACTTTCAAGCATCTAACAATACTGCTTGGCATTTGTTGGTCTCTTGTAATTCATTTCTTTTCATAACCACCATTGATAGCTAAAGAAAATCTTTGTCCTTTTATTGATATATTTTAATGGTTATTCTCATTGAATTATTTCGTATAACCACATGATTTTGTGAAAAGAATTAATATAATTATATTCATAAATATTATTGCGAAGTTTTTATATAAGGTAAATAAATGGAATCTGAAAACAGATGTAAACCCTGCATGATTACCTTAAACTCTTTGTAAAGCTTCTTCTCTTAAATGTAGGAATATAATCCTGCTGACCAAATGTTGGGGTAATTTTTTATGAATTTAAAAGTATAAGCTTTCTAAGGCTTAAAAATGATGAATTTGGCTACATCAAAAATAACAGTATATGTTGAACAAAAATTCCACAGATAAATTTGGCAGATTATGACATGAAGAGTGGACTTTGCAATGTTTAAAACTAACAAGTTACTAATATGTAGGCTATAAAAAATAACCTTCCATGTCACCAAAAGGAGTGAAGATCCAAGAGAAAAATTAAAAAGGAAGCCTGAATGGCTGACAAGTATACAAGGAATTTCTTTAACTCATTAAAGAAGTACAAATTAAATAAGTTAAGCAGTAGGAGTAATTACTTCATAATGTGACAAGTATTGGAAAGATGGATAATGGTAATTACTCTTGGAGGTGTTGATAGATAAGAGCTCTGAACCGGGAAATGTACATGAGTGAGGTTATATACCAGATCAACCTGACTGAACTTAATAAAATCATGTATGTGCATCCCCTAAGGCCCTGTATTGCACTCCTGGGTATTTAGCTTAAAAATGTTCTCACATAGGTCCATGAGGTGGTGTGTGAAAGGATGTTCACTATAGCCTTATTTATGGCAGCTGGGAATTGAGGGTGACTCTGGGTATCAATCATTATAGTAATGGATCAGTAAAGTGCTGCAAATCTGTAATATTGAACACTTAGCAGCAATAGGAAACAAAAATTTAATTATTTATAGAACAATATAAATCTCAAAAAGGTCAATGAATGATAAAAGTAGTTAACAAAACAGAGTTGGAAAACATTAACATTTATGTAAATTTGAAACCATAATTCCTCTTCCCACAACAACTACATATATTATAGGACAAATTCATAGATAAGGATATACATTGGTATAGGTACTTACGGGGAAGTAGGACAAGGGAAGAGACAAAACTAAGCTTAAAATGCATGAAACGAAGGAGAATAGAAGAGGTGTCTTTACTGGATGTGTGAAATACAATATACTAATAGAAAGATATGATGAGCTCTCTGGTAATTTTCAGGATTAAAGGATTGATTGATTGATTAATCGACTGATTTTTGAGATGGAATCTCATTCGGTTGCCAGGCTGGAGTGCAGCGGCACAATCTCGGCTCACTACAACCTCTGCCTCCCGGGTTCAAGCAGTTCTCCTGCCTCAGCCCCCTGAGTAGCTGGGATTACAGGTGCATGCTACCATGCCCAGCTAATTTTTGTATTTTTAATAGAGAGGGGGTTTCACCATGTTGGCCAGGACGGTCTTGATCTCTTGATCTTATGATCCACCCACCTTGGACTCCCAAAGTTAAACAATTTTACAAAGTATTTTTCTTAATACCTGACCATGCTTGAATAAATCAATAAATCATAAAAACATAAATTACAGCATGTTTAAATGACTGCATTAGAAAATATAATATTCTATCTTTTTGTTAAGTCCTATATGTGGGACTGATCTTTCACTTTAACATTCAACAATTCATACAGCAAAAGTGTTTTAAATCATAGTCAGTGTGAAGGAACAGAAATAGTGGCAGAATTCATCTTTTTAAACAAAAGATTAGTAAAAGACTGATCCTTAGATGCATATTAAACTTAGAGTTAGAACTAGATGACCAATTATGAAAAAATAATGCAATGAGTCCAGTCAAAAGTCAGATGAAAAACTTAACACCTCTATAATTTCCACCCAACCTCTTGAAGCATAGTGTCTTTTTCTTTTTTTAAATGGCAATGAGGTTCTCACACATTCATTTATAGCTGCAATCAATATTTATTGTTAATACTCTTTATATTTAGTTTCTAAAACTTCCTAGGAATCACTATAATGCGATTTTAAGTTTCTGCCTAAGGCAATACAGATTTTGTCATAAATAAGAAATTAGCTATGGCAAAAAGAACAGCATATTAACATGCTTTGGGCAACTGTTCTAGTTTTTGATTTTCTTTTATATCTCAATAGTTGTTACTCTCTGCCGTTATTACACATTTTGCAAGCAACTTGTCAAGTTTTGGTTGTAGCTGTGTTTTCTCTTTCTCGTGAATGAGAATTTTCATATCCTCAAGTTACTAAAGAGAATGGTGGAAAAAAAGAAACCAAACACATTTGGCTTCCCAAATTGTAGAGTCCAGAACTAAATTAGAAGGAAGCTGGGGTGAGGGAAGTTGGCATTTTTTGGACAATGTAAAGTTGAAGATGTGATAGTAGATGTATTATGTTTTTCAGAACCTGTAATATTTTTGTGCTATGCCAGAAATTGACTGAAACAGCTATAGAATCTGATAGCTTCTTTAGGACCAAGGAGCAAGATGGTGACATATGAACGCTATCAATCTGCTCTCCCTTCTCTACCTCCCTCCAACAATTAGGGTGTGTATTATTTTCTCTCTCTCTTCACTTTAACTCCTGTCTCCTCCTTAGTGTGATAACGATTCATATGCACAGCACATACTGTTTAAGAAAAAGACTTAATGCACTGAAGATTTCAGTGTTTGAAACCGAACAAAATTATACTCATGCAATTTTTTCTACTTTGGGCACTCTTATCTTTTCTCTTAGACAACAGTCAGCACAGACTAAATTGCAGATGAAGCTCATGGAGAATATCTTAGTACATTCATGTTGCTATAACAAAAATATCATGAACTGGGTGACTTATAAACAAGAGAAAATTATTTTTTACAGTTATAGAGGCTGGAAAATCAAAGATCAAGGCTTCAGGAGATTCAGTGTCAGACAAGGGTTCTCTGTTTCACAGATGACACCTTCTCACTATGTCTTTACGAAGTGAAAGTGACCAAATAGATCTCAGGAGTCTCTTTTTTAATGACACTAATTCCATTCATGAAGGCAGAGCCCAAATGACCTATTCACTTCCTCAAGACCCCACCTTCTAATACTGTCACAATGAGGGTTAGGTTTCACTATGAATCTGGGAAACACAAAAATTTTAAGACCATAGAAGACGGCAAATGGTTCAAGAAAATGAGGGAAAAAGTCAGCATTGGTTAATATTTCAAAATACTATGATATTTTAGCAAATACTGGTAGCTATCTTCTGTGAGTGCCAATACCTGTTTTGCCCTTCTTATATATAGTAATGGAATATTAAGCTGTGAGCTTGTCTGATTAGCTAAATAATACATTTCTCAGCCCTTTTGCAGCCAATGCAGCCTTGGAACTAAGTTCTGTCAATTAGAGATGCATAAAATGATAATTTTACATGCCAGGGTAAGCCCTTAAGGAAAGGGTTGTGCTCCTCCTGCCCCTTCAGTTTTCCATTTTGTGGAACAACTGCAAGTCGTTGTGACATGACACAACAGCAAGTCATCTTATCTTAGGGTCAAGTGGAGAAGAGAAAATGGTTCTAGCCAGAGCAATCAGGCAAGAAAAAGAAATAAAGGGTATTCAATTAGGAAAAGAGGAAATCAAATTGTCTCTATTTTGGAAAATGGACACAACAGCAAGTCATCTGGAACCCTATAGATGAGGGCAACAGCCTCTTTGCAGCAGCACAACACAACAGAAGAAGCTGTTGTGTCAGCCCAGTAACCATCACAATGGCAATTAAATTTCAACATGAGTTTTAGAAGGGACAAACATTCAAACAACAGCATTCTACTCACTGCTCCAAAACCTCCTGTCCTATTCACAAACAATATCATTTATTCTATCCCAATAGCTGCTTAAGGCTGAATTCATTCTAGCACCAACTCAAAAGTCCAAAATCCAAAGTCTCATCTAAATCAGATATGGGTGAGACTTCAGGCATGACATAATGCTGTGCTTAAGCTCCGACTGTAAGATCGGAAAGCTGTACATTTATATATCACTTAAGTCAACTGTTATTCTGGACAACCTAGCTATAAAATGATTTTTATATTAATCCTACAATTTGGAAAACACTATTGAATATTCTTGATCAAAACTCGCACATTGTCTTAGTTTGCTTTGTGTTGCTGTAACAGGATACCACAGATTGAGTAATTTATAATAAACAGAAATTGATTGATTCATGGTTCTAGAGACTGGGGAGTCTAAGATGAAGAAGCCAGTATCTTGCAAGGGCCTTCTTGCTGCATCATTTTATGGTAGATGGGAACAAAAAGGGTGAGATAGAGCAAGAAAGGGAGAACCTGCTTCCAGGATAAGGCATTAGTTCATTCATGAAGATGGAGCCATCATGACCCAAATAGTTCTTAAAGGCTCCACCTCTCAATACCATCACAATGGCAATTAAATTTTAACATGAGTTTTGGAAGAAACAAACATTCAAATCATGGGACACAATTAATTGCACTTTCAAATTATTATTTAGGTTTAATTAATCTTGTATATGGTGTTATTCATTTGATGCAGATTCTTAATAGATTCAAATTTGGAAAGTGATACATTTTGATTTTTTTATAAATTCAAGTTAAGAAAATTAGAAGATAACTACCATTATTACAATTATTTAACATTGTCCTAAAATTTTAGCTAATGCATGGACAAGAAATAGTAAGAATTAAAACCTATGGTAACCAAAAAATTTATTATAAATTACTCAATCTGTGGTATCCTGTTACAGCAACACAAAGCAAACTAAGACAATGTGCGAGTTTTGATCAATAATATTTAATAGTGTTTTCCAAATTGTAGGATTAATATAAAAATCATTTTATAGCTAGGTTGTCTTTATTTGAAGACTTTATGATAGCCTAAGTGGAAAACACAAGGGAATAAAATGAAAATTTATTTAAAGTAACAAAAGAGTTCATTAAGATGTTTGTTTACCAACTGAATACAGAACAATTAATAACTTGTATATGTCAACAGTAATTCATTTAGAAATCTTATGGAAATAAGACTTCTTTCATGAAAGGAATAAAACTCTAGCAAAGAAACTTCTAAACTTTATTAGGAAATAAAGAGGAAATTGAAATAATGTATGAGGCAGATGACCACATTTTTGAATGGAATGACTGAATATTATTTACACGTCAATTTTCCCACAAGTAATCTCTGTTTTGATTTAATTCCTCTGAATTTCCTAATGGATGTTTTGGAACTTAAAAATTTCCATTTTATTTTGTATAAGAATAAGAAAAGTTTTTTTTCTTTTTGGTTCAAATATTTCTGTTTTAGGTTCAAACTTATAGAATTATCTTTTAAGAATTCTGAAATTAGCTTTAGATTACCTATCTAAAGGCAACTGACTTATTGATTGCTCATAATATGGTGGCAGCTGTAGGGTTCAAAGACCATGCATGAGTATAAGTCTTATCTTAGGGTCAAGTGGAGAAGAGGAATTGGTTCTAGCCAGAGCAATCAGGCAAGAAAAAGAAATAAAAGGCATTCAGTTAGGAAAAGAGGAAGTCAAATTGTCTCTATTTTCAGATGACATGATTATATGTTTAGAAGACCCATGTCTCAGCCCAAAATCTCCTGAAACTGATAAGCAACTTCAGTAAAGTTTCAGGATACAAAATCAATGTGTAGAAATCAGAAGCATTCCCATATACCAATAGTAGACTTAAAGAGAGCCAAATCAAGAATGAACTGCCATTCACAATTGCTAAAAAGAGAATAAAATACCTAGGAATAAAACTAACAATGGATCTAAAGCACCTCTTTAAGGAAAACTACAAACCACTGCTCAAGACATAAGAGAGGACACAAACAGATGGAAAAACATTTGATGCTTATGGTTAGAAAGAATAAATATTGTGAAAATGGCCATACTGCCCAAAGTAATTTATAGATTCAACACTAACCCCATCAAGTTATCTATGACCCCCTTCACAGAACCAGAAAAACCACCTTAAACTTCATATGGAACCAAAAGAGTGTCAGCATAGCCAAATCAATTCTAAGCAAAAAGAACAAGGCTGGAGGCATCATGCTACCTGACTTCAAACTATGATACAAGGCTACAGTAGTCAAATAGCATGGCACAGGTACCAAAGCTGAGATATATACCAGTGGAACAGAACAGAGGCCTTGGAGGCAACACCACACATCTACAACCATCTGATCTTTGACAAACCTCACAAAAACAAGCAATGGGCAAAGGATTCCCTATTTAATAAATGGTGTTGGGAAAACTGGCTAGCCATGTGCAGAAAGCAGAAACTGGACCCCTTCCTGACACCTTACACTGAAATTAACTCCAGATGGATTAAAGATTTAAACATAAGACCTAACACCATAAAAACCCTAGAAGAAAACTGAGGCAAAACCTCTCAGGCATAGGCTTAGGCAAGGACTTCATGACTAAAACACCAAAAGCATTGGCAACAAAAGCCAAAATAGACAAATGGGATCTAATTAATCTCCAGAGCTTCTGCACAGCAAAAGAAAGAATCATTAGAGTGAACCAGCAACCAAGAGAATGGGAAAAAATTTTTGCAATCTACCTATTTGACAAGGGGCTAATATCCAGAATCTACAAAGAACTAAAACAGATTTACAAGAAAAAAAACAAACCCATTCAAAAGTGGGCAAAGGACATGAATAGACACTTTTCAAAAGAAGACATACATGAAGCCAAGAAACGAAAAAATGCTCATCATCACTGTCATTAGTGAAATACCAATCAAAATCACATTGAGATACCATCTCACACCAGTTAGAATGGCAATCATTAAAAAATCTGTAGACAACAGATGCTGGAGAGGATGTGGATAAATAGGAACACTTTTACACTGTTGGTGGGAGTGTAAATTAGTTCAACCATTGTGGAAGACAGTGTGGCAATTCCTCAAGGACCTAGAAATAGAAATTTCATTTGACCCAGCAATCCCATTACTGCGTATATATCCAAAGGAATATAAATCCTTCTGTTATAAAGACACATGCATACGTACGTTCATTGGGGCACTGTTTACAATAGCAAAGACCTGGAACCAACCCAAATGCCCATCAATGATAGACTGGACAAGGAAAAGGTGGCACATATCCACCATGAAATACTATGCAACCATAAAAAATGGTGAGTTCTGTCCTTTGTAGGGACATGGATGAATCTGGAAACCATTATTCTCAGCAAATTGACACAAGAACAGAAAACCAAACACCACATGTTCTCACTCATAGGCAGGTGTTGAACAATGAGAACACATGGACACAGGGAGGGGAACATCGCACACTAGGGTCTGTTGGGGGTTACTAGGGGAGGGACACCAGAGGGTAGGGAGTTGAGGAGGGATAACTTGAGGAGGAATGCCAGATCTAGGTGACGGGGATGGAGGCAGCAACCACATTGCCATGTATGTACCTATGCAACAATCCTGAATGTTCTGCACATGTACCCCAGAACCTAAAGTGCAATAAAATAAAAAAAAAAGAAAAAGTAAACTAAAACAACAGATAATGTTGGTCCTCAGTTATGAACTAAAAAAGCACTTCTTTAAAAAATATCTTGGAGAACATCACATTTTATTTTATTGTTTATATTGTATTTTTAATATCATTACTATTTTGAATCTATAGTCCTTTATCGCTTATGGAGCATATTTTCATATTTTATCTGACATTTTTTCTGATAAACATGATTATAGAAATGGTTGCCATCTGATGATTTTATGTAAGGAAATTAGGAATGAGAGAAGTTAAAATGATAGTTTCAAGTGAAACAGGATGTAGTAAGTCTTGATTCCTAGTCCAGTGCTCCTTCTATTATCCTATGTTACATCGTAATAGTCATCTTTTAATAATAAAGAGGAGTGAAATTGGGCATCAAGCATTTCTCCCCATCTCTCATTTTTGGTTCTGGCCTTTACATCGAAACCATTGATTCTCCTTTAGCTTCTGTTCCTGTAATATGTAGTGATTATCCCTTGATTTCTCTTGCTTCATCACACACAGCTAATTTTTGTATGTTTTTTTTTTTTTTGAGAAAGGATTTTATCATTTATTTATTTTTTTTTTTTTTGACACAGGGTCTCACTCTGTCACCCAAGGTGAAGTGCAGTGGTACTGTCTGGCTAACTGCAGTCTTAACCTTCCAGGCTCAAGTGATCATCTCCACCTCAGCCACCTGAATACCTATAACCACAGGCACATGCCACCATGCCTAGCTAAATTTTGTATGTTTTTTTAGAGAAAGGATTTCACCATGTTGCCCAACCATGTTGCCCAGGCTGGTCTTTAACTTCTGCGCTTAAGCGATTGGCTAGCCTTAGCCTCCAAAAGTCCTGGGATTACAAGTGTGAGCCACCACACGTGGCCCTCTCTTAGCTATTCTGTTCTGGCTTCCTCTCTTACCCACTCCCTACATGTTGGTGTTACCCAGAGTTTTGTTCTTTTACTTCTCTTCTAATTATAGTGTTCTCCCACACACTTTTTTTGTTTTGTTTTGTTTTTTTGCTATTTATGTACTTGGATCTTCTAAGTCAATGTTTTTACCTTCAGGTCCTCCCTTGAGACCCATGCAGATCTTTAATCCTATTGTCTTTCCGTAGCACATATAACATGTTCTCTGTCTCTCATTATTCAGTGGACTTCTCTCAGGCAGAAATTATATCTTGTTTATTTTTGCAGCCCAAAGTCTCACAAAGTGCCTAGCACATAAAGGTTTTGATAACAAATGATCATAATAATACCAAGGCCTGTTTTTATGTCTGCAGTGAAACAGTATGATTGTAAAATGTAAAATACCAATTTATGATTTTTATTTACCATTCATTGCTAACATTATTTTGTTATACTTTTTTCGTGTAGCCTATTCCAGTCACACATACCTTCTTTTTCTTTCTAGAATAAAATAAAACAGCCTGAGACATTGGCTGCTGTAAATTACAGAAGGTAATTGATCATGTACACTTTCATTAAGCTGAAGCTAGGAAATGACCTTACTGCTTAATTTGGATTCTTCCTGTAATATAGTTGCATACAGTAACTGAAAATTAGTAGGCTAAATAAGCAACATAGTTCATGCCATGCGATGAAGATTAACTACAAGAAATACCATAATAAAGGATATTCTGCTACGGCTATGATTGACATTGTAGCTCTCAGTTTTACATGGTTTCACCTCTTTTAAGTCAATGAGCTCTTCTGAGAGCTGTCTGTGTGAGAGAAAATGTATCACACAGTGCATTTGTCTTCTTTTCATTTTATTGTCCCAGTCACAGTAGAATGACCTCATTTGTCCACTCTAATTTGCTCACCTCTTCCAATATGCTTCTTGTTCTAAAAAGCTAAATCTCATGCAAATACTATAAGCCTGTAGCAATTTTCTGCCAATTACATTAAGTTAAGTAACATTTACCAACTCTTCAAAAATTACCTCCTCTCTCAAACATAAACTGATATTAATCTGTCTCTTTGGCCTACCTCTATCCATAACTGGAGCCAGTCATGCTGACCTCCCCCAGCATCACTTACATTTCATTGTCAGTATCAGTCCTTAGACAAAAAATAAAATGTTAAAAAAAATGCAAATGCGTGCCTTTATTTTTATATGCCATTAATTGCATAATCCCCCTTTGACAACTTTATTCATTTACTAACAAAACATTAAACCGAGGAATCACAAAACCTACAAATGAGGAGCAGGAGGCAGAAAGTAATTTTAACAGGATTGCTTCTTATGAATCTTGGTCTTAGCTTTAATGATGAAGTTTGATTTTCACCTGTTGACTGGGGACATGACAATGAAAGGTTAAAGTATGATTTAATGCTAATATTTGCAATCTCTAGGTATGTCAAATTCTCAAGCTACTGAAACATGTCCATTTTATTCTTTGGGCAAACTATGTTAATCATAGTTTGCTGAACTTATTATATGGCATTGTAAATATAAATCTTTGCAAATGCCTCTTTTCTTTGCCTAGACTATCTCCTCTGATTCCAGATTTCTATCACTTCAAATCTCAACACCAAGAATATTTATATGTTAATGTATGCTTCTCATAGCTTCTATGAGACTGTTTTTACTTGAGAGCAGCTTTTATACATTCTTTACATTTTCATCTATTGAAATATTCAGAAGAGGGCTTTGAAATAGTTGATACTCATTGTCACCATGAATGGAACTAATTTGTCTCTGTCAAAAGAAAAGTCTTACATGTTATGTTACAGAAAATAGTTACTGTCTTCATAAAGAAACCTACATTTCTCAATTAATATGTAAAACAGTGTTAGCCAAAGAGTAAAAATAAATGTACAATGAAATGGAAATGGTTGTATATAGAGATAAAATATACAGATCAATAACAAGTGCTATTATTTTATGATTTTGGTTAGTAGGAAAAGGCAGGTTGTGGGAACAATGGGGAGATATTAATTTCAGCTTGGACAAACTGAAAGAAAATTTAAGAAGTGATTCAAGGTTGTAGATTACTTTTAATTATAGAGTTAGACAAGAAATAAAGACACCAATAAATGAATTTATTTGATGTGAGTTCTGATGCAGGGAAGACAAATCTCAAAATTGGAGCTTAGCCCAGGAAGTTTCTTGACTTCACCCCGGAAAGGATTCAAGAGTTAGCTGGTGGTGTTAAACAGAAACTTTTATTGAAGCAGCAGTGTGCAGCAGCAACAGAGGTACCATTTATTGCAGAGTAGGGTTACCACCTAGGTAGGGACCCCAAAGCTGTAAGGCAGTTCTGCTGTCATATTTATACTCAGTTTTAATTATATGCAAATTAAGGGGCAGGTTATGCAGAAATTTCTAGGAAAAAGATGGTAAATTCTAAGTCGTTGCCATGGAAAGGGGATGTAACTTCAAGGTCTTTCCATGGCAATGGTAAACTGACATGGCCTACTGGTGGGTGTGCCTTCTGGAAAGCTGCTTCCACTGCACACAACCCTGTTTTACCTAGTACTCAATTACTTGACCTTCAGAGTTGAGTCCTGCCTCCTACCTCCGAATTACATTACATAATTCTGCACTTCAATTATTTGTTTACTCATCCAACAGACCCTTTTGAATGCTTTTATGTTCCATGCACTGTGTTAGCCTCCAGTGACACAAAGGTGAATAAGACTCAAAGCTTTCCTCAAAAACAGCTTACACCATAGTAAAGTAAAATATAATCAAAGATAGCTTTTATTTTTCAAAATCCAAATAAAAAGCAATAAATATTAAATATGCTTTTAAAATGTCTTATTTATTCTCAGACATATTCTAGGCCAGCTGAACTAATAGAGTTGGTTACTAGCAGAATTCTTCACTCTAAATATCTTTTTTTCTTCTTCATGAGGAGGTTCACTTGGAGAGAAAAAAGCTATGTCCAAATAGTTTTGCTATATTTCACATTAAACTGTTCTTCATAGCCGTCCTGCAGTGTCCAGATGTCTGAGAGGGCAAAAGATCTATATATATTGATGAGACAAATCTGAGCACATGGGGAGCTTATGACTCAGAATTTTCCTCAAGGGAGAGAATGTGTGGATACACTTTCCCTGTCCTATCAGGAAACTCATGGAGACATTTCACAATTGACAATGACAGTAGGATGTGATTCCTGTGGTGTATTCTACAAAGCACTGGGACTACTTAAAACGTGTATGTGGGCTTAAGTCAGATAGTGTGCAGACTAACAATCAAACTCTGGAGTGCCTGCAAGGAAGAGGTAGTCAACTGAATTGATATCATTTTTCTTTGAAATAGAAATAATCCTAGCTAAGGGGAGAGCTTGATTTTGATAAGATGGGCTCAACTTCACTCCTAACAGATCAAGAAAAAAAAATGTTTGGAGTATTCTTTATATATCAAATAGTATGCTAGACACTTAATAAAATTAACACATTTAATACTTATAGCAGTCATGGGAGATAAGTATAATGATCTCCATTTTGTATGTATTCAAACAAGGCTCAGTTAAACAGGTAAATAGAAACTATGTTCAAACCTAGATACATTTAAATGTAAAGTCTTAATACTTATTCCTTACATAATGAAAGTTTGAACCATGGAGAACAGTGAGTAGAAAGTAATCAATCACCAGTTACCCAGTGACCTGGTCAAAAGATGATTTATTTCCACAAGAAGGTAATATTCTTTTAAAATATACCAGATCTACAATTATTATCAGCCACAGAATTTTCTATTGGGAAAGCCTATGATATCAATTATTTACTCAATTCACACATAGAAATTTTTATTTAATTATGTGGAGTAACATCAAAACCTGTAGAGAAATATGTATAGTTAGGAATCATATTAAAGTTGGGTATCATAGGTATCAAACCCAAAAGCTAAGTAAAGACTGTATAATATTAAAGACATTTATGAAATCTCCTTGCCAAGAGATATTTAAAAGTAAGAAAACTCATCAGAATTTCCTGGAATGCTTTACATCTAATCCATGGAGATATGAGAAGATTACTTGATTTTTCTCCAAAGCATTTTTTCTTTCTATTATATTGTCTTAAGAATCTTTAATATTATAAACTCCTTAGTTAATATTTTTGTGTACTATATCATATTCTTAAATTCTTGATTAAAATTGATATACATTAATTTAAATGCATTGTTACCATTTTGTTTTAAATGTTGAAATAGCTACTTTGAAAATGATGAAAATTTTCACATAGGTCAATATAATAAGCTCTTATTTTTGTATTATTTTTAATTACTTAAGCATAAAGAGTGAGACTTAATGATATAAGTGGACATTTTTTCAGTGTAGGATTGTAAAATTAGCATTTTCTTTACATTCAGAGGCAACTTAATCAGTCACTTATGACCTTTTTCAGAATGAGAAGAAAGTTATCATGGGTTTAACAAGCTTATACTTGACTGTGAAAATAACTCTTTTTTAAAATAAATTGAAAATTAGCAGCCCCTCTGTATTTTACATAACACACATTTTAAAATATTTTAGAAATGGAAACATTTTTGAGAAAAATATCATTCACAATCTTAGTCAGATGTTTAGAAAAATAAACAATAAATTTAAATTTGGCATAATACAATTGTATAATGTTCCACTCTGTTATAAAATGATGTCAGAGTGGAATATGACGAATATGAATAGATTTACCCTTAGAAACATCATATGCAATTCTAAATTTTTTGGGATATTTTCTGCTGCACTGAGTTTTCATGTTTGCAAATCATATACATGTAAAAATCTTTCATCATACTTTAGCGAATGGTATGTGTTTTTTGCAAACTTAGACTTTTAAATATTGCTACAAGTTTTATGGCAGAGATGTAATATTTTACCATGGAAGCATTTTCCCCCAAAATAAATCTTCTTAAATACAAACCTTTTTAAAAACAAAAATCTCCACGGCTTAAACTTTGATTATGTAATGAATAAGTTTGTTTTTGTAGTACATGCCCAAATAATAATTGTTATAATTATTAGTAATAGAAATAAATATTTGAAGAATCAAGATTGTTCATACACCACTTTGCTCTAATACATTTGCACAGATAATTTAATGTCCTTTACTAGTAATGATTTACTTTAAAGAGCCATATTTCACCTTGGTTTGTAAAAGGGCTACATCTAAAAATACATAATTTTATAAAATTCTATAAAATAGAGTATAGATTTGTCTAGATGATGTAACAAGTTAACATGTAGATGTCTGTGTTTGCACCTTGGTAGTTATTTGGTGAGCAATATTTAAGATATTTATGACACAGAGAGGGTGGGGGAGTAGCTAGCACTTCAGAAATTACTTTCATCTTCTCTGAAAAAGCTGGGAAGCTGTGACAGGGGTTACACCAAAACTTGGAGATATTGACTTTAACAAACTTTCTTGGCTCTCTTTAAAGCTAGTATGATGGGCATTTTATCAGAAATCAGTAATATGCTCTTCTCACTTGGCGATGAGTACCACTTGACACTCGGGGCTGAATGTTCCTCTCAGCTATGATTTTTAGCATTAAAAGTTACTGGAGATATGGTGAGGGAAAAAAACACGTGTGACAAATAGCAATCTCAAAACGATAGAAGCTGATCTTCCCCTTTAAAGTCACATGAATATAACGAAAGACTATATGAAATTTGAGAAAGAATATATTTGTCCTGAAAAAGACAGCATCATTCAGGCATTAATACTAATGTGTCTCCTTTGTAAAATAAGACAGATGTTCAATAATTAGCAAATATAAATAAAAGTTTACTTTTTTGGTGGCAAGGTGTCTCCTTTATCCTGGGATTTCCATTTTCAACCAGACTGAAGGGAACTGTTTAATTAGCCTCCTGAGATATTTATGTTAAGGGACAATTTTGAATAACTTTGTAAATTATACACTTCATTTACTATTAATTAGGTATATATTTGTTTTAATTTACAAATAACATTATTATATAAAATACAAAGAATATACTAGTATTAGCGTAAAAATATTTACAGCAAAATTTATTTCTATTTATTTATAAACATATATTGAGCACATTATTTTTGAAACATGCTGGGCAAAGTGCTGGGAGGGGTTTGGAAATTATGTAACATAATCCCTGCCCTCAAAGATTTAAATGACCCATTCATTGCAAGAATAAAGTTTATATGGCAGGAGCACATTTCAGCCCATGCTAGAAAATAAAATTCTTTTTCATTTAATTTTCTCTGATATTTTATCTCTATTTTATAACCACATCTTTCTGGAGGAAGACATTTAATCTTAGAATAAACTTGTAATATCAGGGACTCTGACAATTTAGTCTTCTTTACTTCCTTCAGGTACTTGGAAAGCTTATACGATGCCAATCAGTAATCATATAGAGAGAAGTTTTGAGTACTGTGATGTCATCCAATGTCACTTTTGGGATACATTTTGTCTCATCTATTTGTTTATTTCTTTTCATTGCTTCTTGCTGTCATCTTCTGTATGATATTATTAAAATATAGATTCAGGTTAAATAGACCTGGGTTAGGGCCTGAAGTTCTGTGTTTATAACAAGCTGCTAAGAAAAGCTGCTGCTGCTGATGCTTGTCTGGGTGGGGCCCATGCTCTGAGTGGTTAGACTCTGAGGAATAATCTTTGTACCACCATGATCCCTGTCATTGCTTGATACTAGAATGTGCTCTGCATGCTCCTCTTTTAACACAAGACGGATTTTGACCTGGCTTTTTATCTCAGCTGCTTGTACACTCCTCTCAAAAGGACAGCAGAAAAGCTGTCTCATGGTCTAGAAAAGATTTTTCTTATGCATCCATATGTTGAATATCCACTTGTAATTCATTTTTCTCACACCATATTGCATGGGAATTCTGATATCCTGTTTCTGTCCACAGGAATCCAGACAGTGTCTACTCTAAGATTTCATCCCCCTTCTAATCAATTATTGAGCAAAGTACATAGGCAAGATATAGGGCCTCTCTTCTCAGACCCTCACGTGAGTTTTTATTTATTACTTTCAAAATTATTCTTAACTGAGGAATCTAATTTCTGCTTAGGTGAGTAGCTGAGTTGGGTAGAAGAAGCTGGATCCCTAATTTTCTAATCTATTGTTTGTCCCAGGTCCTTAGCCTTGAAGGTTCAAAAACAGATATCATCTTCCTTTGTTCTATCTAATCTATTATGTCTTCCATTCTCCAAGTTATAGATGAAAAAATCCCAGTTTAAATGGGAAAAAGTGAAATGGTAAATGAAATTATCAGAATTAAATAAAATAAATTTATTAATCCATTATCTTCCCTGTGGCAAACTAAATAGATATTCAGACAACTGTACAGTAATGGGTAATTTTTCAAATATATTTTATTGTGTGGCTGGACTTGTCAAAAAATATATAAATTTATCAGAAGCCATAAAGACTGAAAAGCACAAACTCTCACAGATTGAGATGTGATGTCGGAGCTGGGGACATAGATCCTGAGATCTATAGGACTGTAGGTGTCTGAGTAGGTCTCTAACTAGAGTTCCTACCAAGCATTTCCCTCTGAGATTTGTTAATTCAAGCTCACATTGTTTGAGATGGGATTTGGAATGCAAATAATCTCTAAAAAAAAGTCCTGTTGGACAAACTTCAAACAATTTTGGCCAAGTTTATGAATACTAACTTAATCACACCTAAACATAAAATTTATTAAAAGTAAATATTTAGGCTTCCTGGTTCAAGAATTAGTAGAAAGAAAAACATGTAGAAACAGACATAAAAAATACGAAATGAAAAAACAAATTCATTGAAAAATATTATCAAAAGTTATTCAAACAAATTTGGGAAACTCAAATTGGCCTATCTCAAAGACAGAAATTAGATCAAATAGGCTAAAATCTTCCTTTACCCTCCCATATTCACACAAAATCACATATCCAAACAACTTTGCATTGTTGTTCTAGAAAATATCCATGGAATAGATAATATTAAGCTTTCCAAGATGTCTTCTAAAACTAGGAAAAAGAAGGTATGTTTCAATCTTACTTTAATTTTATGTTTAAACCAAGGCCAGGCAAGGTCAGTAATTGAAAGAAAATAAAATCCAAATTTATTACAAACCAAATACAGTAATGCTTTATAAAAAGGTAAAATGCCACAAGATATTAGATTCACTTTATGAATGCAAGATTGCTTCAAAATTAGAGGATATGTAAATATAACAATTTAGAGAAGAAAATGATCTAAGTGATTATGGCAATTAGTAAAGAAAATAATCTTTAAAAAATCAACCACGATTTATGATGAAATTGTTAGCAAATTAGAAATAGATAAGAGCTTATTTGACCTGAGACGCATTTAGAAAAACCATCTTAAGTGGTAAAAGCAATCCATTTACAACCAGAACATTCCAGTCAGTGCAATAAGGGACATTAAAAAAAAAAGTGAGATAGGAAAGGAAGAACAGCTTAAATGTATCAAGGAAAAAATCCTTTGATTGGATGAGATAATTTAGCAAGTTTCCAAGAAAAGATCAAAATTTAAATTCAAAACTTCAGCATATTTATATACAAAAGCAATAAACTATTTGAAAGTACACACACATGCAGGATACCATTTACAATAGCAATGAAATATATATGTTACCTAATAACAAGCTTTACAAAATACACGCAAGCTGATTTTGTAATAAAATAACAAACATTAAAGGTCATTAAAGAAAATCTGAGTGAATTAAAAGATTAGCATGATTAGCAACATATCGTACAGGTATTAATTTTGTGCAAACTGATATATGTAATTTTTATATATGAGAAACTTGACAGGTTGATTTAAAAACTGATTAGAAACAGCATCTGGAGAGGCAAAAAAACCTCCTAAACAAGAAGAATCAGGTAGTGGGAGGGGGCAGATTTGTTCTTTCAGGGCCTAAGACTTATTTTAATGTTATACTAACTAAAATACCTGATATTGACTAAGGGGTAGACAAAAAGAGCAATAAAACAGAAATCATATATCAGATTTTAGGGAATCTGATATGTGACAGTTTTGGCATTACAAATTACTTTGACATTGCAAGTTAATGGAAAAATAATTGGTTATTTAATAAATGGTGCCAAGATAACTAACTGGGGAAAATGAAAATGGATCATTACTTTATACCTTATTACTAAACTCAATTCCAAATGTATCAGTGACTTAATGTGAGATGCAAAACTGTAATATTTTTCAATTTACATATTTTGTCACCTGATTACAGTATATTTAACCTAGAAATTTAATAATTTTTTATCATAAAAAACTAAACAATTTCTAAATATTTTGAAATTCTACAAACTACTATAAAACTTGTAAATAATCATGAATGAAAGAGGAAATCACCAACTGGAATTAGAAAATGGTTTACTAAATGAAAATTAAAATATAAAAAAACACTACTTGTGCAGTGCAGATAAAGCCGTGAGTACAGGTTAATTTATAATCCTACATGCATTCTTCAATTCTTATGGCTTATAATCAATAAACGTAACCATTTATACTCCCACAAGTTAAAAAAGTAAATTTAATCTAATGAAAATAGAAAGAAATAATAAAATTGCAGACTGGAATTTATATAACACACACACACACACACACACACACACAAAACAGAAAAAAACGAATGAAGCCAAAACTAATTTCTTTGAAAAAGGCTAATAAAATTTAATACACCCTAACAAAACTGCACAAGCAAAAAAGAGAAAAGGTACAAGTTGTAATTATCAAAAAAATAGAGGAACATCACTATAGACCTTATGGATGGATAACAAGAATGAAACTACAATCTGTAAAATTGCATTAAGGCCGTAGGAATAAAAAATATAACAATATCAGGGCCCCCCAGAAACCCAACTCATATGCCTTTTCAATCTATAAAACCTAAAGGCAGGTACTTTCTTGACTTCTAAAACAATTATGTTAGTTTTGCTTGCTTTACAACTTTATAATAATGATATCATACAGCATATACTTGCTTGTGTATGACTTCTTTTAATTAAAACTTGAAATTTTTTAGAAAAATACGTACAGGAGATCATGTCAACTGCAACAGTTGAATAAGATACCTGATGCAATAATAAACAATGCCTAAATCTTAACAGATGAAAGCTTATTTCTCATTCAAGCTATATGTCTTTCATAGGTCAGCAAGGACTCTACTCCATAAAGTCACTCTGGTTGCTAGGCAGAAAGAGGTTTCACCATCTTGAAGATGTACCCTCTAAAATCTATGGCCCTTCAATTGCAGTGGGTGTGGAACAGAAGTCATGGATGCCACACATCTGCACTTTGATTATTTAATCCAGGATCTTCTCATCATGGCCCTTACTAATCAGATGACATAACTGACTGTAAGAAAGCAACAAAGTATAATCTTCTTTAAGCCATATCATACATAAAGAGATTGACCAGAGGTCTATGAACACTAGTAAGGTCTACCATATGATCTTGATAATGGTGTTTCACATCTTATATTTTATATAATATTAAATTATATATTTTATATAGTGACTTGCTTTTTCATACATCATAAATATTTGAGAATAATTTATTTTGATACCTAAAATTGGAATCTCTTTATCTTTGTGCACTAGTATGCTGATAAACATTTGAGTTGTTTAAAACTTATACTGCTAAAGTGCTGCTCTGAATGTTCAAATACATCTCTCCCGGAGAATATGTGATAAAGTTTTGCAAAAGAAAACTGCTGGACTGTAGAGTCTCTTTTATAAAGTAACATCAAATTGTTTCACAAATAGCCTGTACCACAATATATGCTCCAGTGGTGTATGGGAAATCCCACGTCCGAAATCTTCGCTCATTTTTGGTATTTTCAAACTTTAACATTTTTCTGTCTGCCAGGTAAACTGTATCTTACTGTCTTTAGAAAACAAATTATAGCAAAAACTATAAAGAAAAGCAACAGAATGTTGAACACAAACTCATGATTATGAGTATATTTTGGGAAACAGTAGGAGATGTAATTAGAAGTGGTATCCATGGAACTTTAAAGGACATAAGACTTTGTCATTATTTAATTATGTCACATGTAATTTTTTGTGGATGCTATATGTTATAATGAAAAAATGAATTGGCCGGGCGCAATGGCTTACTCCTATAATCCCAGCACTTTGAGAGGCCGAGACAGGTGGATCACCTGAAGTCAGGAGTTTGAGTCTAGCCTGGCCAACATGATGAAACCTCATCTCTACTAAAAATACAAAAATTAGACAGGTGTGGTGGCGGGCACCTGTAGTTCCAGAATTGCTTGAACCTGAGAGGCGGAGGTTTCAGAGCCAAGATTGCATCATTGCACTCCAGCTTGGGTGACAAGATTGAAACTCCATCTCAAAAAAAAAAAAAAAAAAAAAAACCATTTTGGTAATTACGCAATATGTTGTTATTCTCCTGCCCTTCTATTCTCTTCTTGTAAAGTGGATTAATTGTAAGATTCTTTTGTTTTGCTGAGAACAAGGTAAAAAATGAAAGCAAATGGGAAAAACGGAGAGAGGCTGATTACACAGTAGAAGGTATGGAGCTGCTCTGAAGTAGAAGATGAGAGAAAGAGGGGCCTGACAGTCAGAGAGTCAGCATATGATACAGTGAAACAGGTTAGTAGAGTAGATAGTGTGATGAGTAGAATTTGGTGAGAGAAGCCTAAATATAGTCAAGAGGTTTTCCTATGCATAATCTTCTCCACCTCTCCAATAAATCTTTTTAAAGATTAACCCCACACTTCAATGTCTCAGAGTCAGATATATGCATCCTTCAATTATGTTACTGTATAGAAACGGACTTTATATCTTGCATGCACAAAAAATTCAACTACAAAGAATACTCTTTAATGGGTGCCCAGTTTGGTGCAAACAAATTATAACAGCATGTTAGATTTTTTTTCCTGATAACTTGTGTGATTTATAAATAATTATAAATAATTGACAATAAATGCACAGTGAGGTTTAAGTAATATCTTCATACCTAATTTGAAAAAGGAAAAGAAAGGAGAAAAAGGTTTAAGCAGCCTTTCTTAACAAATGATATTGAGATATCCACATAAGAAAGAAATAAGTTGTACTCATACCTTAAATTATATTAAAAATTTAATTCTAAATAGATTTAAAAATCTACATATAAGAGGTAAAATTATAAAGCTTTAAGAAAAAAATGGGAAAAACCTTTATGACATTCGATTTGGCAATGATTTCTTGGATGTACCATAATACGAATACAGTTGGTCTCAAATGGTACCAAAAGCACAGGCAACAAAATAAAAAATAGATAAATTGGATTTAATCAAAACTAAAAACTTTTGTGCATTAAATGACACTATCAATAGAGTGAAAAGACAACTCATAGAATGGGAGCACATATTTTTAATCATATATACCTGACAAAGGGTTAATATTTAGGACCTAGAGACAGTCCCTGTTTCACAATGGTTAAACTTAAATTTTCTTTTCATGAGGTTAGACTGATAACTAAATGGCATTTCTTACCTGTTCATTTACTTGGCTTTTTCATTATCTTAATTCCCTTACAGCCTTTCACAAATGTTCTTTTAACAGGCTTTCACCATCCGCTGAAACTCCCTTTTCCTGCATTTTGGCTTCCGATCCCCTCAGGACTGTCTATGCAGTTTTTTGGCTATAACTAGACTCTAAATGTCAGTTTGTGCTCAATTGAGACCTCCACCGAAGATGTATTCTGGACCTTTAAGAAAAAGAGGATTGGCCGGGAGCGGTGGCTCACGCCTATAATCCCAGCACTTTGGGAGGCCGAGGCGGGTGGAACGCGAGGTCAAGAGATCGAGACCATCCTGGTCAACATGGTGAAACCCCATCTCTACTAAAAATACAAAAAATTAGCTGGGCGTGGTGGCGCGTGCCTGTAATCCCAGCTACTCAGGAGGCTGAGGCAGGAGAATTGCCTGAACCCAGGAGGCGGAGGTTGCGGTGAGCCGAGATCACGCCATTGCACTCCAGCCTGGGTAACAAGAGCAAAACTCTGTCTCAAAAAAAAAAAAAAAAGAAAAAGAAAAAGGGGATTGCTGAAATAAAATTGTATCAATTGATATAGGATATTTCTCACATTACATGTGAACAGGTAATCATAGGTCTCAAGTAATAATCTAAACATTTGTTAAGTATTCCAGACATTCTCTATATTAAAACTGTGTACATGGGTCAGTCTATTTTCAAATAAATATTTCACAAAATAACAACTAACTGAAGAAATAAAACATATCTCTGAAATATTAGGATGGTCATTTTTTTCTGTTATCTACATACTTAAAACATTTACACATATCAAAATTGATGTTATGTATTTTCTTCCAAACGTGACAAGAAGGCAAATGCATTTAATGTAATGTATTTAAAAATAAAGGTTTTTGCTTAGTATCAGCTGTTCCATAAAGAATAGAGGGAATGAATGAGAGAACAGTTTGAAAAGCCTGCTATGCTTTTGTACAGATTTTTTTTTTCTCCACCTTGCTTACTATGTCCACAAAAAAGAAAAAGAAATGATCAAATATTTGAAGTGTGATCTCTGGTGAAAGCTTCCTAGAGAGGGTTTTTTGAACACTGGTTTTGTGCTGTTAAGGCAGCAGTGACTTCTCTGAACTCTATGGTCTCTCTTTATCTCTCCTTTATTCCACCTACTAAACCAAAGGATTTCAGGTTGAGGTCAAACTGTGGTTGGTGGAGGCTCAGAGTTCTGTTACACTCTTTGGAAAGTCAGTTAACAATCCCCTTTTTGGTATCAATTATTAAGGATTAAATAGAAGAGTCACTTTATTTCATTCCTCCAAAATATTTTCCAGATCTGTTATCCTGTATTCTACTGACTTTTTTTTCAGGAACTTATAGATGTTTTATCCTGGTTTATATTGTAAGATTTTAGAACACAAAAAATTAATAAAATGGAAAAATATAGTCTTTTAACATAAAATTGATAAAAGGAGAAGTATTTAGAAACATTCTGATAATGAAAAAGTTGCATTTATATATAATACATACTGCAGAATAAATTTTGGAGGCCTTATCTAAATAATGTGAGCTAAGAAAATTCTTATCTATTCTTAATTATTTAAACAACTCACATGGAAGTCATGTTCTCATGTAATTGTAATGTGACCCGCAGGATAAACACATCTATTTGTGTGTCCCAGCCAGATTTTATGACTGATAAATATTGCCCTAGCCATATTGATTGTGCAGTGATCCACATCAGCCAATAAAGCTACAACTGTAAGCTACATGCATAGAACAAAGCTCTAAGGAAACACTCAGTAATAGTGATTGAATGATTTCTGAATTTCCTGGGTTGCTTTTATTCGTGATATATATAAATGCAGATAGATAATTGGCCGAGAGCTATGTTGACAATTGTGAGATCTGTGGTCTTGCTTCAGACTTTCCATATTTATAAATCCAGGTATAAATATCATGGCATTTTTATTCAAGCAGTTAGAACTATTGTTCATGCTCATAGATTCCAGTATAATGAATTTCTATTGCATTTCTGTCTGCTTCTTTCCAAATCCAGAAAAGGCTAGAAAGCATGACTGGAATTTCTAAAGAGAAACTTTGCGCATCAACACAGAAAGAGGAAAATGGCAGAATCCAAAGTAAACCAATGTTAAACATTTCTACTTAAAAATGTTCATAATGTTTGATTTTCCAAAAAACCTTGCTCTATTGCTCCGTGGTACAAGAATAGTAGCATATAATGTATAGACCAGAGGTACAAACTGAACCACCTCCTAGGGCCACAAAAGAGCTATAAAAATGTTAGCTAGAAGTAAGATGATAAAGAATGTTGCTAAATATAGTAACATAGAAAGCATATTCCTCAACCAAAAGTGCTCAAATAAGCAACAAAAAGCAAAACAACACAAACAAGAAACCAACATGGTGGCCAAACACAAGCATAATAGAATGCTTTTGGCTGTCTTCTGCCTGCTGGCAGCCAGATTGTGACTACTGACTACTGGTTTCCATTTCAAAGATGTTGCATAAAAATAATCCTTAAATGTTATGTATATATGTATGTGTGTGTGTGTGTGTGTATTCACATATCACACTAATTAGATGTTTCTATCTTTGAGGAAGTCTAGTGCAGTTGATTTACCATTGCATCTCTTCAGCTGCTTAGTACACGTTACCTACACTATTTGCTTATTAATTGCCCCTTCCATAAACACAATGTTTAAATATAATTGTGGCCTTAGCTTCATAGTTTATAGTTACATAGTTTATATTTAGATCTTCAGTTCGGGGGCTATTCATTGTATCCCTTCTCATTTCATGAAAATGGATTTTCTACAAAATAAAAAGCATATACACTGGACCAACATTTTGTGCCGAGCTTTTCAAGAGTGGGACATTTTGCTGGATGTAATCACTATATAAAAAGGGGGAAAACGAGATTTTACTGTGTTCCAAAAATTAAGAGAGAAGTAGCATCTCTTATTCTTAGAGGAAGAAGTACTTCCTCTACTTTTGTTCCTTGGCTATCTAGCAAAGCCTTTGGTAGTCAATGACTTTTCAGTTTCCATATCTTAAGGTGTTCATTCAGTTAACATAGATCATTGTCTCTGCAGTACTTGACACTAATGAATACTTCTGAATACTTCTAATTCTTGCCATCCTCTCTTCTCTTTAGGTGGTAATATATTCCAATCATAGTTTACCTGTTACCTTCCTACTCTTTTGCCATTTAGTTTTATTGTTCTTCATCTTCTTTATGAATTCTTACTGTATTTTTAAAGTGCTGTCTTTAGAACCCCCTTCCTTTCTATGCTCTATCATTCTCTTTAATTAACTTGACTTTTTTCAAAAATTTCTACCTTTGCTGTTTACTCTTATAATTTCACCTATTTTCTTTCTTTGTGATAGCACCAGATCATTATCTCCAGTTCTAATCTGTCTCCTGACTGTTATATTCCAGTAACTGCTTCACTGCATACACTTCTAGCACATCAAGGCATAGTTAACATTTGCAAAACTGAAGAAATCAGTTCTTTTCTCAAATTTCTTTCTCTTCCTGATTATTTTCAGCATTTCTGTTAGGGATGTCGCTGTTTCTTCCAACGGCAAAAACTAGAACTTTAGTTATTTCTATTTTGTTTTACTACACATTCTTTCTCAGTATCACAATTTGAATCATTACATTTCCTTGTAACTATTTTCAAGACCTTCATTCCTCTTATAGTTATTTTCTTTCATTTATTATCCTTTGATCTCACAAAAACTGTTATAGTAGTATATGCATTTAGTAGCTCTTGGCTATAAGGAACATAAACCAAATTAAGTTTTTTGAATAATCTTTTAAATTTTGAAATAATTAAAGTTTTTCCAAAAAGTTACAAGCATGATGCAGGGTTACTGCATACTTGATTTAGTTTCTCCTTCCTTAACTGGTACATTTGTCAAAGCTAAGAAATTGAAATTGGTAAAATACTGTTAAACAAACAGAGACTTTATTAGAATTTCAGCATTGTTCCAGAATCCCATGCATGACACCACACAGCAGTTTGTCATCATAGGTACTTAGTCTCCTCTGAGGTACTGGGAGTTTCTTAGTCTTTCGTTATCAATCCTGATATTGAAAATTTGAAGACAATTGAAAAATTATTTCCATTTGGGTTGGTTTGATGTTATCTTCATGATTAGACTGGGAGTTTTTGTTTTTTTTTTCCCTAGAAGATTCTAAGAGCTAATAATTATGTAAATTATCCCTCTCATCAAATCATATCTCAAGGCATATGTCAACATAAATATATCAACATTACTTATTACTGGAGTTTGAACATCCTGCATCACATACATAATTTAGGAATATTTAATCTCAGTCTGAGGCTTGTTTCTTCATTGTCTTAGTAGTGTATGTTGCTGAGAAAATATTAGAATTTCAATAAAAACAAATTTATTAAGATTTTTTCTTTATGCAATTTGTGTTGCCTTTCTAAAACTCATCACATAGTTCAAGATTACATGCATTTTCTCCTGTGACTATTTCTAGAAATCCTATAATTTTATATTTTACATTTAGGTCTCTAATTTATTTTGAGTTAATTTTTAAAGAGGTGTAAGATATGTCTCAAAGTTTATATTTCTTCTGCCAAAGTTCAATTGTTGAGAAACTTCTGTTGAAAAGACCATGCTTTCTGCATTGAATTTCTTTTGCTTTAGTTAAAAATTAGTTAACTGTATTTGTGAAATGTATTTCCCCATTAAAAAATTGTTCTTTTTAAGTCTTCTATCAACAGTGTGGTTTCTTTTAAGAAGCGTATAGATGGGCTTTGTTTTCTTATATAGTTTGACAATTTTTGTCATTCAGTGTATTTTTAGAAGTTCAAGTTTAAAGTAATCATTAAAATGATGTGCTGCTGTCTTCTGAGCTGCTTCATTTTTTACTGATACATAATATTTTCATATTTGTGGGGTACGTATGATATTTTGTTGCAAGCATAAAATGTGTAATGATCAAGTCAGGGCCACCTTGTGTACCATTTCTATGTTGTAGAAACATTTCAAATTCTCCCTTCTGGTCAGTTTGTAATATAAAATACATTGCTGCTAACTATACTCACCCTATTCTATTGAACATTAGAACTTATACTTTCTATCTAACTGCAAGTTGGCACTCATTGATCAACATCATTTAATTCCCTCCTCCACTCTACACACATCCTTTCCAGCCTCTGGTATCTACCATTCTACTTTCTACTTCCATAGATCGACTTCTTTAGCCATCAAATATGAGTGAGAACATTTGAAATTTGTCATTCGGTGTCTGGTTTATTCCACTTAACATAATGACCTCCAGTTCCATATCTGTTGCTGTAAATAATGTGATTTCATTTTTTTATGGCTGAATAGCATTTCATTGTTTGTATATATGCATTTTCTTTATTTCATTTGCTGAAAGACATTTAGGTTGATTCCATATATATGCTCTTGTCAATAGTGCTGCAATAAACATGTGAGTATAGGTAACACTTTGATATTTAATTTGATACATTAATATCTTTTCCTTTGGATAAATAACCAGTAGTAGGATTGCTTAATTATATGGTAGCTCTATTTTTAGGTTTGTGAGAAATTTTCATACTATTTTCCATAATGGCTGTATTAATTTACATTCCCACCAATAGTGTATAAGAATTCCCTTTTCAGTGCAACCTCGCCAAATCTGTTATTTTTTGTATTCTTAATAATAGTCATTCTAACTAGAGTAAGGTAATATGTGAAGTTTTGTCTTGCATTTCTTTGATAATTAATGATGTTGAGCATTTTTTCATATGTTTATTGTCTATTTATGTATTTTCTTTTGAGAAATGTCCATTCGTGTCTTCTGCTTTATAATGGAAGTATGTGTGTGTGTGTGTGTGTGTGTGTCTGTGTGTCTGTGTGTGTCTGTGTGTGTTTTACTGTTGAGTTGTTTGAGTTTTTGTATACTGTGGATATTTAACCCTCATTGGATTATTTGTAAATATTTTCTCCCATTCAACAGGTTGTTCCTTCACTCTATTAATTCTTTCTTTTGCTATCTATGCATTAGCTTCTTAGGTTGATATAATCCCATTTGTCTATTTTCGTTTCTGTTGTCTGTGCTTTGAAATCTTAGCCTCATGTTTCTTCTATTAGTTATGTATTTTGCGGTTTTACATTTAAGTCCTGAATTTATTTTGAGCTTCTTTTGTATATGTCAAGAGACAGGGTTCAGTTTCACTCTTCTACATATAGTTATCCAATTTTCCCATCACCATTTATTGAAAAGGGTATCCTTTTCCCAGGGCATGTTCATACTGATTTTCCCTAAGACCACTTGGCTTTAAATATGTGGATTTATTTTTGTATTTTCTATTCTCTTCCATTGGTCAACTCATCTGTTTTTATGTTGATATCATGCTGTGTGAGTTACCGTAGACTTGAAAAATATTTTGAAGTCAGGCAGTGTGATGCCTCCAGGGTTTCCCATCTTCCCCCAACCTCAGGATTGCTTTGGCTACTTGAGCTCTTTTTTGTTCCATATAAATTTCAGTATTGAAGAAAAAATCTATGAAAATGACATTGATATTTTGTTAGGAATTGCAATGAATTTGTAGATGGCTTTGGGCAAAATGGTCACTTTAACAATATGAATTCTTCCAATCCATGAGCACTGGACGTCTTCCCAATATTTTTATGTGTCCTCTTTAGTTTCTTTCATCAGTGTTTTGTATTTTTCCTTGTAGAGATCTTCCACCTTTTCAGTTACATTTATTTCTAAATTTTCATTGTTGTTGTTGTCATCATTGTTGTTGCTATTGTAAATCGGATTGCGTTCTTGGTTTCTTTCTCAGCTAGTTTGTTCGTTGTGTATAGAAATGCTACTGATTTTTTTTTTTTTTTTTTTGACCTTAGGTTCTGGGATATATGTGCAGCTCATGCAGGATTATTGCATAGGTGTATACATGGCAAGGTGGTTTCCTGCCTTCATCCCTCCATCATCTATATCTGGCATTTCTTCCCATGTTATCCCTCCCCATCCCACACCCCCCCAGTCCCTCCCCTAGCCACCGTCATCATACCCCAGTGTGCGATGCTCCCCTCCCTGTGTCCATGTGTTCTCATTGTTCAACACCTGCCTATGAGTGAGAACATGTGATGTTTGATTTTCTGTTCTTGTGTCAGTTTGCTGAGAATGATGGTTTCCAGATTCATCTATGTCCCTACAAATACACGAACTTATCATTTTTTATGGCTGTGTGGTATTCCATGGTGTATATATGCCACATTTTCTTTGTTCAGTCTGTCACTGATGGGCATTTGTGTTGGTTCCAGGTCTTTGCTATTACAATAGAACAATTTATAATCCTTTGGGTATATACCCAGTAATGGGATTGCTGGCTCAAATGGAATTTCTATTTCTAGATCCTTGAGGAATTGCCACACTGTCTTCCACATGGTTGGACTAATTTACACTCCCACCAACAATGTAAAAGTGTTCCTATTTCTCCATATCCTCTCCAGCATCCGTTGTCTCCAGATTTTTTAATGATCGTCATTCTGACTGGTGTGAGATGGTATCTCAATGTGGTTTTGATTTGCATAGAAATGCTGGTGATTTTTGAGTATTGATTTTGTATTCTGTAATTTTACTGAATGTATTTATTGAATCTTTGAGATATTTTGGTGAAGTGTAGTTTTCTCTAGATATAAAATCTTGTTATCAGCAAAAAAGGATAATTTCAATTCCTCTTATCAGATTTGGATGCCATTTATTTCTTCCTATTGTTTGATTGCTCTGGCTATGATTTGCATTACTATGTTGAATAGGAGGTCTTATCCTCTTTCAGTTATTAAAGGAAAGAGTTTCAACTTTTCCCCATTCAGTTTTCCCCCATTCCTTCCGATGCTATCTGTGGTTTTGTTGTATATGGCCTTTATTATGTTGAGATATGTTCCTTCTATGTTTATGTTGAGACTTTTTATCATGAATGGGTGTTAAATTTTATGAAACACGTTTTCTGTGTCTATGAAGATGATCATATGATTTTTATCTTTCATTCTTTTGATGTGATATATCGTGTTGATGTGATATATCCTGTTTTTTTTTTTTAATTGTATTTTTTGATTTGTATATGTGAAATCATCCTTGCATCCCTGGGTTAAATCCAACTTGATTGTGGCATATTATCTTTTTGATGTGCTATTGAAACTGTTTGCCAGTACTTTGTTGAAATTTTGCGTCTATATTTATCAGGGATATTGGCTTGTAGTTTTCTTTATTGCATCTTTGTCTGGTTTTGCTACCAGGATAATGCTGGCCTGGTACAAGGAGTTAGGGAAAATTATTCCTGTTAAATTTTTTGGAATAGCTTGGAATAGTTTGAGGAAATCTAGCTGCTTTATTTCTGTTGTCTTTGTTTTTGCCTCTTTTACTGCCTTCTCTAGATTCAGTTGGAGATATTTTATGATTCAGTTCCTTCTCCTCTATTGTCTTTTATTATTTGCCTGTTTAAATAATTTTAGTCAGTCTCCCAGGGTTAAAAGTAGGTCTGCTAGCAATTAAAATTTGTTTATGTTTTTGTTTGTCTGAGATAGTCTTTATATCTCCTCTGCCTTAGAAAGTTAATTTTGCTGGGTATAGAATTCTGCATTGGTTCATTTCCTTTCAAAATGAGAACAATGTCAATTCTTTTTCTTCTGGCTTCCTTATAGTTTGACAAGAAATGTAGTGTAATTATCCTTATTCCTCTGTAGAAAAAATATTCTTTTCTTCACCCATGCTACTTTTGACTTTTCTCTATGCCCTTGATTTTTAGCAGTTTTTCTTCTTCTTGGTTTCTGAGCTTATTACATCTTGCAATTTGATATCTGCCACTACTGTTAGAAAATTCTTTTTTTTTTCCCATTTATTTATTTTATTGCATTTTAGGTTTTGGGGTACATGTGAAGAACATGCAAAATTGTTGCATAGGAACACATGTGGCAGTGTGATTCGCTGTCTTCCTCCCCATCACCTACATCTGGCATTTCTCAACCATTATTTCTTCAATTATTTCCTCCACCTAATTTTCCAGTATCAGAGATCCCAATTATGAGTATATTATGTGGTTTTATATTATCCTTCAGTTCTTGGGATAATGCTGCTTTCTCATTTCTTTATACTTACGTTTCAGTTTGCATAATTTCTGCTGACATTTCTTCAAGTTCACTGATTCTTTTTTGTAGCTTCCTTGAGTCTAATAATGAGCACTTTGAAGGTCATCATTTCTACTATTCTCTTTGGTTTCCAGTGTTTTCATTTGATTTATTCCTATGTTTTCCATTTCTCTGCTGCAATGACTTATCATATCTTGCATATCATTTATTTCTTCATTAGAGCTTTTAACATATTAGTGTTATTATTAAACTTTCAGTTTGTGTCATATCTAAGTCTGATTCTATCCTTTATTTTCCCTTAAGACGTTCAGCATTTCTTCACATGTTTTTTAATCTTGCTTGACAGTGAGACATATATTAGATAATGTAAATCGAGATAATTAAACATTTTGTATAAAATTTTATATTAAAACAACCAGAGATTGGGCAGTGTTTAATGCTTGTTGTAGTGGTAGGTCCCAGAAGCTTCAAAATCCCCTAATAACCTCTTGTTCCCACTCTTAATTTTGGGCTTCCCTAAACTATTCCTACCCAATGAGAGTCTTGAAGGTTTTCTAGGTATAACAGGCTGCTACACTGAAGCCATGTTGGTGTGGTGGTAAGGCATAGCGAAGGGGTTCATTCTGTAATCTTAGCATTAAATGTCAGTGTTTCTGTGGGCCTGTGTCTTGGGACAGTGATCTTTACAAATGCTTCTCCCACTGGTGCCAATCCTAAAAGATTTCAGTTACTGGAAGAAATCAATATGTTTAAATTTCATTTTTTTCCAATTACACTCATTTTACTGTAATACTTGCATTAATAATTTATTTTCTATATTTTATAGTATCAAGACTTAAAATTTTAAGTTATAGATACATTTTAGTAATTTCTAGATATAATATTCTTAAAAAACACTCTTATTGTGGTAAGGTTGACCTTCAGAAGCCATTCATACTTAAGGTATACAACATGATGAGTTTGGAGATAAGGATATTCCTGTGAAACCATCAGAACAATCTATGACATATACTCATCTATCATTTTATAAGTTTCCTTTATATTGATCCTCAAATTAGACAAGTAGATGTTTGTCATAATAGTTGCTTACATTTTTGAACTAATAGCTATTATGATAGATATTAACATAGTGCTTAAGAGTTGTTATACAAGTTCTGTGTTTCTAAAACCTTATTTAATAAAAATACTTATGTTAGATTATGTCTAAAATTTTTCAAAAATGTAAATATGACTGATCTATAAGAAGTTTAAGAAACTGTAGCAGAGTGCTAATGAAACATTAGAATAATTAAAGAGAAAAGAAAGAGATTCCTCTACAGTGCTGACAGATACCAGAGGAAACAAAAACCTGGTAATGACAATCGGAAATAAGATAGGATGAGTTAAACAGAAGGATGTACTGGTTGTGAATCAGCAGCAAGCTAAAGTTAATGTGGAAAAACCTGAAATTATACAGGTACTACAAGAAGACATACTAAGTGTGAATTAAAACATTGAACAAATGTAATTGCAATCTTAATTTATATAAATTTAACTAAATACAATGAATTAAAATATTCATAATATATATTAGATCCTGGTAAAGTGGTATATTTTCACTCAATCAAAAAATATTTTTAGGATTATAGGATATCTATTATTAATCTTGCTATTGATAACTAGCATAAAGTACTTGAGTGTGGAACTATTGATTAATATAAAATCATTGAACTCTGACTAAATAAGACATTTTTTAAAAAGTAGAAAATATTTTAGATTAAGAGCCTTATATAGAACAAAGAATAGAAAAGTGACTTATGTATCTCTCATGTTAGAGGAAAATAATCTTAATTTTGTTTCATCTCTTTTATTTTAAGAACCAGAATATCAGACTTTGTTTGTTCATTTTCAAAGGATCACATAGAATGTAATATGCATTGCCTAACACTTACAACGATGTTGGTGTTTATAAAGACAGTTCTTGAACAATGCAGATCACATCTGTGTGTTTATTCTAAGCTCGCTGTAAAACAACATATATAACGAAAACATTTTGTCTACAGAAAGCGTGTTCACTTTCAGGACTCAAGAGGAAAAGGAGTCTGAGATTACAATATCAAATTTGCTTTTGGAACTTTTTTTGCCTACTGGACTATCTCCTAACTTCATTGAATGCATGCTAAAATCATTGTAGCTGACCCAAGACTGTAAAACTCATTTGCTAAAGCATTTACAAGTTCCAGCAAAAATGAGGTTTTATTTATATCATTGTACAGAGCTAAATAAAAATTGGCATGATCATTTTTCCTTAAAGAAGACCATATAGAAAGCATGTTTTCTTTTTAGTGTTTTACAGTTTGCCCTAATATTGAGTTATACAAGTTATTTATACTATAATAATCTACTAAGCTGAACTACAGTCAGGGTTGGAGAAGATTGCTAGGATATATGAAAGAATCACTGTTTTACATTATATTGAAGTTTATCTGTTCTTGCTGAACTGCAAATAACATGCAATAATTTGGGGCATAGTTTAGTTATGAACCTGACAATAGGAGAAGTAATGGTTATAAAATAATTTCAAAAAGGTAGAAAATGCCCAGCCAGAAAAAAAGAACATATAGGCTTTTTGAGTACAATCTCTAGTATTTTCTTGGATTTATTATTTAATAGAATAATTTTTATTATACCGTTTCATGTTTTCTGAAGCTTAGGTCACTCAAAGAAGCATAAAAGTCAACTGAAAAGTCTCCCAATCCCTAAGTTGAAACAATATAAACAACAAAATAAAGAATTGATGATTTAGAACAAAAAAAATAACTTTTCATAAGTCCATTCTGATATAAATAAAGGACTGCATAAATGAATAAATAGGGGAGAAGAAAAGAATGTTCCATGAAGAAGAATTTGAAATAATTTATATGGAATTTCCAGCCAGGGAATCATAACTTTCTGCTTCTTAAATGTAGGCTTGACTTGGGAAATGACTTCTTTCTGCAGGCCACAGTGTAGAAAGGGAGACACAGAGAGTTACTTCCCAGTGGAGAAGCCTCACAGACACTACCTCAGTAAGGTGATTAAGGCTAACATCAACAGTTGTGAATGATATTGATACTGTGCATACTTATAAGATGTGACACAAATGGCACTTTCCTTGTGATCTTCTTTCCCAGAATCCATAATATGTGTCTTATCATAAAGAACAACAAGAACAAAAAACACTAAAATATGAGATATATTTTAATACAGGATAGACGAATATTTTATGAAATACCTAACAAGTATTTCTTATATCTAATAAGATCATCAAAAGCAAGGAAAGTCCAAGAAATAGTCATAGTCAAGAGAAGCCTATGGGACCATGACAACTAAATGCAATGTCATATCCTGGATGGGATTGGAACAGAAAAAAGAATTTAATTAAGAAAAAAAAACTGAATAAACTATGAGCTTTAGTTAATAATATCAATATTAATCATTAATAAAAAAATACACCACAATAGTGTAAGATGTTAATGATAGGAGAAACTGGGTATAGGGTATATGGGAACTCTCTTTTTAAAATTTTTCAGTTAATCTAAAACAGTACTAAAAATTAAAATCTATTTTTTTTAAAAAGGTTATCTCTGATAACAATGCCAACTTTCCCGTCAAAAGAGTCACATTAGGCCAGGCGTGGAGGCTCGTGCCTGTAATCCCAGCACAAAGCCCTAGGCCAGGGTTTAGGCAAGTTCTTCTATTTAGAAATACTCTATGTAGCCAGGCGTAGTGGCTCAAGCCTGTAATCCCGGCACTTTGGGAGGCCGAGGTGGATGGATCACCTGAGGTCGCAAGTTTGAGACCAGCCTGACCAACATGGAGAAACCCCGTCTCTGCTAAAAATACAAAATTAGCCGGGCATGGTGGCACATGCTTATAATCCCAGCTACTCAGGAGATTGGGTCAGGAAAATCGCTTGAACCCGGGAAGCAGAGGTTGCCATGAACTGAGATTACGCCATTTCACTCCAGCCTGGGCAACAAGAGTGAAACTTCATCTCAAAAAAAGAAAAAAAAAAAAAAAAAGAAAGAAAGAAATACTCTATGTATATCATTACATGGTGTCAGGAAAGATACCACACATCAGTGCTGAGGCAGGAGGACTGTGTGAGGCTAGGAGTTTAAGACCAGCCTGGGCAACATAGTGAGACCTTATCTCAACAAAAAATTTTTAAAAATTAGTCGGGTGTGGTGGCAAGCATCTATTGTCCTACTACTCAGGAGGCTGAGGTAAGAGAATCACTTGATCCTGGGAGGTTGAGGCTGTACTGAGCTATGACTGCATCACTGCACTCCAGCCTGGGCATTAGAGTGAGAGTTATATTTCCAAATGAGACCAAAAAAAAAAAAAAAAAGGCAAAGCAAAGTGAAACAAACAAAAGAACAAAACAAAACAAAAAGCTACATTAGATTCTCAAACTCATGCTTTAAAACATAAGAGAGTTCTTAAATTACAGCACTGAATACTAGAGACAGTCAAACACATAAAAACACAAAGGGCTTTCCCAATGGCAACAGAGTATTCAAAGAACTATGAAAAATTGCAGATGGACAAAATCAACAACTTAAAAATTGGTTTTATCAGACTTTCTATTTTAACATGCTGAATATATGGCATATTTTATCATACCTTGACAGTTTCTTCTATAATCACAACAAAATTTTATTTCACTCCAGGTTAATGTTATATAAACTGAATTCATAGATACAGAAAAAAAAAAAAAAACATAGCTCAAGATGATTGTTCCCTTGCAGACATTGTTGTAATATCTAATTCTGTCTCTTTGTAACGGGAACAAAAGCACTGAGACTAAATGCTGACTGGAACAAATAAGCAAACACCCAGATTCTTTTTTTGTATAGTTTCCTGTGAAATATCAATTCGAGGAAGATAGAATGATTTTTTAAATCAGTGAATTAATACTTATTTGCTGACTTGATTTGTAACATACACCTTGAATTGTGCTAAGTGTTGTAAAGAAGGCAAGATAGAAGCCATTGGCCTTAGAATTTAGGCAGTGTTATGGGCTAAATTTTTTCCCCTCATTTCATAGGTGGAAGCTCTAATTCCTAGTACTTGAGACTGCCTGTGACTGTATTTGGAGATAAGGTGTTTACAGAGGTGATTAATATAAAACGAGGCTCTTAGGGAGGGTTCAGATCCAACTGACTGGTGTCTTTACAAGAGGAGATTAAGACACACAGGAGAGACACCAGGAAGGTGTCTGCACAGTGGAAAGACCACGTGAGGAAGAATCAAGAAGATGGCCATTTGCAAGACAATAAAGGAGGACTCAGAGAAAATAAATCTTGGTGGCACCTTGATATTGGACTTCTACCTTCAGAATGGTGAGAAAATAAATTTCTGTTGTTTAAGCCACCAAATGTGTGGTATTTTGTTATGGTAACTGTAGCAAACTAATACATGTGAGAATATAACCTTGCCCCAGAAGAGGTCAGCTCTATGCCCTTAGCTTCTGAAAGATAATCTTTATTTTTCTGGGAGCCTTGGGCTAGCCAGATAGCAGCAATGTGATTTAAGGATGGAATCTGGCTATACCAGAATGAGAAACAACATGACATGGTAGGGACTTTGAGTCATGGGCTATCAGTGAGCTTGCAGAATGAGACCAAACACATGGACAATCAACCAATCAATTAATCATACTTATATGATGGTGTTCCAATAAAATCTCTGAACCAAGCTTACTGTGTGGCAATACTCCATGTATATCATCACATATCAGTGCTAAGAAAGAAATGCATCCTGACTGCATGTGGAGAGTACAGCAGAAGTTCCATGTTTGGTAATTCCCTAAATTCTGCCCTCTGCATTTCTTCTCTTGGGTGATTTTATTCTGTATCTATTCTCTGAAATAAACCACGAACATGAGTATAATAGCTTTCAGTAAGTTCTGGGTTCTTCCAAAAAACTATCAAACATGAAGGTGGTCTTGGAAATCTCCTGAACTTGCAGTTGATGTCAAATGTGGAGGTGGTCTCTTGTGATGAATGTACCTCTAACTTGTAGTGGGCTAACTCCTGCAGTGGGCCATCATAGAATTGAATCATTTGATATTTAGCAATCTGGAGATCTTTATTTAGTAGCCTATTTATAAATTTTGCAAGGTAATGTGAATTATTTTAAAAAAATAGACAAAATACTCCTCTGATAAGTTTTTGATGTGATTCCTAGTGTTAGAGTAGGTAGCTAAGCAGACATGACCAGGGAAGAAGAGGGACCCCCACTAATGTCAGGTAACCATTAGGTGACAGTCAGGTGATTGTTAAACTGTCTTGCCAAGATAACAATTGGTCACAGCTGGCACTAGGGGAAGAGAGTCTCCAAATAGATATGTCTTCCCAATAAGATCCCAGAAACTGGGAGCATCTGCAACAAGAGGCAAAATGACAGAGTTTAACAGGTAAATGCCTTCCTCCAGGGAACACTGCATTGGTAAGGGAATATCACTTCAAGCGAGCATGAACACAAACTTTAGTAAACACACTGTGCATGTGGCCCATCCCAAGTGCTGACAGGCCACCATGCATGCAGACAACCCACCCCAAGGAAAAAAAATCAAGGGAGGAGAAACAGAGGTCCCTGAACCATGACAATGTATAAAACTCCAAGTCAAGGGCCAAACAGGGCACTTGGATCTCTCAATTTGCCTGCTTGGCCCTCTCCCAAGTGAATTTTACTTCCTCTTGTTCTCGCTCTAAAACTTTTCAATAAACTTTCACTCTTGCTCTAAAACTTACTTCAATGTTTCATTCTGTTTTATACCTCCCAGCTGAATTCTTTCCTGTGAGAAGACAAGAACTGAGTTGCTGCAGACCCATGCAGATTTCCCGCTTCTAATACTAGAAACATAATTTTCAATTATTTCGGCACATACCACAGCAACCCAAAGGCAATTACAGCCTATATCTTTTACTCTTCTCCTGGATCACACTAATGTTAGGAAAAGAATAGTAGTTAGTCATAAGGTTTTGTTGAGAAAAAAAAAATTGTATATGAGACTTCAGCTCTTAAAACGTTTTGTCACCCTCTAAACCTAAGTGTTAAAGACTTTCTTAGTTGCATATGTGAGGAATGGTTTTCACTGTTCCTATAAAAAGTAGTAAGTGCCACAGGCAGATTTTTGTTGTGGTTTCCTTTTAAGAGTTTTAGTAAATTTTATTTTAAGATTAAGATTCTCATAGTTAATATTTTCTGTGTGCTACTAGTTGTAAAGTTGAAAAAAGTGAACAGAGAAGAATTGCAAAGAATGAGGAAAGCATTCACTACCTGCATTCCATTTTTATAGTAACTTTTGTGTGTGTGTGTATTTGAAACTGTATTTATAACTCATCTTTGGTCTTTACCCTTTCAGAAAGGCAGATGTTTTATTTGTTTTTCATGATTGAATAAAGGCTACATTTCTGATAAAACATAATTTTGAAATTTCATTTTAAAGTTAGCTCTTTCAGAGAGAAAACTTCAAACTGATTCAGTTTGAAACATACTTTGGATAGGATGCCACATTCAATACTAAACAAAAGACTTATTTTCCTTAGACAGTGTAAGACTTTTACTGGCTAAAATCAGCCAACCAACTGACTAATCAATCAACAGGATATTTATATTTCTCTCTTTTAATTGCATTGATTGCTGGATTCAGGTTGTGCTATCATCATGATTATTCAGGGAACTGCTCTGGAGTGGACTACGGTAAAACTCTTAGGGTAGTTGCAATACGATAGAGATATTCTATTCCATTTTTCCACAGTCTATGGAACCCATGAGCTCTTTTCCACATTACTTCCTTTGTTTTTGGTTTTAAAGGCATTCCTTTGTAGTGGCTTTGAAGGCCAATAGAATGGGTTTGAATTCTAGGTCTCCTATTTATTAGTTCCACAACCTCAGGTACACTGTGTATTATTTATGAACCTCAGCTTATCATCTGCAAATGTGAATAATAGCTGTAAGACTTCTTGTGAAGAGTAAATGTAGTAACGAATAGAAAACACCTAACTTTAAGGTAAGCACTCAAAAAATAAGGTTATTATTATTTATTTATTTATTATACTTTAAGTTCTGGGATACATGTGCAGAACGTGCAGATTTGTTACTTTGGTATACGTTTGCCATGGTGGTTTGCTACACCCATCGAAAACCAAATATAATTTTTATAAAAATAAAATTTCAGAAATAAAACCAATAAGGTTATTTTTCATATTTATTCTCTAAGAGCTTTCTCTGCAAACCTGGTAAATATCCCTTTAAAAATTGTGATAAAAATAAATAACATGATATTTAGCATTTTAACCACTTTTAAGTGTACAGTTAATGCTGTGACATTAAAAATTTCATTTTTAAGGAGCTTTTTGGAAACCTTGAAAATGCAGGGGAACCCTTCTTCATTCTTGTTATTTATATCCTCTGGACATGCACTTAGAAAAATGTTTTGAGATAGATGCTTCTGCTGAATACCTTTCACATTATTTAATAAGAACTGTCCTGTGTTATAAATCCCACACTTCTGGGTAGAATACCAAAAGGCTACAACAGCTATTTTTACAACTGGTGAAATGAGACGATGGATTATAACTATACTTATTATTGAGCCTTGTTCTGTTTACTTGTTCTCACCTGGCTACACTTGGTTAGGATTTCGTCCATTGGCTGAAAGGATATCATTTTCTAGGCCTTAAGAAAGAAAATTCAGCTATTACTTCAATATTTCCTAGTTCAAAGCATGTCACATAAGCTGTGTTGTCAGCTTAATTCCTAATAGCAGACTAAAGTATACTTGTTATCTTATAAGCAAGAAATAAAAAGGTTTGCAGTGACATAGCTATGACAGTAGTAAAGCTAGGACCAGAACTCAGACTGTTTTATATCTGCAAGCTGCTGTCGGTCATTCGGCTTAAGAAACAACTGGAATTTTTTCACACGCAAGTGAATGATTAATAGACTAGATAGTGAAAAGTCTTTCTGCTATAAATCACTCAGTCTACCTGTAAGTGTGCCCTTCACTTGCCAATATTAAAATTGTTTGAACAAGTTCCTTCAAATCTGACAGAAATGCCAGAGGACACTAAAGTAGTTTATCTCTTTTAATTTTGCAAATAGGATCAAATTTCACTTATATATCATAGTGCAAAAACTATTCTGGACACCTTTTCATTCATCCCTCAATAATTTTCTTTTGCTAATGCCTCCCATTTTCTTAATACACACTGACCTGCTAGAGGAAGAAGATGCAAAGTATATTGAATATTGCCATTGTCAAGTGATAATTAGAAAGCCCTAGCACTCTATGCCTGTAGCCTGCAATGTAAGTTGATAATCTTTAGAAATCCATTTACTTCTGTGCCCCAACCAGAAGCGACTTTAACAAATATCTTTAAAAAGGCAGCATTAGCAGGAGGTTCAACTCTAGTACCAATCACTCTCAAGTATTTTCCATTAAGAGTTTTAAGCCAGAAAACTAAGAATCTGCCCAGTGGCAATGAATTAGGAATCTTGTGCTCCTATGCAAAACCTTGATTTCAGATGACCTCAAGGAGTATAAAAGCTTGTGATTGTTCAACCTCTAAAGTAACTCACAAATCTGCACAGGATATGCAGGAAGAATATTCTCCAATGCTCGCTTCAGCTATGGCCCCAAGGAAGACATTTCCATAAATCCATGGCTAGAGCTAAAGGCAATAGTGGGACAGAGAATAACTCCCAGAAAGCAAAACCAAGATTGCTAGACAGTCTGAGCAAAACTGAATCCACTCAGGGTATTTAAAAATTCTTGCTCTGTGCAGGTGGGAGAAATTTCATAATTGTGTAGGGGCAGTGACTGCTGGGTGGTTCCTTTTCTCCCTTTGGTTAAATGACATTTTCAGTGTGCTTTTCCTTTTCCTGCTCTACCACTGTGTATAGGGTGGCCACAGATAGATCAATTAACTTTCATTATGTAGATCACTAGAATAAATAGTCACTTCTGAGTCTGTTGGAAGGAGTGGAACCCAAAGATTTTGAACTTGAGCATGATTAATATAACTGGATAAGATGTTGTGATTGTCTTTCTTGAGTTAGAGTATGTGTTAAGTGTAGAAATAAAGGTTTACATAAATATGTGGGTGGCAAATGGAAAAGCTAATCACTCAGAAAGATAAATTCCTTTACTCTATAGTCTATCCTTCTAGAGCTGCACTACACCACAGAATGTTGTATATTGAATTATGAAAATGTCTTAAGCTACTGTTTCTAACACTAACCTTATGTGGCTATTGAACACTTAGAATATGGTTAGTGGAAATGAGAAACCAAATTTTTAATTGTATTTCATTTTAATTGATTTAAATTAAAACAGCCTCATGTGACTAGTGGCTACCTTCTCAGGCAGCACAGTTTTATAGTAATTGATTGGTAATTTGTTTTCCCTGTGTGTATAGCTTTCTATTGAAAGATACGATTTCTAGATTTCTTCACGCTTATGTTTGGCCATGGTCAAGTCGAGTTAGTTTTAGCAAAGGGATAAAATAAATAAAAAGCACAATATAAACAACTTCCAGATCATGCCCTTTAATGGAAATTATGCTACTCTTCTTTTCTTTACTTCTTTATGACTTTTTAAAATGTAGACAACTGACCTGCCTTAAATCATGTGAATGAGTACATCTTTTTGGGGAATGTCACAATTAGATGTAACAATAACTCCATAGAATAGAAATTTGGGTTGGTTAAGCCACCAATATTTTTGGGTATTGTATCCATAATATGCTTACATTTGATTTCTTCTTTTAAAAAATATGTTGATGGGATTTGCTGTGTTTCCTAAATCACAGCAAAAGGTTCATTGTATTTCCTAAAGTCTAGAAATGTGTTAGACATAAGTTTTATAAATATCATATTGCCTTTATTTTTTCTACTTTAGGCTTCTGAAAATACAATAAAATATAAAGTCTTTTTATACTTAACTTCTCTGATATATTTTCTGTCTCTACATCTCTCTCTGATGCATCCTGACTAATTTCTTGAGTTGAATATTCAATTTTCTAATTTTTACTTATGCATTATTTGACATTAAGATCTTAATTTTGGTGTTTATATTTAGAGAATGTGTCCTTAGTTTTCTTTCAAATTTATTTGTTCTCTTATTTTTATAGTATAATTTTCCCTCTACAAGTTCTAAATAGTCTCTTTTATTCTTTAAATATTGTAAACATAGTTATTTTAGGTCCCATGCTTCAGGAGTCTTGAATATCAAAAGTTAATGGTAGGTTCAAGTTTACTGCTTGTTTTTCTTATTTTTTTATAATAACTTATTTCCTATATATTTCATGATTTTGAACTGTGAACTCATGGTTGATAGAGATTTTTCCACAATTGTTTTGAGATGTCTCCCTTGAGGCAGAACCTCTTCTTCGTTGACTTATTTCTACTCTGTCAGGGTCTTTGGACAGGTATCAAGCAGGTCTATTTCCCAACTTGGGGTTTTCCTCTACCATATTTTTAGGACAAATTCAAGTGAGAGCCAAAGACCTCTCTTCCTGAACTAATGTGCATGATCCTTGGCTATTAAGATCGGCAAAAATCTGCAACTAAAAGGTATCCATCATTTCTATAAAATGATGTTTGCTCTATAATAGTATTTGAGGGTATAATAATATTGGCAGTTTTTAAAGGATGCCTACTTTGGAATGGACATACAATTTCCTTATGAAATCCAAGATGAAATTAGTTTTGACTCTTATCTATATTTATCTTAGTTATATTTATCTCATCTCAATGATTTCTGTATCGCTATGTGTGCATTTGTGCATGTGTGTCTATGCTTCAAATAATAGGAACCTAAATATCCACATCAACATGTTACAAGTATTGTGGAACTTTTCTACTTTTTCTCAATACTTTTCAGTGTAGTTCTAATATTAGGCAGTTTTGAACACTTTTTCTTTTTTTATATATTCATAGGTTTATTCACTCATTTGTTATATATTGAATTATTAATTTTCTAACTAGTTATTAACATTCTCTGTTCCACAGAGTCCAATTGCACAGGGAAACCCTAAGAAACTAAATTAGGCAATTCAAAATACTTTTTTTATTATTAATAAACCCTGAGATACTTAGTTTAAATAAAATGTTAACAGATTTATAAAATGTAAAGTTTTATTAAGTAAAATATTACTGAGTTTCAAAATGTCATTTAATGATTATGTGTTTTTATTATAACTATTTGCTCTAAGTGAGCATTCATCAACATTAAAAATTAGTACAATATCATATTGCCTTGACTTTATAATTACCTCACATATGGATTTGTGTAAATAGGTTGTAAGATGTATTTGAGAGTTTAAAGTAAATATAGGTATTAATAAAGCTTAGTATCAGATGTAGAAGTGATACAATAAAATGATTCATCAGATGATAATTCAGTCAGGTAATCTATTTCTGTATACAGACAGCAAAATTTAAAAATGTGCATTTCTTTATAGTAATAGTATCAGACAAGAAATTTCACAGCATGAGAAATTTTTGAAAATGGAATTCCATCAATAAGTGTTATAAGGTAAAATACGCAAGTTGGCATACCGCAAAAGCAACAAGGATCCCCAATCCTTGCCACATGTTCCCACTTTTGATAAACAGCTTTTGACATTCGGTCTTCTTTGGCATGATGTGTGCAGCCACATAACTGGCTACACCCAAGTTCCCTAGTTATCTTCACATGACAAAACTAACTCTTGATTTGGCCTTTTCTGTTTTGTGTTTGTTATTGTTTTTTGACATTTTAAGCATCTTTACCTGTATTCTCTTAACTTGAATCTTTAATAATAACTCAAATACACTTCTTACATGTTACTCTATGCTCATGTCAATATCTACCATGAGTTTGTCTTTTCCCTAGTCTGTTCTCACACTGCTATAAAGAAATACCTGAGACTGGGTAATTTATAAAGAAAAAAGGTTTAATTGGCTCATGGTTTCGCAGGCTGCATAGGAAGCATGATGGCTTCAGCTGGGCTTCTGGGGAGGCCTCAGGAAGCTGACAATCCATAGCAGAAGGCCACGGGGAAGCCAGCACTTCACAAGGCCAGAATAGGAGGAAGAGAGAGAGGGGGAAGGTGCTATACACACTTTTAAACAACCAGATCTCACACGAACTCTACCAGGAGGACAGCACCAGGTGGGTGGTATTAACCCATCAGAAACTGCAGCCATGATCCAATCACCTCCCACCAGGCCCCACCTCCAGCACTGGGGATCACACTTCAACCGGAGATTTGGTTGGGACTCAGATCCCAACTATATCACCTGTATTTTTATGCACTTTGACCTATAAATAAAAGCTATGTGATCATTTTACTTCAGTAGCTGAACATTTGCAGCATATATTTTATATTCTTATGACTTTCTTCCTTCTGCACATTCTGCAAATTAAATTTGCATTTATCTGCACTTGTATACTCAACCAATTACAAATTAAAGATGAAACAAACGATTTGGTGTAGGCCAAAATTGTGTGGTGTAAGCATTGCATTGTACCACAAGAAAAAAGAAAAACAAACCTTGGTCCACAGATGGTGAACTACAGGAAATAATATTTCTTTCCAGTTCTCCACAGGCTTCACTGCTGAACAACAAAAAAACAAGGATATTAGAATAGTGCATAAAATGAGATCATAGTCTACACTCAGGCATGCAGGGATACCTAACGGACATCTGTTCCCAGATTCTTATTGCTAATCCTTAGCAGGAATGGCTATGAGATGACTCTTTTTAGTGTAACCTCTGATGCAAGATCCTATTGAGATAAAATACATAATACCACACAACATAATTCTTTGGTAAGTTCAACCAGGATTGATTTGGAGTTTTATTTTCCTCTAAAAGAAAGGTTAGCATATATTGTATCAATACATCTATGCTACTAGTGTTAAAGAATGAAAAGTTTTCAAAATATAGAAATAAACAAGTTTTATCCACTTCTAAAACATCTAATGAGATTTGATATGTAATATTATCTGAGTAATTTCAATGTGAATTTGGTGAATTTATAAAAACACTGAACTTCAGAAACTTTGATGTCATGAAATTTTAATATAATATTTTATAGAGTGTTATTTTATGCCAATGCTAGATAAAATACATAATTTAACCTTTACATTTTTATTTGTACTAAGCAGAACATTTCTTATGGGGAAAGTAATAATGGAAACCAGGAATAAGAGAAAACCTGAATTAAATTCTGACTTATTGCTTGCTGATGGCTAAGGCATGCAAGTTCTCTGAGCTTTTCCTCATTGGTAAAATAAAGCTAGGAATAACTAGCTCAAAAAGTTGTTGTGAAGATTAAACAGGATTACATCCATAAGCACCAAAAGAATGAGGGTCACATAACAATTCCACAGTCAAGTGTTAGTTATTTGTGTTGTTATAACATGAGAAATGAAGAACAAAGATTCACCTAAGCACCTATTTCTCTCATTATTGTGTTCTGTGATGAATAGGGTTACAAGAAAGTGTAAGAATTCTTTTGGCATATTTCCATAAGGCTTTTTTCATGTTATCTCTATTATTGTTGTTATAATTAGTTTGGAGTGTATAAAATGTGACAGCATTATCTTGGGTAACAGAAGGACCAAATTATAAAAAAAACTTTATTATTCTAAATTTTGCTAAAGACTTTCAAATTCCTCTAGGGAAAGCCATATTTTTTTCTTTGTTTGTGTGATATACCACATAATGGCTTCTGAAATAGATCAAAAGAATATAAAACACATACACAGTAAACTCTCTTGTCCAGATTGATACATTTAGACATGATATCTAATTCTGTATAGATAACTTTATTTTGAAATGCAAGTAGCTTAAGACCTTTTTTCAGAAGAGGGACACATGGGGGTAAATCCTAAGTGATATTCTATAATAACTCTGAAAATGGTATGGAATATTTTGATGAGATGTACAACTAATTTAGGTAATGACTGACTATCAATAAAATTATTTGGAAGAATGTTACGTTTCTATGATGATTAATTTTATGTTTCAACTTGACTAGGCCACATTGTACCCAAATATATGATCGAATGTTATTTTAGGTGTTTCTGTGAGAGTGTTTTTGAATGAGAATTACATTTATATTACTACACTGAGTAAAGTTGATTGCCCTCCATAATGTGGGTGAGCCTCATCTGATCAGTTGAAAAACAAAAGGCTTTATCTTCCTCTGAATAAGAAAGAATTCTCCCACCTAATGGCCTTTGAACTGGGGCATCCCTTCTTGCTGGCTGTACAGTGGCTGTTGCCCTTTGGACTCAAATTAGAATATTTGCCACAGCTTTCAGTATTTGGATTGGAAATGGCACATCATTTTTGCAGATTTTAGACTTGCCAGTCTCCATAACCACTGAACCAAATCCTTATAATAAATCTCTCTCTCTCTCTCTCTCTCTCTCTCCCTCTCACACAGACACACACACACACACACACACACATACACACACATACACACTCTCCTATTCATTCCATTTCTGTTTCTTTGGAGAACTTTGACTGATACAATATTTAAAATTTGCCCATTAAATTGAAGTGTAAAAAAGAGCTACTCAGAAAAATTTCCAAACAAACAACTTATTTTTCCCATTAAACCTCTAGTGATATATGCATATAACTGGTAGGTTCAGTGCATTTAAATGCCTCAAAAACTTATGGAATATGTTCATTCAAAAATGAATGACTCCTAATTTATCAGAATTTAAAGTTTTTGAAGGGACCATGTATGAATTTAACAAATATTTTTATGCAATGGGAAAAAATGTTTGTATCTGTTTTAAAAAGATGTAAATTACTCAAAATAGAAAAAATGGGCTTAATTTTGCATGACAATATGAATATAGTGGTTTGTTTCCATTTGTTTCTTTGAATATGCGTTTATATACCTAGAATGTGAGTTTCTATGTCTATTCTTAATTCCTTAAGAAGTCATTTTTTTCACATGAAAAACAGTGGGCAATAAATACTAAAATTACAACATAATCGCTGTCACTGAATTTAAAATTATGAAAATAATTATTCACCTTATATGGCTGGACTGTTTTTCCCTTGCCAAATAATTTCTAGTTAAGTACAAAAAGAAAAGTAGATTTTTGATTATGTGAAAGCAAACTCTAAGACCTCTCTGGCAATTGTGCATCAAGAAATTATGGTGTCTTTCTTTTCTTCTATTTTTTTCTTCTGCTCTTGTTCTGCCTTCTTTGGTTTTAGTGTAAAATGTTATGTGATTCAATTTTAAAAGTTATCTTAGCATATAAAATATAGTTCTATAAAAAGTTTTAGTGATTTTCTTAGATTCTGTAATATATATTTACAACAAATCTAAATCCACTTTGAAGTAACACTGTATTGCTTCACAGGTGGTACAGATAGCATAATACAGAGTATCCCAGCTTCTCCCTCTGTTCCTTGTAACATTGCTTTCATTCCTTTCACTTACCCATATACTATAATCACCCAATAAAATATAATCATTAAAAGAGTTACCATTAGGTCAATTAAGAAAAAAATGTATTTTACTTCCATTTATTTCTTCTTTGTTATGCTCCCATTTTCTATGTAGACATGTATTTTTTTCCTACTTCCTAAAAACTTATTTTATGATTTTTTTCAAGGCAAGTCTATTGGTACCATACTGTCTCAGTTTTTGTTTGAGAAAGTCTTTATTTATCTTTTATTTCAAAGGATAATTTCACTATAGAATTCTAGGTTGGTGAGTTCTTTTTCTATCAACATTGCAAATAGTTTACTTCACTCTTTTCATGTTTTCAAGATTTCCGACATGAAATATACTATAATTCTTATTTTTCCTCTACAAATAAGGTTGTTTTTCTCTGGCTGCTTTTAACATTTTCTCCTTGTCTTTGGATTTCTGCAATTTAAGCATGCCACTCCTGGGTCTAGATTTTTTTGGTGAGTAGCTTGCTTTATGTTCTCTGAGTTTTATGAATCTGTGATTTAGTGTTTGTAGCAATTTTTGGAAAGTTCTCAGCCATTATTAGTTCAAATATTTATTTTATTCCCTTCTCTCTTCTCATCTTGGTATTTCAACAATGCATATTACAACTTTTGAAATTGTCTCATAGTTACTTGATTTTTTTTTCTGCTTTTTACCTCTTTTCTCTTTGCATTTTAATTTTGGGAGTTTCTATGGACTTATCTTCAAGCTCACTGATTCTTTACTCAGGCATGCTCTGTCTACTGATAAAACATCAATACCTTTCTGCATTTCTGTTAGTGTTTTTTATTCAAGTATTTCGCTTTGATTCTTTCATTGAGTTTCAATCTCTCTGCTTACATTACCTATCTGTTCTTCCATGTTGCTCTCTTTTTCCATTAAAACCCTTAATAATTTGGTTATAGTTTAAATTTTATGTTTGTTTTCCTAAAGGCTGTGTCATATATGCATCTATTTCTGATGTTTGCTTTGTCTCTTCAAACTTTGTTTTTTCTTGCCTTTTAGGATGCCTTGCATCTTTTGTTGTTGAAAGATACACATGTCACATCAGGTAGGCCTTCAGTGATAGATTTTGTTAATCCAACTAGGAGTTCGGTTGTGTTTCATGTTTGCTGTAACTGTAGGTGTCAGTTTCCTCTTATTTGTCAGTCTTCTTATTTTTTCCCCCATGTTGTCTTTGGGTTTCTTTAAAGATCTCCTTCTGAAAAAGAAGTTTCACCTTATAGCTTTATCTGTAATACAGTATCATAACACTGAAGCCCTATTTATGATGTGGTAGGTGAAAAAGGTTTATAATCTCATGATTAAATTCCTGTCTTTACTGAGCCTATGTCTCTGGACTGTGAACTTCATAAGTGCTACTTAGCTTTTAGGCCAGAGGCAGCTGGAGCTGCTTAATTTTCCTCCCATAGTTGGAAAAGGCTACGCTAAAGTCTGAGTACATCTTTATTTTCGAGAACATTCTGGGAATATTTTTAAATGTTTACTTTTCCTCTCTCTGCCAAAACAGGAGGGGTTTTTGTTTTGTTTCTTGGCTTTCTACCTTGAGAACCTGGCAGGGATTCCTGGAGGTAAAACCCATGAAATCACGTAAGTACCACTAAAACTGTGGCCCAGGGAGTTTCTCACTCGGAGATTAGTTCATGCTCAGCCTCCAGCCACTCATCAAAGTTCCTATTAAGTGTGTCTGCCAGTTTATGGCTCCAGGGGCTTCTACTCAGGTAAGCTGCTGGCTGTGACTCACTATATTCACCTGTCTCTGCTGCGTACAGGGAGATGATTTGTCCTGAAACCTCAGTTGTCTCATGGGCAAAGAAAAGTTATTGACTTTTACACTGTGCAGCTTTTTGTCTTGTTAGAATCCAGGTGATGACTTCTAAGTTGTTTCCATGTTAGAGCTGAAACTGGAAGCTCTATGTTATAATTTCTGATTTTTCAGTTGTATACATATTTTAGATGGCTGAATTTTGTCAAGTTTTAAATTTTAAGTACAGTTTATTATTAGTATAACAATATAATGTATTATCCAAAGCAGGATAAGTTTAAAAATGAAAAAGAGAGTTTTAATGCCAATTAAGAACAACAGGCCTAAGTGAGTTCTAACAAACTGTGACATAGGATCAGTGGCATATTTGATCAGAGTGTTCACATGTTTGAGATGATCTGTCCATTGTTTTTCTATGCTATTGCCAATTTTCTTGAGAACATAACGTGACATTCAGAATTTTTATATGAAGTTTGACTACATTTTTTGCCATTGAATTTGGGGTACTGAAAAACTTGAGTTTAGATTGATTTTTCCTTAAAGGAAAAATAGCTAATTGTTCCTGTCAGTATATCTAGAGTATTTTTATTGTATTTGAGGTTTAGCAAATTTATCAAGATATGATTGGCAATGAATCATTTTTTATCGGTTCTTCCTGGGACACAGTTTTTTCATTTAATTTGTAGCATCAGTTATTTCTTTACATATGTATATATGTGTGTATATAAAATATTTATCTTTCATTTTTCTATGTATCCTCTACTTGTTTATTTTAATTTCCCAGGAATATAAATTGTGATTACTTGGATTTCCTTTCTTTCATATCTACCGTCGTTTTCTGATCTCTTTTATCTCTTGCTTTAATATCATTTTTTTTAATTGAAAATTTTGTAGACTCTGTTCATGTCCTTTGTGATAATTGCTTTCATTTTGTTTTTGTTTGGGCTTTAGTGATAATTTTATTTGATTTTTCTAGTTGTTTTTGCTAAAACCATTAGATCACATCTATTGTCTTTAATTTTCTTATTATTTTCTCATTAATATCCTTCACTCCGAATATTTTTCTCCGGGAAAGCTGACCTGTGACCACTCATTTCTTTGGTAATATAGAGAACTACATGTCTGAAGATTAGGGGAAGTTAATTCCTCTTCTAATGTATATCATGTAGTCAAAAACATATTTTTGGATTGGTCTACTGTTGGTTCCTTTCATGTTATTTCTCTTTAAGTGGGGTAGATCCATGCAAGCCAGCACTTGAGCATAACTGAGAAGGTGTTGAAGGAAGAGGCATGTGTTGGAAGCTTTAGTTAGCAGTTTTGTTCTCTGATGACACTCTCACAAATTTATGATATACTCATTGCTGGGGAATATTCCTCTTTTATATTTCATTATCACCCTCACTGGGACAATAAGATTGCTGTGGCTTTTGGTGATGGCCTTCTGTTACCTGCATATACATGGTGGCTTGTGGTCTATACTTGCCCAGCTGTCTCCGGTCAGCACTGATAAAGAAAATCACTAAGGAACATCACAATTTGCCTTTTCTTCTTTCAGCATCCCCTCACTTTTTGTGCTATTAAACTGAAGCCATGCAAGAATATTTCCAGTTTCTTCTATAGAGCACTATTGTAGTAAGATTAAAGTTACAGTATTAGATGAATCTTTCAAGACTATGTCTAGAAAAATCAGCATGCTGCCTGAGGCCAAGAAGGCATGTATCTGTTCTATGTAAGCTTAAAATTTTGAAACATATTTTATTTTATTTGGCAGATATTGTTTATCTGATTGGTTGTTGATCACAACTCATTGTGATTTGCGATTGTGGTAATTTTCTTCTCCGTTTTGTTTCATTTGGTTATCAGTGTGTTTTGAGAGAGTGGAGTAAAACAACAATGCCACTGCCACATTTGTAAGATCAAATAAAACACTTTTAACATCTTGTAATATATCACAGTTGAACACTCTGAATTTGAAATCTGTTAAATAAAAACAGTTCACTATGTAAGTTCCTTAGTTTACTTGTTCCCGCTGGACTGTCTCTCTTTCAAAGTCACTCAGTTCTTCTTCAAGAAGACAAACTATTTATAAGGCCCTTATGTCTCTTTCCAGAGAGTCACTAAATTTACAAGCATGTACTGTTATAAAATTCATACATTCATACATTAAATGCATATATTTACATATTACAGTTAATATGAATTAATAACACAATAATTTATATATTAATATATAACAGGTAAAACAAATATATATACTTACTCCATTAATACTCTAGTAAACAGATACATAGTAATTTATTTTATCCATGCTCTATTTGTATAAAATTATCTTGTCTTCGATATCCTTATATTATCACTAGGTCTTAGTGCACTGTCTTGCTTATAAGTAATTTTGCATGCAAATAGTTCTGTAGGATACATTTCATACCCTCACCATGGTGTTCTTGTCAAATGTTATTTTTAATACCTCATATGTAAATACCTAACTATAAAAACTCTCTTAGAATTTTGTCATCTGTGGATTGTGGGGCAAATACTTTACAGAATAGAAGAAAAAGAAATAATAAAGACAAGAAAATAATATTGAAGTGGCCTACTCACAGTTAAAGTGTGAAAATAAAATGGCAACTAATTCCAAGTACATTTTTTTTAAAAAGTCCAAAGTGCAAACCTGGCAAAGGCTACTTTTAGGCTCACGTCAACAATATTGGCACTTTCAAGGCACTTTTAAGTTATAATTGGTTATTTACAACAACCTGACAATTGCCAATGCCATGTGTAATTATGATATAACCTAGGGAGTAACTTAAATTTATTTAGTAAGTAGAAAAATATCTCAGGGCTGTCTAGTTATTCCAGAAGAATTAGGGCAGTTAATTAAGTCTCTACAAATAAACACCTCCTATTAGAAGACTTAATCCTTATAAAGTATTCATTTTTAAATCATTTCTCACTTATGACAGTTACAGGAAGGTCTTAGCTAGAGTTGTCTGCAAGTTTAACTGAAATAATTCCCCTGCAAAATGAAAAATATAAAATGGTTCAAGAAAAATGGCAGTTACAAGAATGTGAATACATTTCAAATGTTGGTAGCAATGCTTTATAGAAGGTTGGGAATTGGGCCCATCCCATGAGTAATTTTTTTCTTTTTGAGATAGTGTCTCACTCTGGAGTGCAGTGGTGCAATCATAGTTTACTGCAGCCTCCAACTCCTGGGCTTAAGCAATCCTTCCCTTCCACTGTCCTGAGTAGCTAGGACTATAGTCATGTGCCACCATTCCTGTTCAGGTATTTTTTTCATATTGGTTCATAATGGTTGGAAATATCAAACGAAATTTAAACTGTATAATTACTAACCACAGCTGCCAACCAATATACTGCCTGAAAGATAACCAGCAATTTGCTATATGAAGAAGTCACACCAAAGCACAGAGAAATGACACTGGTTGTGTGTTTTCATGTTGCCGTGGTGGTGAAAAGTTGAAAGGTTTTTCATGTTGAAAAGTTATTGTGGCGGGGTGTGGTAGCTCATACCTGTAATCCCAGCACTGTGGGAGGCCAAGGTAGGTGGATCACCTAAGGTCAGGAGTTTGAGACCAGCCTGACCAACATGGTGAAACCCTGCCTCTACTAAAAATGCAAAATTAGCTAGGCATGGTGGTGCATGCCTGTAATCCCAGCTACCTGGGTGACTGAGGAAGAAGAATTGCTTGAGCCCAGGAGGCAGAGGTTCCAGGGTTGCAGTAAGCTGAGATCGTGCTACTTCACTCCAGCCTGGGAAACAAAAGAGAAACTCCATCTCAAAAAAAAAAAAAAAAAAAGAGGAACGAAGAAGAGAGGAGAGGGGAGGGGAGGGGAGGGGAAGGGGGAGGAGAAGTTGATTTTATTTTTATTTTGAAATTACAATGGACTGTCCTTATTATTACGAAATATATATATATATATTTTTATATATAATTGTAGGGCTGTGATTATATATATAATTGTAGGGCTGTGATTCTTCTACAGGCTTTAAAGCAAGCTCCATGATCAGCCACAGACTCGGCGAGTACCATTGGATCAGTTGGATCATAAAAACAGGGTGACAGCATTCTTGCTATAAGAGGCCGAACCAGTTAGAGAATCTTCTCAGGATCTGGCCCAACTCAAAGATGATAGCTTTATTAGTTTCTTGATAAATAGACTAAAATAACATGCCATATATACAGTAAGACCTGACAAATATTAACCGATTTTTAGTCGAAGGAGATAGGAGGAACAACTTGTCTTTCACATCTAAGAAACTATCACAACATGCTTCAGACAACTGGAATCCCCTAACGCGTCATTGAGTGAATCCGCTAATGCTTCATTCATCACTGGTTTTGTGAAGTTTATGTCCCACTCTCTGGCATACATGTTTTGTACTAACTAGGTTGGCTACTATATCCTGAGGTACAAGGCCTTTCTACACATTGTGATCACTGAAATGAATCCGTGGACTGCCACATGGAATGGTAGTGTGAATATTCTGACATAGAGTTAGAGAGTTTCTATGAATCCAATTCAAGGTGATCAGGTGAAAAAATATATGCAGTCAATTATTATAAAGGTAAAACCCCTGTTCCAGGAATAGTGGCTCACGCCTGTAATCCCAGCAGTTTGGGAGGCCGAGGCAAGAAAATCACTTGAGGTCAGCAGTTCAAGACCAGCCTGGCTAACGGCAAGAGCCCATCTCTACCAAAAATACAAAAATTAGGCAGGTGTGGTGGCATGCATAATCCTAGCTACCCAGGAGGCTGAGGCACAAAAATCGCTTTAACCAGGGAGGTGGAGGCTGCAATGAGCTGAGATTGTGCTGCTGTACTTCAACCTGGGTGACAGAGCAAGACTTTTTATGGGGGAAAAAAAAAAAAAAAAAAGGCAAGACCCAAATAGTGTAGCTGCCAATTTCTTAGTCATACATCAGGTACCAAAAGCAGTATAGATGAATACCAGTAAACAGTCTACATATGAATAGTAGCTGCAATTGTAAATGCTTCCCGATTGAGTTTATGTGTTTGAAATATTCCATAATCCACACCACATCAGATATTTTTTAAACTAGTGAAGAATTAATGCAAAAATAGCAATTTAAGTTTCTCTCTTTAAAGGAGAAGCCATTTAAATCAGCATGGTGCAAAGGCTCATGAATATATTTTGATAGAATTATTGGTTAATCTTACTTGGCAATCCACAATTTCAATTTGCATCATCAGCTAATAGATTTGCACTTCATGTCAGATGCTGTTTTAGAAATAAGACTGTAGAGTTGATAAAGTGGTCTCTTTAATATGAATCCTGGCTATTATTTCAGCTTAAATCAATAAATGCAACTCCAAACCCTTTATTTCAGGACTTGCTACATTCTAGAGGCTACAAAGTCTAAAATTCCTGGATCTTTTTACAGTTTATGTCCTACATATATCCTAGCTCCTGCCAACCTGATGGGCCTTCCTGAAACAGAAAAAGTTGAAATGATACAAAGATTCTGTTGCTTCCCTTGTTTTGGCTTGCAGGTGTTTTCATAGATGCTTATGGTTGTTTCAGTAGCATTAAAACAGAGGATTTAGTGTTCAATCCCTAGCTTCATGGGCACTGGATATCAGTTTTGTTGACAATGTCAAGACTGAGAAATTTTTATCCTGGAGATTAGATGTAGATTTCCTGATCCTTGAATTTTAGTATAGCTTGCATCATTAGTTGCGGTGGCAGCTTTTCTAATTCCTAGATTTTGAATTGAAACAGAGAGAACTTTCTTTAGAAGGCAAGCTCTGTATTATTCTAGGAATCAACCTGCAAGCTCAGTTTAGAGCCTTCATGCCTAGCCACTTCAAAATATTTGTAAATAACCAATTTTCTGTACTAATATTTTTCCTTTTAGATTTTTTAAATGCCAATCTTCTTTGTGTACTTTATCAAGTCAGTAATTTTATTCAGTTTTCATTTTTATTCCCTTTTAAGGAATTAACATGATATATTTCTTCCATTTTATTTTAAGTAATTTCATCTACTAATCTACAAGTATATGCACATGAAAATATTTTATGGTTGGAAACCAAAAAGTATAATAAATAGAAAACATTTATAAACATGAATAACATTCTACCTGGTAAACATTTTCATGAATGTCTTCAATAGGCAGCCAGCATAGATAAAATATTTGGCAAAGAAAGTTTAAAAATGAGTGTTAGTAGCAGCTGGCCTATGGAACATTTGCAAGAACATTTGTGAATTTACATTAGGCCAACAACAAACATTTGTTTTGCCATAATTATTTAAATAAACATTTTAATTTAGGTAGTGTTTGACACCAAAACAAGTGTCTTCAAATAAAGTAATATTTAGGAAAGTAAGACTCATGTAAATATGTTTCTTTGCTAAGTAAATATTTTATTTTTTAGGTTTTTGCAAATGCAGGTGTTAATATACATGTTAAGTAAGGTGTGGGTGTCCTTCTCCAAGGTAGTATAAGGCATACAACTCTTATTTTTTCTTTAGTTATTTCTATAATATAGTAGGAAAAATGGTTCACTAAAAAAATATAGACACTATAATTACAAATGAGACAAACATTTTCCTTAACCTACATTGAAATGTCTTTGCCAATTAGAGTTATAAAATTCAAATTTGCTGCAGGTAATAATATTTTTCTGTAAGTGTTGTGTGATAGAGGACTTTCCAATTATTTGAAACATAACATTTACAACTGTTATAATACCTCAACTTTAATGGTTTATCCTTCACAATACATAAATATTGTTTTATAAAATGTATCTGCCCATTATATCTACCTTGCTTCAAACTCCATCTGAGGGCATTTTACACAGTACAGCTAATGAAAATTGCCTTCTTGAAAGGGGCTTCTGGGTCTGAATGCATGACCAAATCCTTTTGTATGGGAGCTATAGGTAAAAGCCCTATCAATTAGCCATACTGAGGCTTAGGAAAGGGTCAACGCATGTGTAGCTCCTTTGTATTCTCTATCTCACTCCCCAGCCTGTTCCATAGGTCACCCTGGGCATAAAAGTATAGCTAGGTCAAGGAAAATGTGAAGAGATTTTACAAATAAAAAGCAGAATCTCTAAAAATGGGAATGAACTATGTAGGGGCTGATAACATGATCTAAATTCAGAAACAAGTAGTCACCTTTTGCTAACCAGGAGAGTCCGAAAAACATTCACGTCATTGAAGAGCTAATGGGAAATACTTCTCATTCCAAAATTTTATAGTTAGCTAAACTATCATCAACAACAAGTATAAAGTAACCGAATAAACAAGGAAAAGCTATGGGGATTTACCACTTCAATCAAATATTTCCAAAAGGTTAAAATTCTAACAGGAGGAAATGGTCACAGGTAAAAGCAGGAGAATATAACTCCCCAAAAAGTGAGCTAATTTTCTTGATAAATTTCAATAACTTTGTACTGTCAAATAATAATAAAATCCATATATCATATATGAAACAAAAATTCTAGATATAAATAATCAAGAATATGTGGTTATATAATTCAGTGCTTTTAAAGCATGAAAAGATTCTTGTTATGTTTAGCAGCAAAATACAGGTATTAAATGACTATATATTAGAAAATATGTGTGCATGAACATGTATGTGTATATAGATTACCATTGAAAAAATTTGAAAATATAATGTGTAGCTTATGTTTAAAAGAGAAGAATATGGGTAAGAGAAAGTAGAAATAATCAAAGACTCAAAAAAAGTATGGTAAGAAGAAAAATTAAATCAAAAGAAGACAATAAAGACATTTGCTCTGGAGTATAAGGTCCTCAAACTCTAAAAGCAACCATTTAACCTGCAAGGAAAAATTTACAATATGAAAGTCTAATACAAAAGCAGTTATATGACAGTACCAGAAAGTGAATAGAAACACAGATTCTTGCAGGAAGTTCAGACTCCTTTGGAGGAAAGTGAACAAGTGAGTTGCATCTTGGCAGTTTTTAGCTTGGGCAATTATAGGTGGCATGGTATGAGATGACAATGGCAGCAGAGTTATTGATAAAAAGCATGTCAGTGATGGATTTGGATAAACGGTTTTCTTTAAGCCCTGGGCAACCAGAAAACTTAAACCAGGAAAAGATAATTGCTGAAGACAGTAGTAAAATTTCAAGAAGAAAACTTCTAGAAGGGACATTCCCAAATTTTGTCTATGTATATCTCTGATTCACCTCTAAACCATGCTTGAAGTAAACTGACCCAGCACAACTCAACAGAAGACAAAGATATCATCTGACAATGGAGGTGTTATCTAAGAAGCAGTTTTGCAATTAAAGCCAGCCAAACTAACCCTAAGGAATCAATACTCATTAAAAAACAAACACAAAATAAAAACAAAATTCAACTATCTATAACATAATGTACATAATGTCTAGTACATAATCCAAATATATACAACATGCGAATACAGAAAATGGGACATAGTCTCAAAAATAAAGGAGAAAATAATAAAACCAAATATTTATATCAGTCAGATGACAGACTACCAAAAGAGAAATTTTCAAGTGGCTTTTAAGACCACTCAAATAAGGTCAAATAAAATATGATCACAATGAATACAAATATAGACTATTTCAGCAAATAAATATAAACAATTAAAAAATTGAAATTAAATATTGGGACTAGACTATGTGTTAACTGAAATGAGAAAAAATAACTGTAAGGAATTAACTGCAAAAGACAAAAAGAGTAAATGATCTTGAATATTTATTACTAAAAATATAGAAAGTGAAGAAAAGAGAAAAATTGTAAATATTATAAGAAGAGAAGAGAGACTCAGAGACTTTTTTGATAGTATCACATGGTCCAACATATACAATTGGATCCTGGAAGGGAAAAGAAAAATAATGAGTCAGAAAATATTTGAAGTAATATTATATAAAATCTCCTAAATTTAATGAAAAATAGAAATGTACAAATATTAGATGATTTATGAACACATGTAGAAAAAAAACAAAAAAGAATTGTGCCAAGCCAAATCACTGATAGGTAAATGTTGTGAGCTAATCTCAAAAGCGTCAAGAAAAAACATGGCACATTACAGGTAGGAAAACAGTGAACAAATGAATTTCTGGGCTTGTAATGAGAAATCATTAAGGCCTCCCCCAAAAGGAACATCTTTGAAGTGTTGAAAGAATACAAAGTCAAACTGGAATTTCATATTTAGCAAAAATATCCTTTGAAAATAAAAGGTGTAGTAAAGACATTTTTAGGTGAAAGAAAACTAAGATGATTCATGTGATCAGACCTGCACAAGTAATGAGAAGGAAAGTTATTCAGGCATATGGAAAATGACACAATTGCAGACTCAGATTTTCCAAAGTAAATAAAGAGATATTATCAGAAATAGTTAATGCAAAAACTATTTTTTTGTCTTTTTTCTCCTAACTACTTTACAAATTATATAATTCTTGGAAGCCAGATTGTGTAGTGTCTATATGAGCTGCAATATAAAAGATGGGAGGATATCAACTTATTCTCTATACTTTTGCAAAATTACTGTTTTTCATTCAAAGCGCTACAATAAGAATTATATATAAATTATGAAAAGTTAAGGATGTATATTTCATCTCACACAATCACTAAACTCACAAACAAAAAACAATAAGATATATCTAGCAAAATAGAAAACTTAAAACCAGAATTCTAAAGCTAATTCATAAAAGGGCAAAAGTAGCAGACAGTAAATAAGAAATAGAAGAGACAAATGAAAAATTATAATAAATTATAGACCTAAATCCAGTCATTTCAATGATTACCTTAATTGAAAATGGAGCATGGACTATCTTTCCATCTACTGATACCTTCTTTAATTCCTTTCATCAGTGTTTTATAGTTCTCAGTGTAAAAATATTTTGGATTTTTGGTCAAATTTATTCTTAAATACTTTACTCTTTTTGAAGCTATAAGTGAGATTGTTTTCTTTATTTTTCTCATTGACCATAATTGTCATAAACATAACAAATTTATGTATGTTGCTACTGAGTTTGTATCTTGCTACTTTATTGAATTCATTTATTAGTGCAAATAAGTTTTGATGGGGTCCTTTGAATTTTCTACATATAGAATCATGTCATCCATAAACTTGGATAGCGTTACTTCTTTTGTGATTTGGATGACTTTTATTTCTTTCTCTTGTCTGACTGTTTATGCTAGTACTTCCAATACTATGTTAATAGATGAGGTGAGAGTGGGCATCCATGCCTTATACCAATCTTAAAGCAAAAGCTTTCAGATTTTCCCTATTCATTATGATATTATTTGTGGGCTTTTCATAAATAGTCTTTACTATGTCGAGAATGTTTCCTTTTATATCTTTTTTATTGACAGTTTTGAGCATGCAGAGATATTAAACTTTGTCAAATGGCTTTTTTTTTTCATCTATTGAGATGACTATATGGTTTTTGTTTTCCTTCTGAGAATGTGATGTATCACATTAATTGATCTGCATGTTATAAGCCAGCCTTGTATTACTTACTATTGTTAAAATACCCATATTACCCAGACCAACATACAGATACAATCCAACCCCTACCAAAGTTCTGATAACATATTTCACAAAATAGAAAAAGATTTCCAAAATTTGTGTGAACCACGAAATATCCCAAATAGTTGAATCAATTGAGCAAGACAAACAAAGCCAGAGGTATCACATTTTCTAATTTCAAAACATGTTAAAATAGTACAGCAAGCAAAACAGTAAGCTACTGGCAGAAAACAGACACAGGTACCAATGAAAGTGGACAGAAAGCCCAGAAATAAGTCTGCTTATTTATGGTCAACTGATCTTTCACATGAATGCCAAGAATACACTACGGGGAAAGGATACACATTTCAGTAAGTAGTGTTGTTAAAACTAAATATTCACAGGCAGAGGAATGAATTTGTACACTCATCTCACACCAAAAACAATAATTAACTTAAACTGAATTGAAGATCTAACTAAAAGACCTGAAACCGTTGCATCTCTAGAAGAAAACATAAGGGAAAATTTCTTTGATATTGGGTTTGCAATAATTTTTTCACCATGATGCCAAAAACTCAAGCAACAGAAGCCAAAAAAAAAAGTGGAACTAGATCAAACTAAAAATCTTCCACACACCCAAGTAAACAATCATCAAAAATAAAAGGCAACCTACAGATGGGGTGAAAATATTGGCAAACCATATATCTAATGAGTGGTTAATATCAAGATACATAAGGAAATGATAGAACTCAATAGCAATAAATAAACAAACAAACAAATAAATAAATAAAAATGAGTAAAGGACCTGAATAGACATTTTCCCAAAGAAGAAAAAAATATGGCCAACAGGTATACAAAAAGTGCTCAACATCACTAATCAAAACTATGAGACATCACTTCCCAACTGTTAGGATGGCTATTATCAAAAATACAAGAGAGAAGTGCAGACAAGGGTGTGGAGAAAAGGGAACCCTTGTGCACTGTTGTTGGTAATGTAAATTAGTATAGCCATTATGTAATACAGCATGATTGTTCCTCAAAAAATTAGAATTACCATGTGACCCAGTAGTTTCTCTGCAATCTATATACCCAAAGGGGACAACATTAGCACCTGGAGAGCTATCTGGGCTCCCATGTTAATTGCAGCATTATTCGAAATAGCCAAGGTACGGAAGCAACCTAAATGTCCATCAACAGATAAATGAAGAAAGAAATGTATATATTGTGGTACATATATAAATGTACAATGGCATATTATTTAACCTTAAAAATGTAGGAGATCCTGTCATTTGCAACAACATGGATCACATGGAGAACATTATGCTAAGTGAATTAGTATAGTAACAAAAATACAAATGCTGCATGATCCCATTTATATGTGAAGTCTAAAATAAAGCTGAAAACATAAAAAAGGTATAATGGTGGTTAAAACAGGGTGGAGGACAAATGGAGAGATGTAGGTCAGAGGCACAAATTAGCAATTTTGTAGGATGAATAAGCCTAGAAATCAAATGTACTGCAGGAGGATTACAGTTAATAATATTGTATAATAAAAATTTGCTAAGAGTAGCTTTTAGGTGCTCTTAACACTAGAAGAAAAAGAAGGTTAATGAAGGTTAATGAATATGTTAATTTGGGTAGCTGTTGTATATAAACATGTTTTATATCTTAAATATATCCATTAAAAATAGTGCGTTACTTAAAGAAAGACAATAGAGCAAATCTTCAACTGAAATTTTAAAATAGTCTTAGTGGATTAAAACAACAAACAAGACAAAACTATTCGCACTTTTCAAGAGAAGTGTTAAAGTTTAAAGATACAAATAGGCTGAAAGTAAATTCATAGAGAAAGTTGATCATGTATTATTGGCTGAATTGTGCTCTCCAGAATTCATATGTTGAAATCTCATCCCCAGTAGCTCAGTGTAATTATATTGGTAGGAAGATATTCAAATTGATGGTTAAGTTAAAATAATACAATTTGAGGGGAACGGAAACGAATCTGTACTTACAAGAAGAAAAGATTAGGCGGAACAGGTGAGGCACCAGAGATGTGTGCACACAGAGAAAAGATCTTGTGAAGAGACTGCTAGAGTGTGGCCATCTGTAACTCAAAGAGCGAGGCGCAGAGGAAACCAACACTGCCATCATCTTGATCTTGTATTTTAGCAACCAAAACTGTGAGAAAATGAACTTCTGTTGTTTAAGCCACCAGTCCATGATATTTTTCTATGGCAGTCCTAGGAAACAAACACAACTTACCAACACTAAGCCATGAAAATGCTGATGTCACTAGAAAAACTCTGATTGGTTGCAATTTTAAAATATGCTTATAAATGATCCCCATAGGTCATGGAATAAATTATGAGAGAAACTGAAAAAATGTTTTGATTTGAGTAAAGATGAACATCTAACCTGTGAAAAGCTGCTAAATCAGTGTTTATGTTAAACAAAGGTAAATATAAAAAGTAAGAATTCTCACCTTAAGAAACTAGAAAAAGAAGAAAAAGTTAAACACAAAGAACAAAATAGAGAAAATTAAACCAAAATTGTTTTTCTTTTTCTTTTTCCTTTTTTTTTCCTTTTTTAAAGATCAAGAACATAAATAAGTATCTAGACAGTCTGATCTGGAAAGAAACAGAGAAACCACAAATTGTCAATATCAAGAATGGAACAGGAAACATCATTACACATCCTACTGACATTAAAAGGAAAAAATTAGGATATCAAAAACAATTTTATGCTAATATGACAACTTACGGAAATGCACAAATGCCCAGAAATTTTAAAAGATTTCAGATATAAACATAAAACACTAATAAACCTATAACAACTAAAGTTGTTGAATTTTTAGTTAAATTATCTATCCCACCACACACAAATTTTGAACATACACAAAATTTGTTCAAAAAATAAAGGAGGAAAGTCTTAAATGATTTTATTACAGCAATACTATACTAACACCAAAACTGAAAATATCACAAGAAAGAGAATCACAGGACGATATCTCTCATGAACATTGACATTAAACTCTGAATCAAAATTAGCAATCTAGGTACAGTAATACATAAAAATGATCCTTCATCATGAACAAGCGGGTTTCTTTTCTGAGACATTAAGAGCTATTAACAAATTGCTCTCAAAAACCAATTATACCCATTGATGCCCTTATGAGGTTTAAAAAATATTTACTATATCGTTGCCAACACTGGATTTTATTAGATATGTGATTTTTGCCAACAGGATCAGTGTAAAAATAATTTATAACTTTAATCTTGTTTGTATTATCTTGATTTTCAAACAATCCAGCATATTTTAGTGCTTTTGTGACCCATTATTTCCTCTTTATTACTAAGCAATTTTTAGCCCACATCCACTATTCTAAAAGGTTGTTTGTCTTTTCTTATTATTTTGGCAGAGTTTTTTAACTTTTAATTTATTCAAATATATTGAACACACCTCTTACTTATATTTTTAGTTTGTTCTTGGTGTATTTTGCCATATGGAAGTTTTAATTGTAATGTATTAATAACACATCCCCATTTTCTCAATGTACTTTCCATGTCTGTCTAAGAAAATATTTTGTATCTCTGAGATAATCAACTTTATCGCTTATATTTTTACCTAAAGTTTTATGATATTATTAACACCTAAATTTCTAATCCACAGATAATATATTTAATAATAAATATGCAATTTTTTGCAAGTTTTATTACAGGCTGTTTAGAATATATTTTGTATAATATATTATTTATTATAAATTGAAAGTTCTTATTTCAGAGCTTCCTTTATTGTACCAGAAGGCTGTTTAAATTATAACTATATATTACATTTTAATATCTAGGATGGAAAAACTATCCTCATCACCACCTTATTAACCCTCCAATTTCTTCCTTTCTTTCAGCTTCAGAATTCTAGTGGCATTTCTCTGACATTTATATTTCATGATTACATTCAATTTCATTTAATCAAGTCCAGTGAATGTTCCTGTTGGGATTTGATAAAAATGGAATTAACTTTATTTATTAAATTAAAAATGATTTTCCTTTTTTTATATTGAAAATTGCCAATCATGGTTATGCTACCTGTTTCTCTTCTTTTGAGTCTTTGTTATATTTATATATTTTTTGTTATTGCAAGTGGTATCTCTTCTTGTCTGTATTAACACATAGTAATAAGTAATATAAACAGCAACAAATGGTAGCTATTCTAGTTAGATTATGAACACTGGAAGACAGAGATCGCCTGAGATCATCTCAGAGACTGGTTACCATATAGTGTCAGAGTCCAAGAAGACTTAGTAGGGTGTTTATGCATAGGGGTGCCTGAAGTGGGTGCTCAAAAGAAGTGAGAACATGGATATTCTTGATGGCATCCTGGGTTAGGGTGTCAGAGCCTGAGCAGAGTGCCCGTATAGAGAGGGAACATGGCATCAGGAGATAGAACCCAAGCTAGGTGAGAAGGGCAATCATGTGAAGGGAGAGGTAGGCTGCTACAATAAGAAGTTGATTGTATAATGGAGATTGATTATATCAGTAGTTATATTTAAAACTACTGTAAAGTTACATTTAAAACTAGGAAAATATATCAGTAGTTATATAGTTACATATTTAAAACTAGTTAAATGTAATGATCTCAGTAGTTATGTTTAAAACTACTGGAAAGTTATATTTAAAACTAGGAAAAGAGCAAGCACACAGGAATCAGGTTTCTGTCAAAAAAGGTATTAACAAGCAAGTAGGCAATGGAAAAAAGTTCTCCTGTTGTGATGGAATTGAAAATATTGATGCAAATTTATAAATTATGGTCAATAAACAATAAATAGGTTATAGATAGAAAGATTTGAATATATATATATATGTGTGTATATATATATACACACAAATATGTTTACACATATATATATATATACATACATTTCCTACTCTGTCCATGGAGAGTGCCTTATAGTAGTAAATTCCTCATACCTAAATAGGCAGTTTAGCCTAAAGATCATGATGTATACCATTCTCTTCCAAAAGTAACTAGGTTTCTTGCAGAAATGACTGAATTCACCATGTTCAGGGAAAATAAGAGATGAGCCTGAAATATCTTTATGTACCAGAAAGTAAGGAAGTGTTCAAAGAGTAGTGGGGACATGTCCAAAGGATATAGAAGTGAGCTTCAATGGGATCCTACTGACCAAACTTGGGGGAATGTGAGCCATTCAAATAAACAATGATAGTAAGAAAATGAGTCTATATAAATATACATTAATATACTAATAAATGAAAGTTTGAATAGAAAGAGAACGTTTACATAGCTTCAAATTACTTCTCTACAAAATATTTATTAGTTATAAAAAGGGAAAAGTGTAGCCTCACAGGAAAGTCTAGTACAAAATAGGCTAAAGTTCCCCCAAATGCCCAAGTGTTGAAATAACTGTTATATATTATTGAAGGATATTATAATGACATGACAACTAAATGTAATACACAATTCCAAACCTGATGCCTTTACTATAAAGAATATTATTGTGACAACTGGCAAAATGCAATTTAGATTTATAATTTATAAATTTAAATTTCATGATTGTCTCTTTCATGGCAACGTAGGAGAATGTCCTTGTTTACAGGAAATACACACCAAAATAGAGGTGATGAAACATCAGATTGGCAACTTACTCTCATATAGCACATGAAAAAATGGAAAAGAAGTTCTATGTATTGTACTTGCATTTTTTTCTATAAGTTTAATATTGTTTTTAAATAAGCTTTTAAAATAAGTTCATAAGAAAGTTTTAAAATAAGTTTATAAGAAATAAAATATTGAACAACTAACCTTTTGATATCAATTCTAAATTAACTGAAATTTGATCAATAATAAAAGTTTCACATGCATTTGAGCAGAATGGATACTGTGTAGAGAGGTCTTTGTACAATATTTTTATATGACTTTCACTCATGTAATTCATATCTTCTCTATTCTTACAACTCTTTGTTTGGCCTGCTTATTATGTCTGTTTCTGATAGAGATGTGTTACTATTTTCCTTGAAATTATGTTTGTTTCGTTATTTAAATTCTGAGATATTTAAAGTGAATACAAGTTCATGACTAAGATTCTTGGTAGATTTATTACTATTAATGCATTTTGACATGCATTCTATTTTGCTTGTTGTAAATATTGCTGTTAATTAGCATTTACCTAGTAAAACTGTTCAACTTATTTCTCAGCTTCTGTGCCATGATATTTTTAAACACTATATAGATTTTTCCAGCCTCTGTCTTTTATTGTCATCTTAGTTTTTTTTTTCTTTTTTTATTATGTACTTTAAGTTCTGTGGTACATGTACAGAACATGAAGGTTTGTTACACAGACATGTGCCATGATGGTTGGCTGCATCCATCACCCTGTCATCTATATTAGTTATTTCTCCTAATGCTATCCCTTCCCAATACCCCCACCCCCTGAGAGTCCCTGGTGTGTGATGTTCCCCTCCCTGTGTCCTTGTGTTCTCATTGTTCAACTCCCACTTTGGTTTTCTGTTCTTGTGTTAGTTTGCTGAGAATGATGGTCCAGCTTCATCCATGTCCCTGCAAAGGACATGAACTATCCTTTTGTATGATAGTATTCCATGGTGTATATGTGCCATGTTTTCTTTATCCAGTCTATCAATCATGGGCATTTGGGTTGGTTCCAAGTCTTTGCTATTGTGAAGAGTGCTGCAATTGACATACATGTACATGTGTCTTTATAATAGAAAGATTTGTAATTCTTTGGGTATATGCCCAGTAATGGGATTGCTGGGTCAAATGGTATTTCTGGTTCTAGATCCTTGGGAATTGCCATACTGTCTTCCACAATGGTTGAAGTAACTCCTACCAACAGTGTAAAAGCATCTCTATTTCTCCACATCCCATATTTGCTTTTTACTTTTTAATTTATGCTTTCCCTTTAACATGGTTTTTGCCTTGCCTTTTTCTATTTTTTTTTTTTTTGTATCGTGGGTTGATTGTATTTTATTTGTTCCCATTTATTTTCTATATTGCTTGAATGTAAAATATTCTACTTCCATTATTTAATTACAATTAATTTTTCAATACTTTTAGTTCACTTAAATGACACTCTTCTATGGGCAAACATATCAAGTATTAATTTTGATTTCCGCCATTATATGTTACTTTTGTTTAGTATTTTAAGTACAATTGTTTTTGTGTAAAATTACTTATAATTTTTATGGTTTAGCAGAGCACTGACAAATTTTGTTAAATGTGCCCACTGAAATTTTTTGTTAACATCTTTTTGTATTTTCTGTCTCCTTGTGATATCAATCATCCTTATTTGCCTATTTGTTAAAATTATTTATAACTTCAAAGTTAGTATTGATAGCACTTTCCCAATAAATTCTGGGCATACTCAGAGTGCTCAAAAATTGAGTCACTCAGTACACACGTTCCCAGCTGAGGTTGAAGACAATATCCTTTCTCCCCGGTTTTGCTCTCAGACAGTAAACACGTTTCCTTTTTGTGGTCAACTGAGTGACAAGTTTTTCATATTTTCTGTGTCTTTTTTGGGGGATTCTGGTTTAAAATGGTCTCTTATGCAAACTGCTGAAATACTGCCTAGTCTTCCCAAGCACACGAAGGCTGTGATGTGCCATATGGAGAAAATACATGTGTTAGATAAGCTTCATGCAGTCACGAGTTCCAGTGCTGTTGGCTGTGAGTTCAATGTTAATGAATCAATAATACCGTACATCCAGAGAAAGGAAGAGAAAATTCACTGATCCGTATGTGAGACCACTCTGGAAAGTGCTAAATAACATCTATAGTCTGTGATGTAACTATTGAAAAGATGGAAAAGCAACTAAATATATGAATTCATGGGATGATGCTCTATTAAAAAGAGAAAAAGCATAGTGGACAGCATTATTGTGAGGCTGAAAGCCAGAGTCAAGAAATGTCAAACCCTTCTTGTGTATGCTGGCTAGCTTCCATTTCTTAATTTTCTGTAAAGTGTTAAACTTACAAGAGAGGCAGTATCTACAGATCAGGAGGCTGTAGAAGATATCTGAAAATACCTGCTAAGTATTATATAGGAACAGATCATGTGGAAGTGCAGGTTGTTGACACTGATGAAGCTGGCTTGTTTTACAAGGATGTGGACAAACAAACCTATGCAATACAATGATGTTTTGGTTGATGAAACTGTGACCAGAAGCTCATAGGAACCTAAACTCTGTATTTCCTCTTGGAGGAATAGTTCAATATTCACTTATTCAGCATTCATAGCAATTTTATAGAATATACTGCAAAGAATGAGAAGTGACTATATTTTCTTCCTAAAGTAGATAAAAGAAAAAGTTAAACTGTAATAATAGCAATTATTAGACAGAATGAGAATGAATAGAAATTTCTAAACTCTGCCAGAGTTACAATATAATGTGATATAATCATGTTTGGAAATATTTTTGAAATATCTATTATAAAGTTGGAAAAGCACAAATACTGTAATACAACATAGTTTTCTGTGAATTCCTATATTCAGTTTGTATATAGAGAGATACAAAATGTTTATGGTGCTTTTTATAGTGGCAAAAAGAACAGCATAAATGACTGCATATAAGTGAAAGAATAAAAAGTATTGTATTTTTACATTTTACGGCACCTTGAAATAATTGAAATAAATATATATTAACATATAAATGATATATTATATATAATAAATATATATTCCCTAGAACTGCAGATTTAACTCAGCCAATTTAAGAGAAGTGCTTCCCCCTAATCAATAGACAACGCCATTTCTCATTGTTCAAATAATCAGGAAAATCAGCCTTACTGGTTTTTTTTTTTTTTTTTTTTAGATGGAACCTCGCTCTGTTGCCCAGGCTGGAGTGCAATGGCAAGATCTTGGCTCATTGCAATCTCTGCTTCCCAGGTTCAAGCAATTCTCCTGTCCCAACCTCCTGCGTATCTGGGATTACAGGTGCGTGCCACCATGCCTGGATAATTTTTTTTGTGCTTAATAGAGACGGGGTTTCACCATATTGCCCAGGGTAGTTTCAAACTCCTGAGCTCAGGCAATCTGCCCACCTTGGCCTCCCAAAGTTCTGGGATTACAGGTGTAAGCCACTGCACCTGGTCAGGCTTACTGTTTTTTAAAATTGAAATCAACATGCATTTTATGAATCATTATAATTAATATCTCACTTCTGAAATCTAACTCTAACATAGATGCATTGAAGAGTGGATAGGTACGTAGATAGGCAGACAGATGGAATGGAAAGACGAGCATTAGTATGTAGCATGCCTTAGATGAATAAGTGTTGGCTCTGTTATTATCTCATAACAAAGCCTTCCTCATATTTGGTTCCTCTTACACTCTTTCAAGAGCTATATATTCTCCATCTTTGTCTTTGGTTGATGCCACAGAGCTTTATACTCTCCATAGAGCAGTGCACCATCCTTTGGTTTAAGGAGAGAAGGAAGTGTGCATTCTTTTTTTTTTTCTCCTTTTTTTTTTTTTTTTTTTTGTGAAGTGAGGTAAAGGTAATGATGAACAGAGTTGTGCTAAATAAAGAACAGACAGCAGAGTATATTTTTAGGAGGGAATGATTTTAGGAAAGAATACATACGGAATATTTATAGAATACTTAAAAATACTTAGAGACAGTGGAGGTTTGAAAGATTATTTTTTTAAAAAACGACCCTGACTGTATACTCTCTGGAAATCCAGTCTCTCAGAAATGAGAGTAACCTAATTCCTAGGGAATCAAGCTGATTTTAAGAAGTAATGAATTGATACTGAGAGTATCTATAGAAAGTATGATAAAAGACACAGGAAAATGTTTCAATCAACCTCCCTTTAAAATGTTAAAAATTCAGGTGAAATAAACAAAGCATGAGCAGAGTATAGACATTGATGCCGATGTGCCTGTGTACTTTTATCCATTAAAGTGAAGTCATTTTATCTTAAAGAGGCACTGTACATCTTTACATGCATGCCAGGAAATATAGATGGTAATGTTCAGAAGGCAGTTCTCTGGGCTGTCAAATTACTTAACCTTTGTGTCCCTCCATTTCCTGCTGAATCATTTCCCTAAGGAATAAAGTGATACATTCCCCCTCTTTCGCTATTTGGAAAAAAAAAAAAAAAAAAAAAAAAAAAAAAAAAAAACTTCATCCAGGCTAATACTGAGTCTTAGAAAAAAACATGCAAGCAGGCAAATAAACAAAAACCCCTCATATTATTTCAAAACCAACACCAAAAGTTTCACCTGCTTACTATGCATAAGAGAGATGTTTACTGCTCACCATAATTCTCAGCAAACTAACCCAAGAACAGAAAATCACACACTGCGTGTTCCCACTCATAGGCAGGTGATGAACAATGAGAACACATGTACACAGGGAGGTGAGCATCACACACGGAGTCTGTTGTGGGGGGGGGCAAGGGAAGGACAGAGGAGGAGTGGGAAGGTCAGGGAGGGATAACCTGGGGAGAAATGTCAGATACAGGTGACGGGGGGATGGAGGCAGCAAACCACATTGCCATGTATGTACTTATGCAACAATCCTGCATGATCTGCACATGTACCCCAGGACCTAAAGTACAATTAAAAAAGAGAGAGAGAGAGAGAGAGATGTTTATTGCTCACACTCATATAATTTACCCTTTACTACTGGTATACTTGTAGACATGGTCAGTCTCATCATCTTAAAAGTAAGGCATGCCAACAGAATTTGTATTTTTATAACATTTTAATGATGAACACCACTTACATTATTTTCTTTTGAAATATTTTTAAGTTCCAGAAAATAAAAAATTCTATGGTTGAAAAATTAGTTAAAAAGAGATATATAATCAGATAAAATCTAATCAGCAACTATAATATGCAAGGAAGTGTGATAGGTCATTTGGGGATTCAAAGATAAATAAGACAATCTTCATAAAAATAATAGCTGTTAACTATCAAGCACTTGCTCTGTGCAAGGTATTTTTCTAGTGATTTAAAAATATTCCTTACAAATAATTCTCTGATATAGTGCTCGGAAGGGTAATGTTATTGGCCAGCCACACAGCTAATTGGTAGAGGCAGGGTTTGAACCCTGAGTTTTCACTGGTATGTTATATTGTCTATATCCCTAAACATGGAGAGCTTAATATCATATATTTTTTTGATAAAACTAAATCCTCTAATACATTAGCAGAAATTAATAGTAGGACTAACAAAAGATGCCATTGATTCTAAATAGTAAAACATATGAACATATTTTAAAATATTTTTACTGTAAATGTTACAAAGCCAAACATAGAATTATGAAAAATCATTGGTACAATAGGATGGAAGAAAGGGCTGAATCAATAAACTCCAAGCTTTTTGTTGTTTAAAGCTTTGAAACTATTCAATTCTTTTATGTTAAGTTTCCTATAGAGCCGCCTGCTAGAAATATCAAACAGGATTCAGACTTGTAGGCATTCCATTGATACAACTGTCACTAAAATTGCAAAGACTTATTTACATTAAATAGCAGTAAAATCATAATATTCAGTAGAATTTTTCTCTTTAAATGCCAATTCATGCTGGGAACTATGACTGCTTATTCAAATAATGAAGACAATGAAGAAGGGTAAGACTATCGAACATTTCTATTTCAGCATTAGTTTAAATGAATATTATAATTGAATATTAGTGTGTATACTGAAATCCTTGGTGTTCTAAATAATACTAACATACTAATTTTTAATGAAACATGAAATGGTTAGGGTAAAAGTGCTGAGGACTCAAATTTTAGCCAAGATGTACATGGTGAACACATGCTTTGAGAACATTCTAAAGCAAGCACATAGCAATGATATATAAAAATATTTAAAAGAGAGAGTAACTGACATAATCATACTCAACAACTCAGTAAGTATCTCCATCAAATGTTGAACACTATGCAATCTGATGCTGGAACTCAACTTTAAAGGTAATGGGAGCTAAAAGTGACCTGCTGTACGTACATACACGCACGCGCACTCTCTCTCTCTCTCTCTCTCACACACACACACACACACACACACACACACACACACACACACACACACTTTAAAGCATTGGTGGACTGAAACCAGGCTGCAACTTGAGAGTTTGGGTGTGCCTAAAAGCTATACTCATTACCTAGGACCATGGGGTATGAAAGCTGTATACAACAGGGAGGTTAGAGGGAGCAACATACCTTTTCAGCCAGACCTGGGATCTCTGATATTCTTAATATGAGTGCAGAAAAGTCACTGTGAACTGCCGATTTAATGTCAGCCCATAGCCAGACAAAGCCTCCTTCAAGAATGCAAGAGATGGAGGAGCAAGGCTTTGAGCTGAGATTCCAAAACATAAACATAACCCGCCGTGTATATGTGTTGCAAATATGTTCTACTCTATGGTTGTTTTTATTACGCCCAAACTTCTGATTTTTGGTATAGTTAAACTCTTCAATAATTTCTCTATAATTTGTGTTTTTGTGTTTTGTTTGAGAAAATTTTCACTGCCCTATTCTATTTTTGTATTGATACATAACAGATGTACACATTTTCAGGGTACATCTGATATTTAGGTATATTATATTGTGTAAAGATCAAACCAGGGTAACTGAGATTTCCATCACCTTAAATATTTATTTTTTCTTATGCTAGAAACATCTGTATTATTCTCTTCCAGATATTTTGAAATAGATTTTGAATAGATTATTGTTAACTATATAGTCACCCTACGGATCTGTCAAACACTAGGTATTATTTCTTCTGTCTCACTGTATATTTGTACTCAATCAAACTCTATGCCTCCTTCCTGTTCCTGGCCTCTGGTAACCACCAATCTACTATCTCCATAAGATCTACATTTTTAGCTCCTACTTATGAGTGAGAACATGCTATATTTGTCTTTCTTGCCTGGCTTATTTCACTTAACATAATCTTCCTGTTGCATCCATGTTGCTGCAAATGACAGGATGTCATTTTTTATGGCTATATAACAATGTGTATATATACTATATTTTCTTTATCCATTCATGCAATGATGGGCACTTCGGTTGATGTCATATTTAGCTATTGTGAATAATGTTACAATCAACATGGAAGTGTGGGTATCTCTTTGATATATTGCCTCCCTTTCTTTTGGATATATACTCTGTAGTGGAATTGCTGAATCATATGGCAGTTCTGTTTTTAGTTTCTCAAAGAACCTCAATATTGTTTTCCATAGTGGTTGCAATAATTTACATTACTACTAATAGGGCAGAAGGGTTCCCTTTTCCCCACATCCTCCTCAGCATTCACTATTCCTTGTGTCTTTGATGTAAGCCATTTTAAATGGGGTGAGATAATATCTCATTATGGTTTTGATTTGCATTTATCTGATGATTAGTGACGTTGAAAATTTTTTTTGTATACCTGTTGGCCATTTCTGTGACTTCTTTTAAGAAATTTCTATACAGATCTTCTAACCACTTTGTAATTGGATTATTATGATGATGATTATTATTGCTATTGAGCTTTTTGAGCTCCATATAAATTCTTATTATTAATCCCTTGTCAGATGGATAGTTTGCAAATATTTTCTCCCATTCTTTGGGTTGTTTTTCACTTTGTTGTTTCCATTGCTTTGCAGGAGCTTTTTAGCTTGATGTAATTCCATTTGTCTATTTTTGCTCAGGTTACCTGGGGGTTTTCAGGTCTTACACAAAAATCTGTCCAGAACAGTGTCCTGGAGCATTTTCCCCTTGTTTTCTTCTAGTAGTTTTATAAATTCAGGCCTTAGATTCAAGCATGTAATCCATTTTGATTTGATTTTTATATATAATAAGATATATGGGTCTAGTTTTACTCTTCTGCATAAGATCATCCAGTTTTCTCAGCATCCCTTATTGAAGCGGGGGTTATTTCACTAATGAATGTTTTTGTCAGCTTTGTTGAAGATCAGTTAGCTGTAAATACATGGCTTTATTTCTGGGTTGTCTAGTCTGTGCTATTGGTGTGTCTGCCTATTTTTATACCATGTTGTTTCGCTACTATAGACTTGTAATATATTTGGAAGTTAGGTAGTGTGATGACTCCAGATGTTTTTCTTTTTGCCCAGGATTGCTTTGGCTATTCTAGTTCCTTTCTGGCTCCATACACATTTTAGGGTTGTTTTTTCTATTTCCTTGAAAATGACTTGGTACTTGACAGTGATTGCATTAAATCTGTAGATTTCTTTGGACAGTATGGTATTTTTAACTATATGTATATGTATATATATATGTGTGTATATATATATATATACACACACACACATACACACACATATAAATACACATAACTCTCTGTCTCTATTTATATATATTCCCCCCTACACACACATACATAGTTCATATATATTTAACCATGTATAGTCTACATATAAAAATATATATTTATTCAACAAACATTTATTTTATACATAATATAGGAATATACTATAATAGAAAGTTAATATTTTAAAATGAGCAAAACAGAGTGTTAACCCTTTAAAAAGTCATAATTTACAGTTGGATGGAGGCTGGAAAAATAAGGACAATAACAATATGTTATATAAATAAATGTTATAGACTTATGTTCCTCAAACTTTTTTCACTCGTTTCCTAAAGGAAATATTATTTTTATTTATTTTTTTATTTCTTTGGACTTAGGGGTACAATTGTGGTGGTGTTACATGGATATATTGCTTAGTGGTGAAGTCTGGACCCTGCCTAACTTGGTCACCCTCTAGAGGCTGAGCTGGGAGCTCAGACCCTGGTGCATTCTACAGGACAGCACATTGCCTGAGGCAGCAGAGGACTTCCCACAGAAAATAAAGATCAAGTGTATGTCCACCTGCATTGGTTGCAGCTGGCTTTTATCCCTAAGTGCCTCCTACTGGCCTGGAAGTTGAATGACACAACCCAATAGAAAATCCATTGACACGAGTGCACAGCATCAGGGAATGCACATTTTAACAATTATTATTCTGACCTATGAACATGGGATGTCTTTTCATTGGCATGCATCCTCTTCCATTTCTTTCATCAGTCTTTTGTAGTTTTTCTTGAAGAAATATTTCACCTCCTTGGTTTATTCCTAGATATTATACTTTTTGTGGCTATTGTAAGTGGCATTGCCTTTTTTATTTCTTTTCCAGCTACTTCAGTACTGATACATTGAAACACTACTGATTTTTATATGTTGATTTTTTATCCTGTAAATTTACTAAATTTGCTCACCAGTTCTAACAGATTTTGGTTGAGTCTTTAGAGTTTTCCAAATATAAGATCATGTCATCTGTGACATAGAGGTAATTTGACTTCTTCCCTTCCAATATGGATGCCCTTTATTTCTTTCTCTTGTCTGGTAGCTCTAGCCAGGACTTACAGTATTATGTTGAAAAAAAGTGGTCAGTGCATATCTTTAATTTGAGGTATGTTCCTTCTATACACAGTTTTTTCAGGGATTTTATCATAAAGGGATGTTGAATTTTATCAACTGCCTTTTCACCACCTATTAAAATGATCATATGATCTTTGTTCTTGGTTTGTTAATGTTTTGAAAATGTTATTCCACTGCCTCTTGGCCTGTATGGTTTTCAATGAGAAGTCTGTTTCTGGATAAATGAGAACTCCTTTATATGATATTTGCTTCTTTTCTCCTTTGTATGATATTTGCTACTTTTAGGATACTCTTTGTGCTTAATCTTTGAGAGTCTGACTATGAGATGCCTTGGGATAGTCTGACATGGGCTCAATTTATTCGATGTTCTTTGACCTTCTTATACTTGGTTATTTACAGTTTCCTTAAGTTTTAGAATGATTTTTGTTATTTGTTTTTCTATACGTTGCTCTTTCTTGTTCAGCTACTTCTTGAACACCAATAAGGTTTAGATTTGAGCTTTTGATATAATTTTATATATCTTGTAGGTGGTGCTTGTTTCTTCTCATTTTTTTTTCTTCTCTGACTGTATATTTTCAAACAGCATGTATTTGGGCTCATGGATTCTTTCCTCACCTTGATATGGTCTGCCATTGAGTGTCTCTAAAAAAATGTTTCAGTTCAGCAAATGTGTTTTTCAATTCCAAGTTTTCTGTTTGTTTTTGTTATTTCCATCTCTTTGTTACCTTTCTCTGCTCTGAATTGCTTTTCTCTATTATCTAGGAGATCACTGAGTTTCTAAGGCACACTATTTTGAATTCTTAGAGAGATCACATTCTACCATCTCATTAGGGTCAATTACTGGTTCCTTGCTTTGTCTGCTTGGGGCACTCATTATTTCTTATTTGCTATTGTTTCTTGTGGATGTACATCTATGACTCTGCACTGAATTATTATTTATTTATTCCAGTATGTGTGGCTTGTTTTGTTTTTTATTGCATATATTTGATTAATTTTTGTTGTTTTTTTTGTAATTTGCTGGTTGATTTTTTTTTCTCACTAGGTTTCTGCCTCCTTTTTGGCACTGGATAATGCCTTAATCCCAGGTGTGCCTTAGCTCTAGCGCACAATAGAGGACTGCCTGTGTAGAATAGGAGAGGCTCCAAAGGGGATTTCCAAGCAGTATGGGAAGGTTGTCTAGAGATTTGTGCCCAGGCATCTTGTGGAATGTATTTCCTGCAGTGTAGTGCTGCTGAACAACTACTGTGATTTGGCATCTCCTTTAGCCAATTAAAGAACAGCTTTCAGGGCTGGAGTTAGTAGTTCTAACTCCCTCCTTTGTCTCTGACTGTCCTTAGGACGATTTCTTCCTTCAGGCACTCACAATGCTTCCCATGGGTTGAGTCAGGAACATATCTCCTGACAGGGAACTCAAAATTGTAGGGAAGATGGTTGTTCACCTTGATCTCACTGTTTCTAGTGTAGAAATCATGACATGGGGGAATTTTCTACACTCTTGGTACCAGGAGATTAGAAGAAGACACATCACAGAAATGGAAGATTGATTTCTTTTATCAGAGGTTTTTCACTTCTTTGTTGTCCTGGAAACTGTCTCATCCTCATATTTGAGTTCTGGGATATTGCTGGTCAAAACCGTGATGATGTATATTTGCTTTACCTTACGGTGGATGTAAAGCCAGCTTGCTTCTACACATCCATTTTGAAACCAGAAGTTTCCGGCCCTACTCTAATATGTTTTACACATAGAAATAAACCCACCTACTGTATCATATAAACTGTGTAAAGAAAGTAATGACTAAAAATCAAACTATTGGGGGTGTGGGGAGAGATTTGAGAACTTTTAAATAGTTCAGCAGTTAGATAATCACTTCTTGCATAATTGGGATATGACTCAACAACTGAAAAAAAAGCGTAGACTATTTTCTCTTCAGGATACAGATGACTAGCTTAAAGGGCACAAAAACCATGCACTTAAATCAACCTTTCATAGAATTTACCTTTCGGAATGATTTCAGCCTCTGTCCTTTCTAATATGAAAATTCACAAATAAATTACAGTTACTACCCATTTATCTTTCATAAGGGAAGCCATTGGCTCAGTGGTATACAGAATTATTTTGAAAGAATGCTGCTGGAATTGCAGTGTTTGAGAGTGCTTCAATTGCTGGATGCAGACATAAAAATGTCATTTAGAAACTACCTGTTTCACTATGTTGGTTAATATTATTGAACAAATAGAGAATTAACTTTAAATTTTAAATAATATTTTGTAGCTATTAGAAGGAAAGAAGGTTTTAAGAAATGCTATGTGTATTAAGTAAAATAAGAATTTAAGAAAATAAATATATTATTGCAAACTTTGTCCATTGAGGCAAACTGCCTGCAGTCTTCAAGACATATTTAAATTGCTAAGGCCCCTGTCTTAATTATATGACAGTTCATAAAATCTTTCAAAATGTTTTAAGGCAGCTAAAATATCCAGCAGCTGCATACTACATTACAGATCTTAATCAGGTTGCTAATTCCTCACTCTTTTTAAGAATATGTTCAGTGCTTTTACTCATATTCTTTCTTTCCTTTGCATACTTTTTAAATCTCATGCAATGGGATATTTTATTTGTGTAGTGTTCTGCTAAAATCAGTATGAATTTATCACAAGAATAAACTAAAATGCATATTCATATGTAGGCTAATACTATCATGTTAAATACTAATTAGTCATCTGTTTTTGCATGATGCCTACTTTATTCATGAGAGTGTTTACTATATTAATTATATTCCCTATCTAATAACTCCAACATGTGTATCATACCTCAGTCATGTTGTGATGCTTGTTTTGTCTCCTTAGGCTGTGTTTTTTCTTGCCCTTTAGTATGCCTCGTGATTTTTGTTGTTGTTATTGATGAAGGTCAAACATAATAAATTAGAGTTAGGAACTCAGGAAAATAGTCCTTTAGTGTGTGGGCTTATAATAATTTGGCTATAAGTTGAATTTATTTAATAATTATTAGGTTTGAGTCTTGAAATTTTTCCACTGTCATTTTTGTTTCCTCTCTTGACTTCAGGCTTTGTTGCGCATACCTACTTAGTCTTTGTCTTTCAGCTGTAATTTACTCTTACTGCACTTGAATCTGGTAGTCATGACAATGAAACGTGAAAGGGAAGGAGCACTCTGTAGCCAATTCAACCTGTCTTTCACTAGACCTATTTCACTAGCCAATGAGTTTCACGAGAGTTTCCTCTTGTATAGTGTCCCCACCACCCATTAAGTAAAACAGAAAAGCTAGAAGAGCTAGAATAAGAGGGATGGCCTTCTATCACAGCCCTGGGGAAAGGAGCTCTAAAGCAAGACTCTGGTAAAGTCTTTTTCATTGAAGATTAGGCTTTTGCTACGAGGAATGTTCTCTGTATATTAAAAGGATTACTCTTGCCCTCCTATGGTAGGATGTAAGGAGATATTTCCTGGATTTTCACTTTGATAACCTGGTAAGACTCCTGGAGATTAAGATAATATAGCAAATAAATATCAGAGCCAGGATTCAAACTGAAGTCTGTCAGATTCTAAAACATTTATCTTTCAACCAAAGGGGATATAAAAGTCAACTCTCAGTGTATCTTTCTTTCAATAAAGCCTAGTTACACTCTTGAGAGGTCTCAGATAATTTCTTTATGTTAGTTTTACATCCCCAACTACACTAAGTGGAAGGACAAGGTGTTAGTATATTCTCATGCTGTTAATAAAGACATAACCAAGACTGGGTAATTGATAAAAGAAAAAGGATTTTTTTTTTTTTTTTTTTTGGAGACAGTCTTGCTCTGTCACTCAGGCTGTAGTACAGTATGCAATCTTGGCTCACTGTAACCTCTGCCTCCCAGGTTCAAGCAATTCTCATTTTTTTGCCTCCTGAGTAGCTAGGACTACAGGCACATGCCATCACACCTGTCTAATTTTTTTTGTATTTTTAATAGAGATGGGGTTTCTTCATGTTGCCCAGGCTGGTCTCGAACTCCTGAGCTCTGGCAATCTGCCCACTTAGAATTCCCAAAGTGCTATGATTACAGGCATGAGCCACCATGCCCAGCCAGGAAAGATGTTTAATTGACTTACAATTCCTCAGGGATGGGGGAGCCTCAGGAACCTTACAATCATGGCAGAAGGGGAAGCAAACATGTTCTTCTTCACACAGCAGCAGCACGGAGAACTGCAGAGTAAAGGAAGGGGAAAAGCCCATTATAAAATCATCAGATCTTGTGAGAACACACTCACTATCACGAGAACAGCAACATGGGGGTAACCACCCCATGATTCAATTACCTCCCACCAGGTCCCTCCCACAACACAGGGGTATTATGGGAACTACTGTTCAAGAAGAGATTTGAGTGGGGACATAGCCAAACCATATCAGATTTAAGAAGAGACACATACATACGTGATTAGCATTCATTACTCTATCTTACAACTAGTTCCTAATATATCTATCTCTTCTTCTTGTTATTTAAGAAAATGAACTTTCTCTTATTGATTACAATTTCAAGAAAATGAACAATAAGCAATTTTCCTATCTCTATTAGTTGGATAACTAAATGCATACATTAAGCAATTAATTAAGAAATAACATATTATTGGCAAAGTAGATGACTAAATTTACAATAATGCTTCGACCTAGTATTAAGCAATAAATGCTAGCTGATTATAAATTGGTAAACAAAAAGGTAGAAAATTTTATTAAACTAGGTACGTTATTTTGACATTTGAAAAAGTGATAGAAATATTATTAAAACAAAATTCCCATTTTTGATGTGTCCATGCATTTAGTCCATTTACACTTATAACTTATTTTGGTGTCAGTTAGAGCTTTTTACTGGAAGAGTATCTGACTGATATGGAAAACAAATTTAATATTTAATATTTATGAAAAATCTATTATATAAATCTATATTTATATAGTATAAACTTAAGGATAAACATAATATATGTAAGTATAAATAAATGTCAAATGTAAATATACATTTAAATAAATAAAAAATCTAGAAAATAAATTATTTAATAAATCCAATATAATAAAGCTACACTGAATATACCCACAGCTCAGTTAAGAATAGGAGCTTTTTAAATTTTTTAAATTATTATATCTATACACACAAGAAACCTGTATGAATACTCAGTCCTCTTAAAACAGATTCCAGAAATGTGTTACCTAGTTAATTGATAAAGGTTATAGCATAATATTATAAACCCAAGTATTTACAAATAGGCCCTTATATTTGCTGTTTTTTTACAGAAAGAGGCAGACTAAAATTATGGCAAACTACTCTCAGTCTTGGAATTTTGTTTTAAACCTTCAAATTCAATAAATGACTAAATTGAGTTTTAAAGCATGCTTATCTGTATGATTTAAGCCTATCACTAAAATATGTAGTTGAAAATTTGGACTACAGAAAAGATTAATTCTCTAAAATGAATGTACTTTCATACTAGCAATAATGTAATAAAACAAGGTTTATTGCAATAGCATGGTTAATATGATTGCATACCAAAGAAAATTAATAACTAATTTATGAAATGTGTTTTGTTTTTATTAACATAAAGAAGATTTAAAATTGTTCTTAGCTTTAAGTACAACTTGTGGAGGTGAGTGATAAAATATTAGTGAAATATATCACACATACAATCATATTAACTCTCTTTAAGACCCCAGGTGACCACAAAGCAGCTGTTGTTTTAGAAGAAAAATTGAAACACTATAAAATAAAAACAAAAGCAAAAACTTTGCTTGATGTTGGAGAGTGAAACTGAAGTGAGCTGCCTTTTTTGGAGACTAAGTTAAGGAAACAGGTAATTAATTGTGCATATACTTAAAGGCCAAAATAAATTTTATCATATATCCCAAAGATACAGAACTTTGTGCTTTCAGTCTTACATTTTAAAGTTAAGCTTCTTTTAGATTTGGGTAACTTATCAAGAAAATATCCATGAATCTCTAATGCTTCTTGTTGACATTTAAAACATTGATATGAGTGAAGATGATAAGGAATACATGTTAAAAGGTGAACATGATTCTAGGAAGAATTTTATCAGTATTAAAAAAAATAGTAAAAATTAACTTCTGTGGGGCTTTTGGCTTCCACTTGCGGTATATAAATCTGGAAAGAGCATCATTCTCACTCCAGTAAAGAAAAGCCACATAATCTACAAAAGCACAAATTTTCCTGAAGCTTTACACAGTAAATTACTATGAAATTTTGACTAAAAAATGTTACATGTAAATATGAAAAAAAAATTTATGGATAAAATAAAATGCCCAGGGTCCATTGGGTCAGGGAAATAACACTAGACCCAGAAACAGGAGGTCTGTTTTGATCCAGGCTGTGTTCTAGGTGTGCCCTTGGGCATCCTACAGCATTTGTGCCACCTTCAGCTGGTCCCCTTTCAGAGCATTCCTCTTTATTTTCAGGGAAGTTTTCCACTCTTCTCAGTTTTTCCATTGCTTTAAGATGTCTATATTGGCAATAATATGACTCTAGATTGTAAATTTTACCTTCTTTGTGTACATGCTAATGATAACACAAGCTGTAATATCCTAATTGATGCTTGCATTTGACTGCAATATATTCTAATTTGAATATTTCCCAAGTACATGGTTTTGTTTTTAACATTCTGTTGTATTTGTAGATTATTCAGAAAAATGGACACCTGCATATCTTTTCCCAAATTTCATTTACTATATACCATTAGTCAATATTCATCCACTCGCCTCAGCCTCCCACACTGCTGGGATTACAGGCATGAGCCACCAAGCCCAGGTATAGGTCACATTTTGATTAGAGAATAGCATGTGATGAGGAAAGTGCTAAGAGATAAGTCTAGAGAGAGACTAGAGTATAAGATACTCTTTTCTTTGACTAAATTAGAAATTAGAAATATATCATAAAACATCAAAATTATGATAATGGCTTTAAGGCTTATAAAATTTGAATAACTTAACAAAGGAGTAACTGATGATATTTGGGACTCAAAGCTTATTTCTGTACTATTTTATGAGACTGGAGAAAATAATAATTAAGGTATGATAATCACCATATGTCCTTCATTGACATTCTGATAGCAAGGCCTGATGTACTTGATTATAAATTTTATATAATATTCTGACCAGAAAGAAAGAGAAATCTGAAAGCTTTATCACCTTGGCTTTAGAACTGAGGGAAATAGATAACTTGAATGAGTTTTCTTCTTTAGCCCCTCTGCTGGCCCCATCCTGACACTAAACAAGTTGATACCACAAAATAGAAGAGAAATGGTAGAAACATGCAGATAGATATAGATTTAACGTTATGTTCCATAAGAGCTAAAAGAGGAAGTCCACAATATTTTGGAAAAAAACACTATGAACAAACACTTTTAACATGTTAAGAGGCAATAGTGCAATAGCAGCTATGTTGGGAGGTTGTCATCTGAGTTTGGGGAAATACCTCTTGTATGCCTTCTCATTTCCTATGCCCTACACATGGCACGGTAAGAATCCAGACATTCATGTGTGATCCAATGAATGAAACCAAAATTCCCTAGAGGACTTGATCACTGTTAAGAGAAATAATCTGAAACTTGGAAATAAGTAAAAAAGATGATATGACTTTTCAACATTATGCTTAAGCATTGCCTAACATATCTACCTAAAGATTATTTAATACTCTAAAAGTATACCATTTTTATTACATTATTTACCCTTTATTAGGACCCAGACTTTGTAAAGTTATATGTTCAATGGTTGACTTCTCTTCGGGAGAAAAGATAACAAAGAAAGGTTTTCGTGCCCAGAAAGATGATGAATAATTTTTATCTTAGAAAACATATTTCAGCATTTCTTTTGTTGACTGTTTATATATAAACCTCCATTTATTGAATTTTTCTTTCAACAAGCTTTACTATGTTGCTGTTTCTCTCATTTGTGAGTTAAGACATTTTTAACACGTTACCATATAATTGGGTTGTATGTATGAGAATTATATTTTGAACTAACTGAAAATTATACTTCGATAGCACTAACAAAGGGCTGGGATCACAATGACGAAGCCAAAATGCGTGAGGAGTTAATAGACCAACAATTAGAAATAGAGATTACAGTTTCTGGTAAAAGTTTATTGTCTTCCCCACAGACAACAAACAAACAAAAAACCTAATAAGACCATTTTATATCAGTCACTAGTCCAAGAAGAAGACTACATTATTGCCTTTACAGCAGAGACTAGTGAGGTCACATAAATAATGAAGTATTTAAATACCCATCCCTACCATATATACATATGCTATCTTGAAAATAAGCATAGTGAAAAACTTAACATTGGTAGAACAATGAAAGTAGAACTGGGTCATCAGAAAAGATGGCTTAAATTACGGAATTGGACTGAGTTAACTAAAGTGGACCAAATTTAATTTCATTGAGTTATCCAGCTGGAGATGGTGGTGCTTATGATAAATATTAGATCAGTTCTAGAAAAATTAAAGTCACATTTTCTTTGTTTATTTGAACAGCAAATGGTTTTGAGATATAACAGAAAAACCATATGGAGAAACAAAGATAAGTCCTAACTAAAGGGAATAAAATACAAGCTGTAGTGTAGCCATTAGTTAATTCAAATAAAAATTATTTATTGAGCACATACATCAGGCAGGACATTGTGCTTTGTGCTGTACAACAAAGATTAATGAGACCTCCAGCTTTCAACTAAGGAAATCTATTCTAGGAGATGTTCATGTAAACACAGAAATTAATATGCAGTGCACTGATAGAATTATGCATTAAGCAGAAAATGAGAAGTGATTAACTTTGTCATGTTACAGCAATAAGAAAAGCCTTCCTCAACAGGATGAGGTATGAACTGATTTCTAAATAATGAGTAGGCATATTTTAGAAATAGGGCACAGGGTAAGGAGAAAATATAAGACCAAGGGTGTCACCAATACTAGAATTTATTCTCCAGTAACTATTTCTTCTGTGGTCTTGGGTAACTGTGGAAAGGAACAAAGGGCTTTTTAATCACAGCATCTTAGACTTTTTATAAATTACTGGTGACTAGGCTGTGGGGGCCAGATAGTTGCACTGTGTAGGCCCGAGTCAGAGAGTAAGGCTTTCACAGAGAGTTTATATAGTATTACTTTAAATAGACTCTATCCAGTTCTGTCTCCTCCCCTAATCCTGAGAACTGCCTCCAATAAAAGACAAGAGGAAAGTTTCTCGATAAATAGCACTTCCAATTACTATTATATTCCATGATTTTTGTCAACACTGTGCTTAAAAACAAACTTTGAATATTAATATACCTACATACATGTATCAGTGTTGTTAGGTTACTATAAAAAGTAGCATTTGACATTGTCAGAATCCATATGCTGTACAACACCCAGAGTGAATCCTAGCATAAACTATGGACTTTGGATCACAGTGGCATGTCAATGCAGGTTCGCTGATTGTAACAAATGTGCCACTCTTATCTGGGATATTGATAGTTTGGGATGCTGTATGTGTGTAGAGTCAGGAGTTACTTGAGAACTCTGTGTACTTTCCACTCAATTTTTCTGTGAACTTAAAACTGCTCTAAAATATAAAGTCTGGAACAAACACATAAAATAAAAAGGGAATAGAAGAAAACATAAAAAAACTAATAGTAGATATATGTAAAGCAATTAATTAATGCTACCAAGAAAACAAAATTGTAGAACATTAAAATAATGAGCAATTAAATGCAGGTAATGAATCTATTTCACCTTCCTCCACCCCTCAGATCCAGATAGAAAGAAGAGTACCAGTATGAGCTAGAAGATCATATTTCTTCCAAAGATCTCATGCAGTCTTTCCACAAGGGGTTATATACAAAGTGAAGATAATGCAAAGATGACAAATAAAGACTTTTCTAATCATTTTTTAGGTTTTTAAAACTAAATACCCAAAGCTCCACCTCTAGCTCTATAACCGCATAGCATTTTTGAGTTTAATGTATATGTTGATTCTTCGTAATTAGGGTGAAAGAAGTGTGAAGTTACTAGAATAATAGCATTTAGGAGAATGTTAGCTTCTACAGTTGCTGTAAGACGTTCTTTGCCATCCACCCACAAAGCCTTATGTAGGCTACTCTGGTAAGTCAGTTTGAACCATGTAAAGTTGGAGAATTTCTTTTGGCTTTTTTGACTCCTTTCCAAAGACCTTTAGCATTTTATAATTTCAGTGGCAAGAAAGATGAAATATAAGTAAAAGACATTTTATTTTCAAAGCCTAGAGCAACATGCGAAAAATACCAAATTTTCTTTTTCTCTGGGCCCTATCCTAGAATCTCTGGTCTTCCCAGGACAAAGCGCCCATCTAAGTAAAAAGCTCTTCATCACAAACTCATTGTACTCACTAATTACATAGAGGGTTTAATACAAAGAAGCCATCTACTGAGGCAAGCCTTGTAAAAGTACCAATCCCGTGAATATAACAGCCTTCAACCTCTTTGCCTCTCATACAAGTGACTCCTCCCAACCCTCTAATCAGATACTTGCTTCAGCCTTGATTAATATCATTGAGCTAATGAAGAATAAAGGAAATACAGCCCTGAGCCCTCATTAGGACAACAGTTTGAAGTTGATAGACTTACATTCTACTGCTGGTTCTTCAAGAAGCATCCTTATCATTTAAGCATGTAGTTATATCATCATAAATAAACTAAATGTATTTAATCTATTTAATTGGAAATCATAAAGGTTTATTATGCCATAAATTTGTCCGTAGTTTACTGTGGCTCTTAAGAAACAGCATATATATAAAACATATGCCTTATTATTTGCAATTCCATTAAATAGTTATCAAATGTATTATGAGTCTACGGGTAATTTAGCATAATCTTTATTTGCAGCATTGTTCCTTCACTTTTTTTCCAGTTATCTTTCTACATAAGCCAATAGGCAAAAATATTTTTCAAAATAAATTTTAGAAATGAGAATTTTAAAAATCATAATGACTGTGGCATTTTAAAATTTTAATTGTAATTATGTTACTATAGTTGAACAGAAAAGTTAACATTGCATAGATTTAACTTTTAATGAGCTTGTGTCTCATCAACATATTATTAACTTAGTAAACATAAGATATCACAGCATATATTAGTATTTTTTATAACAACAGAAAATCTGATTATAAAGCATATCTACATGCTCAGAGAGCAGATAAGCTTTCGAAGCATGTATTCATTATTGAAGTTCAAGAAGATTTCTCCCAAAATTTTTTTTGGAAAATAATGTAATGCTATAATGTGTTTGATGCCTCAAGCAAAAGAATATATTGTTTCAGAAAAACCAGATTATATTTGGGTTTCAGCAATCCTTAGAATGCATTGATTTGTATGCTGTTTATGCTTCAAAATCATCCCATGAACTTTATTCCTCTGTAGTTGACATCACTACCGGCACACTCTTCCTCTGTGCTTCTGTTCTCTTTGCACACAGAAATGAAAGGGGTTGGAAAAATATGCTAGGGAGCAAATTGTTTTTAGGAGAATATGTAATTTTTTTTAGCACTCTCTTTGCTAAGTTCAAAATAATAAATAATACAGCTTAGTTTTTCATCTTCTCAGGGAAATGTGTGGCTTTCAACATTTTCTCAAAGAAATCTAATTCACGGCTTAGAAGACGAAAATCTCCCCTTAAAATATTTTCATATTTTATTATTTTTATCTTAGGAAGTAGGACTAATCATTTTTTACAAAAGTTTAGTGCTCAACCAATTTCATGGGGTTATTGGTTCATATCACAGATATAAAAATGCAAGTGTTGGTTATTTCATCTTTTCTAAAAATACAAACCACTGTAGGTCAGAGTAATGGCATTTGGTTTATCTCTCCAACACAAATGTAGCTTGAGGACTACTGATGCATTTAAGGATGGAGGTGCCAATTCCTTATGTAAAACCCTAAAGTTATTACTGTCTTCTTTCTATTGTATTTTCTCTAAACAAAGTATTACCAATATTCACCAGAATGCTATTTTTTAAATTTAAAAAGTACAGGTATTACTTCTTATGTGGCACACCTTTAAAGACTAATTCATTTATAGAAAAACACAGTGCTTATGACTGATAATAAAGCCATACCAAATCATGTTTTATTTATTGCAACTTATTTTACTAATGATTTCTATGTAATAAAATGGAAAAAGACATTAATAAATGTTATGACATCTCATGTTTACTAAGATAATAACTGTGTAACATGAGAATTTAGTATACATACCATGTTTGCACTAATAAGTAAAACAATATAATGATTATAATTATAGATATTTTTACGAGATACTTTCTGACCTTCAATTAAATATTTTACCCTGCACATTGTTGTAGATGTTTTGTTTTCTTACAACCATTAATTTCTTCTCTCCCTTGCTATGTTTTACTGGGGGTGGAGTATACCTATGACACTCATTGATTCGGGCTTGGCCATGTGACTGCTTTGACTAATTGATTATGAGAAGATGTGACATTAGGCCATGTCCCAGCAGAGGCATTAAAAATACATTTGTTTTGTTTTTCTACATTCTCCTTCTCCTGCTTTCTACCTTGAAAACATCATGTTCTGAATAGTGACTGCTCATTAAGCTGGGGTTCTAGAGGGAGAAGACAAATGAAGCTCAGATGAGCCCACATGAATTAATCAGAGCAAAAAGTATTTTCTTATGCTAAGTCTCTGATATTTTGACTGCTTGGTGCTCTAACAAAAGTTAAATAACATAGAAACTTATACTAGAAATTAGATGATGATAGAATAAAAAATATCTAAAAATACATGTCTCTAGATTTGAACTTGAGACAGAGTAGACATGGGACTCAGACCCATTCCCACTAATGTATTTTTTCATGCATACCCTCTAACCATCAGACCTTGCCCCATTACCCCCATACTCACTGAGATACTGTAAGTTATTAGAGAGACAGGATAAACAACATTCCATCACAAAGCTCACCCAGGACAGTGGACCCTACCACCCACAGGCACACAAGACCAGGAAGGTGACTGACCACATCCTTCCCCTCAGGGTGAGATCACAATCCTTGCTCAGGGTAGATCTTATCTGTCATTTTCTGATCATGCAACATATGTGTTAGTATGATTTCTTACTGTGCCTGTGTACTCAGCACTCCACTCTGCACCTGTAATGATGCTTGCTTACCTCATAGATTATTCATGTTATGCTCCTGAAGACACCACAAAGACCCACCCTTGGGGAGCCAGCCAGAGAGCACTTGTCCTGCACTGTCTCCCTTAAGCCCAACATTTTTGGGCATAAGTTTTAATAAACCTTATCTGGGAAAACTTGTGTGGCCTTGTGTTAATTGCTATTATGTGGAGAGCCAAGAATCTCACACCAGTAAAAGTTGCGAAGTCACCCTCAATACTTCCCAAGTCTTCAAAGGGATTGAGACACTATAATCATTATCCAGGACTCAACTGTTATCCAATTTGTTGATGACCTCCTACTTTGCAACCAAACTGAACGGAATGTTCTTATAAACTTCCTAATCCTTCTGAAGGTGCTGAATGAGCAAAGCTACAAAGCCTCCAAATCTAAACCTCAATGGGTACAAACAACTGACATGTTTAGGCCATAAAACATCACAGTACACTCAAAAACTCACACCAAAATGCCTTGATCCAATTTTGTCAATCTCTTTCTTAAGAAAAAAGAAAGAAAAAATGAAAATTTTTAGAGGCAGTTGGCTATTGCCATCAATGGGTTCTTTATTTTGCCACCCTAGGAAAGCCTTTATATTTTCTCCACTCAAGTAAAACCTCAGAACCCATTTTTTGGCCATCTGAGACACTGGCTTCCTTTGAAGTATTAAAATAAGCATTATGTGCACCCCCAGCTCTCAGTTTGTCAAATTTTGACAAACCTTTTCAACAATTTTGCCGTAAAATTAATGAGACTGTTGCTAGTATTCCAGAACAGTCGTTTGTCCCTCAAATACATTCTATGGCATATTTCTCATTTTGATCAACCCTGTGACATCTGGCATGCCTCCATGTTTGTATGCAGAAGCCACAGCTGCCACTCTAACTGACAAATCCAGTATTCTTACGTTAGACCTCCTTACTCGCCTCTATGTCACCTGTGCTGTGTCAGAGTGATCGCAAGCTCATAAACCACAGCACCTCTTTATACAATAGCAGACCACTGAGGAACAGGTCCTATTAACAATTCTCTCTCTTGTATCATTGTAACACCCTGAACCGTGCTATTCTGTTTTTCCTCCCTGATGATGGAAAGCTCTTTCTATTCTATACAATTGCCTTATAGCTATATAAATGGTCCCAAAATTTCAAAAAAGATTTCTAAGGTACCTCCTTATAGAGTCCAGACTTCTGTTTTGTCATGGCTGTTATAAGCAGAATTCTCATCGAAACATAATAACTGGCTATGCCATAGTTTCCTTACATGAAACACTTGAGACAAACTCTGCCTTCCATTTAGTCAGCCTGAGCACTGGATCTAGACCTTATCTGAGCCTTGGCAAAGAGAACACTGACACTGTTCACACTCAAGATGTGCTTTGGAGTCTGACACTATTGAAAAGTCTCATTTCTGACCTCTGCTGATACCCCTATTACCAATGGCCATATAATTGCTACCCCATTATGGCCTATTCATCTTCTTACTGAGGTTGCTTTTGTTTATTGCTGGCACACGCCACAGAGATTGACAATATACCCCTGGCAGACAACATGTCTGACAAAGTTGCAAAAATATGGATCCCCCACTCTGGCAATAATCCTTTTTTCACCCAGCTTGCAATCCTGCCTTTAACACTGACTGATAACAATAATATTTGGCAGATGCCCTACACTGAAAAAAAAAGGCTCAAAGAAGATGCCAGACAATTGTTAAAAGGATTATGCATTGAACCAAATGGACTTCCTATGGACCCTTATCTTTTGATGTTTTGTGCTTCTATTTATTGCGCATCAAATGGAACATCCGTGTAAACAAGGGAAAATCAAAGAGCTAAATGACTTTTGATTTTGGGAAAATCAAAAGAGCTGGTTTTTCCCTGGAATCCATAAAATTTCTGATCAAATTATTTATTACTTGTAATTATTTCTAATTTTACTTGTAATTATTCTGATCAATGTATTACTTATAAATCTTGCCAGAGTTCTGGGTATAAGTAGCATACCCCAGGAAATCCTCTGAGACCTACATTCCCCTTTGCAACACTCCTGGTGGAGTTTTTAGATTTCCCTCAGGCTTCAGGCTATTCTCACTATAGGTTGACTATATCTAATCTGAAAATCTAAACTCCGAAATGATACAAAATCCAAAACTTTTTGAGTGTTGGCATAATGCTTAAAGGAAATGCTCATTAAAGCATTTTGGATTGAACATGTTTGGATTAAGAATGCTCATCCAGTAGATATGATGCCACTGTTTCGGTGTACAAAATGATCCCAAATCTGAAACTCTTCTGGTCCCACCCAAGCATTTCAGATAATGAATATGCAATTCATAATTCGTGATTACCTGCACAGTTAGTAAATGGAATGAATACTATCCAACTAGACATGCTGATGCCACAGTAGTAGTAAGGAACCTGATAATTGAGATAATTATTCATTTTGGCATTACTTTGTGGATTAAATCAGACCAAGGAACTCACTTTACAGAAGTAAATCACATGCTCACAAAAACTCCAGGATAGTCATTAAAATTCTATAGTCTTTACCATCCTCGGTCCTCATAGAGGTGGAACATGATCATTTAGACAGTAAAAGAATTATAAAAAACATCAATACAATAGACTTAAGTGGCCAGAGCATCACCCCGGACCCCTATCAAATCTGGAAAGCCCCAAACGAGGGACATGGATTAGCTGCTTTTTGAGTAATTATTGATAGCTTTAGGCCTATTTGCACCTCCAACTTTCTGTTCCTGAGGTGAGCGAGCATTATGGGGACCTGGGTGAAAGGTTCAATTTTATGACTAGATAACTAAAACAACTTGGAGCTTACCATAAACAGGCAAAAACGTCATGGCCATTGTCTACCAACAAGGCTTGCTATCCCTTTTGACAAAAGTATACATCAAAATTTTGACACAAAATCATGCACTGTCATCGTGCTGGGAAGTACCTTATGAAGCACTACTGAACACCTATATTGCCAACAAAACAACAAAGAAATCTTTCCTGGATTCATGCAAGTCATGCCAAGCTAGACACAGATCATCACTTCAAGGAAAATGGAAAGGCTATTCTTAACAATTGACTTCAAACTAAGGATTTTCAGGGCCAATTCACAGGGTCCCGAAGCAGATGACAACACAAAGTGGACTATTTCTTCCAATATCTTGGATCAAGAACTACCTTTCTACCTATTTTCCATTGATGTCTTTCTCTTCTCTCATCAGAAGAAAAAAATGTAAATAAAAAGCTCAAAAACTTCACTGAGCTTTAAACAGAAACCTTCCTCTCTTATTTATTGATGGACTCTCTGGAGATTGCTACTGTATTTTTCTTCTGTTTCTCCACAATGAGATGTTTTCCCAACTGTGTCTTGCCTCAATTAACCCTTATGGCTCTTTTGACAGTTCTAACACAAATCCAACACCTACCTGCACCAGTTTTCTAAACACTGACAACTTTAATCAATCTGAATTTTCGTTACGTCAACATACAGGTATACAGAAGAAGCTAATAGTTTATGTTTCTGCCAATGCAAAAACCTGGTGGACACAGACTGGACTGTACAAAAGGGTATGGCATCTACAACCAGGAAGACAAAAATCACTCCACATCTTTCTGGTAAACTGATTTGGCACTTGGAAACTTCTCATGAAAGTCAAGTTCTATTCTTTGTTCAGGTGACGTTACTGAATGGACAATTTTCCCTTTCATTGAAAACAGAAATGGTACCGGAGCCTTTCTAGGTAAGATACCATGACAACATTGGAATCAAAGCACAGGGTAATTTTAAACCCTGGACAAATGTCATGGATGGTTCTATTAGTAACTTTTAATATACAAGCATTTGTCTGGTCACTGGGTGTCACTCTTGGTTTATGGGCCATGCTAGCAGGATCTGGAATAGCTTAACTGTTCCTCTGATCAGGCTGCTTATTATACAAAATCATATGTGGGTAAGCCAAAACTTTTTGTTAACTTGGTTAGGTAATAAAATTGATTTTCATTTCTGCCAAGATCAGGCTGTAGGCTTTCTCTAGCCAATATTTCACAACTTATTTTGCTCTTACATCCTGATAGAGACATATGTAAATATAGAAGCACAACTGATGACAGAGGTTGTGAAAGGCATCAGATCCCAACTTGGTGAGTCACAGTTTCCCCTTTGACCTTGTTCATAAACAACACTAGTCTCTGTATTTTAAAGGGCAACAAAGTATATCTTTAATAAAGTGTTTCTAACTAAATTCTGAGTGCAATGTGATTTTGGATACCTGGCACCTTCCTTCATCAGGAATTCTAACTTAAATGCAAGCCAAATAACAAATCTGAGCTCCTTTGTTCATAACACCACATGGATGTACTCAATGAAACATCATAGAAAGCCCACTTGTGTATTACAGCTCCAACCTCTATTTAGTGATGAAGACCTTTTTTCCAAGTTTGGGAACATACGATTTGGAAAAAAAAATGATGGTAGATATTTCCAAAGTACTAGAATGAATATTCAATAACACATAAAGTCTCTAGAAGCACTCCAATTGGGAGTTAATTTTACCTTCTGTTGTGCTCCAAGATTGTCCCATTCTGGATTCACTGAATTATTCTGAATGGGACAATTCTGGAGTGTAACATAAGGTGGAACTTGTGCACTGATGGGAAAACAATGCTGCTTCCATATAAATCCGGGAGGAATTGTGTCAAATTCACGTTTTTAAAAAAAGGTTAATATTCTCCATCAAATGAATAAGGCGTAGTCTGTAACTAGGCTAGCCTATTCCCAAGATGGGGAAATAGGTTCAGTGGGGTATGAGGCAATGTACTCAGATTTGTTATTTTCTGCTTACCCATCCTTGTTCTAATCTATGTTTTTCTCTCACTTTGCAGATCTCTTGCCTCACAACTTTTAATCAAAATCTTCTCTCTATAGCAATCAACACAGGTTCTCATTCGTAAAAATTCTCAAGACGTTTCAAAATGGAAGAAATGCTGAAACCCACAAAGAACCCTTGGGTTGGTATGATTGTTTTTACTTGAAGACATTTGAGATTCAACAGATGCAGAAAAGAACCTTCTCAGAGCTTCCTTCATCTAACTAAAGGCAGCCACTTCTGGGAAATAAGGCTGCCATAAATTCTCTCTTGAGGGTGGCTTTACTCCCAGAAAGAAGACCAAGGATAAATCTACCATAAATCCCCTCTCCAGGGGAGTTTGATATGGCCATAAAGAAGATGAAAAGAGCATTCACACCTGCATAAACAAATGTTATCACAAACTTTCTTATCTCCTGTTTGTTGTTCTGAAAACTTATTTGTCCTTCCTAAAGAAATCCATTTATTTTCCTTATAGAAGACTTTTCTTCCAGGTTTCTTCTCCTGTTAAGTTAGATATATAAACTTCTAACTTTAACCATTTAGGAAACTACTTCTTTTGTAAACTCTTTTATGCAAATAAACTGTTTTTTTTTTAATCTTATTAATCTATATTTTCACAGAACACCCCTCCACCAAGATCCTGAATTTGAGACAGTAGAGGAAAAGTTTTCCTCTCTAACACTTTTGTTCTCTGTCAATGGCTTGGCTGGATTGCTAGTCTTCCTATTAGAAACAGCATTTTTCTTCTTCCAAAGTTAGTGTCTAAATAATATCCCATAGAATTTTCTATTTAAATAACCACATAATACCTACCTTGACATCAAGAGAGCACTGTGATCAGTAATTTTAATAACTTGGGAACATACTTTTAAGTATACATTGTTTTTCAACCAACATTGGAGAAGGAAAGTTCCAAACCATACTAATTGGACCTACATTGAACATGGTAAATTCCTCCTCAAATAGTTGCTAATGGTTTGCTAGGACAGTAATGTCTACTGTAATAGCTCTTAAAATTTATTTACTAATATATTTGGATTTTCTGGACCATCTTTTACTTAATATCTAAAAAATAGATTGTCAGGTTTTTTTTTAATGCCTGGGTAAAATTCTGAAATAATAGCTTATTTCAATTTCAGTAACTGCTGAGATTCACACTAACTTTTATTTAGTTGACAAAGTAAACAATACAACTTCAGCAAAACTGGAAAAGAGAAACACGAATGTATAGGACCCAAAAGGATCCAGAAGGTTATAGAGTCCAAATTCCTTATTTTATAAAGGAGGAAACTGAGGACAAAAGCCCCAATGTGGTTGCTTGAAGGTTATAAAATGGCAGAGATTATATATAGTCTTTCCTTAGGATGTAGAGTTTGAAAGATTAGAGGATTTGAATATGTTTACATGTCAAGTGATTTTCTAAAGCTTTGGCTACTGCCTTGGCTCTGGGTCAGCATGGCCCTTTGCCATATCAATCAAAAAAATCACAAACAGATGACTAACTTACATAATGTATTTCTTTGGTAGATAGGTCCTTGACAACTGGGAAGGGTGAATAGTGATTTTTAAACATTGAATCTTCAGTGAAGAAAGTCACTGTGTGGATGCAGAAGAGGAGAGTAATGAGATAATGTTGATGGCTTTTCTGACTTAGCATGCCTACAAGAAATCAGAATTCTGGGTGATGACACAGTCTGTCTATGTTAAGTAATCTTAACTGGGCATCAGGCCATGAATCTTGAAAACATAGGTTAAAGCTCTTTGAACATTGATTATGACTAAGAGCAGCTGACTTTCACTGCGCCATAAACTTCTTATGACTTTGACTCATCAGATGATTTGGAAAAGGTGTAGTCATTGAAAAAGAAAAAGAGGAAATATCGGTGAGTTAAGTCACTTGAGTCCCAGAGGAGAACAACTGAGCATTAATCAGATTTTACAATTTATATTTTGCATGCAGTCAAATGACCAATTTTTGACAGGACTTCAAATTCTTTTTTTTCCAGCATGGCAGAAAAAAGTACATCAGAACATCAGCAAAGCCTGAATACTTTCAAATCAGTTGAATAGTTTATGTAATTAATTATAGCTCTTAAAAGAAATATATTCACTTTTATCTTGAAAAGACATCCTAGAATAAGGGTCAAAGTCCTATACCCAACACCTACGTGATAAATGACTTTACAACATTAGGCATTTAGTCTCTAACTTGGCATTCTAACTCCTTCATCAGCACTCTTTTTCAAACCATTACTCAATGACAATTCAAGCCATATAAACTCCAGCTTTTGTGATCTGAATGTCTATGCTTTGAGTTCCACTCTTTTACCATTCTGTCACTTTAATAACTATTGTTATAGCATGGCCAACCCAAAGTGTACATCTTTTGAAACTTTGACCAATTGGGTAGTAAGTATGACAATATTTATAATAAACAATTAAAAGAGCATATTACCAACAATTGTATTCGAGCACATTTAGATAATAAAGAACAACTGGAAAAAATCCTGAAAGCACATAAATTAGGTAAACTGGCTCAAAAAGAGATGGAACATCTTAGCAGACCTATACTAAATAAAGAGATTGAATCAGTCATTAGAAACCTTCCAACAAAGAAAAGCCCTGGACCAGATGTATTTACAGGTGAATTCTAACAAACAGTTGGAGAAGAATTAATATGCACCTTTCTTAAACTTTTCCAATAAGTAGAAGAGGAGGAAACACTTTCTAGTTCATTTTATGAGGCTACCATTACTTGGATACCAAAGCCAGATAATAAAATAACAAGAAAATTAAATTATAAACCAATATCTCTTATGAATATAGATGCAAATATCAATCCTCAATAAAATATTAGCAAATCTAATCTAACAACATATTCAAAGTATTATTCAGCTCAATCAAGTGGGATTAATATCAGAAAACCAAGGGTACCTCAATATAAGAAAATCAGTCCATGTAATACATCACATAGATAAAATAAAGGTAAAAAACAAACATATGAACATTTCAATTGATGAAGAAGATATATTCAGCAAAATTGAGAAAACTTTCATGATAAAAACTCTCAGAAAACTTAGAATAATTAGTCAACATGATAAAGGTCTCTTATGAAAAACACACAGCAAGTATTTTATTCAATGGTGAAAGTGAAGGCTTTACCCCTAAGAGTAGGAAGAAGACCAGAATGCCTGCTTTCACCACAGCTATTTAGTATGGAACTGGAAGTGCCTGCCAGAGTTATTATAAAAGAAAAAAAAAAAGAAGAGGAAAAGCATTCATGTTGAAAAAGAAAAAAAAGAGGTGAAACGATCCCTATTAATAGATGGCATGGTCTTATGCATAGAAGATCCCAAAGAACCTAGTAGAAATCTCTTATAGCTAATAAATGAATTCAGCAAAATTACAGTATAAAATTCAATAAAGAAAAATCAGTTGAGTGTTTATATGACAACATGATGACCAATCAAAGTGAATATTAAGAAAGTAATTTTCCTTGCAATACAGTCTGAAGTAATTAAATACTTAGGAATAGCTCTAAACAGGTAGGTGAAATACTTGTATGTCGAAATCTATGAATATTGCTGAAATAAATTAAATAAGACATGAGTAATAAAGACATTTGTGTTTATAGACAGGAAGACTTAACATTGTTAATGTGTTAATACCACATAAAGTGATCTGCAGATTCAATGCAATTAGTATACAAATTCTAACAGGTCTTTTTCATAGAAATGGGAAAGAGATTCTCAAATTCCTATAGAATTTTAAGGGGCCCCAAATACTGAGCTATATAAAAAAGAAAAATAAATCTAGAGGACTTATATTTCCTGACTTTCAATGTGCCACAAAGCTATAGTGCTTAAAACAGCATGGTGTTGACATAAAGACAAATATGTAGACTAATAAAATATAATAAAAAGCATAAAAGTAATCTCTGTATACCTAGTCAAATAATCTACAAGGATGCCAAAACCACTCAAAGAATGAAAGGACAATCTTTTCAATAAATGGTGCTGAGAAAATTATGTCCAAAAGAATGAATTTTGACCTTTACCCTTACAACATATATAAAAATTAACTCAACATTATCAAAAACTTTAATGACTGAAATTACAAAAGTGTTAGAGGAAATCATTGGGGAAAATCTTCATGACATTGGATTTGGTAATGATTTTATTGATATGATACCAAATACACAGGTAAGAAAAAATACAGCAAAGTTGAACTTCATCAAAATTAATAATTTTTGTTCATCAGAAAACACTATCAAGAAAGTTAAAAGATTCTGGTTGCTAGTATTTTGTTGAAGAATTTTGCATCTATGTTCATCAGGAATATTGGGCTGAAGTTTTATTTTTTCATTGTGTCTCTGTCAGACTTCGTTATCAGGATGATGCTGGCTTCGAAGAATGAGTTATGGAAGAATCCTCCTCCTCAATTTTTTGTGAATAATTTCAGTAGGATTAGTACTTGTTCTTCTTTGTTCATCTGGTAGAATTTGGCTGTAAGTCCATCTAGTCCAGGACTGTTTTGGTCTGTAGGATTTTTTTTTCCATTTATTTATTTTATTGCATTTTAGGTTTTGGGGTAGCTGATTCAGTTTCAGAACTTGTTATTCGTCTGTTTAGGCTTCTACTTTCATCTCAGTTCAACGTTGGTAGGCTACATTTCCAAGAATTTATCCACTTTCTCTAGATTTTTTACTTTATGTACATAAAGGTGTTTATAAATGTCTCTGAAGATCTTTTGTGTTTCTGTGGTATCAATTATAATGCATATTTCTTTTATAAGTGAGAGTCGAACACGGGGTACACGTAAAAATAAAGATGGGGAAAGTAGACACTGAGTAATAATATGGGGGAAAAAGAGGGAGAGGAGCAAAGATGAAAACTGCCTATGGGGTGGGTATTATGATCACTACTTGGGCAATGGGTTCAATCATAGTCCAAGCCTCAGCATCACACAATATACCTTTATAACAAACTGCACATGTACAGCCTGATTCTAAAATAAAAGTTGAAAAAGAAAAAAAAAGATGCTTAGCATAAATTATTTAAATATTTTGCAAAAGGTTTATACAACTTATTTCCTACAAGTTTACTGTGATTTTTTAGAGTCTATGATTGCTATGAATGATGGTAACTTATAAGGTGGTCACAGGAATAGAAGTGGATAAAAGGCGATGAAATTGAGACATGGAAGCCAAAACCAAAGGATCATATATTGGTGTGGTTTTGAGAGGTTAAGAGATGAGGAGATTGATTCTGGCTTCTGCTAATGGGAAAATGTTTGTTTTTCAGTTTGTTTATAGAGAACAAGAGGAAAAAATAAAAATTAAAAAAAAATGAGGATTTCCCCAATCCTGCAAAAAGTTAAAAGAAAACCTGTAGAATGAGTTAAAGCATTAAAAATAAAATAAATGATAGAAGATTAATATGTAGGATATATAAAACTTAACAATAATTACAACAAACAACAACAACAAAAGCCAAAATGGCCAAAGCACTTGAGAAACATTTCTTTAAAGATACACAAATGGCCAAAAAACACATGAAAAGATGCTCAGCATCATTAGTTATTAGGGAAATGCAAAATCTAAACCAAAATAAGACACCACTTCATACCTACTAGGAGAGCAACTACCAAAAACCATGAAAAATAACAAGTATTGGTGATGATGTAGAAAAATTGAAACCCTCTTGCATTGCTGGTGGGAATGTTAAATGGTGCAGCCGCTGTGGAAGACAGTTCGTCACTTTCTAAAAAAGTTAAAAATAGAATAATCATATGACCCAGAAGTCTCACTACTAGGTATTTATCCAAAGTAATTGAAGAAAGGAACAGAAACCCATACACCAATGTTCTTAGCAGCATTATTCATAATAGGCAAAAGGTAGAAACAACTCAAGTGTCCATTAACAGAAAATAAATAAGCAACATGTGGTATAAAGACACAATTGAATACTATTCAGCTATAAAAATAATTCTTTTCCTACTTTATTGAAATACAGTTTGCAGTTAAAAATATTATACATACACATATAGTGTACTAGAAGATTTAGTGTATGAATATAATATATGAATACATTCAGAAATATTCATCACAATCAACTAAACTAACATATATATATAACCTCACTATATTTACTTTTTCGTTGTGAAAACAAGATTTATCTTAGTAAATTTCAAGTACACAATACTATTAACTATAGTCACATTGTTGTACATTAGATCTTCAGAACTTAATTATCTTGAATAACTAAAACTTTGTACCCTTTGATCAGCAGCTCTCCATATCCCTTTCCTCCAACCCCTGGTGAATACCATTCTAATTTTTGTTTCTATGGGTTTGACTTTTTCAGATTCCGCATGTGAACCTATGCTGTATTTTGTCTTTCAGGTTTGTTTCATTTAGCATATTACCCTCTAGTTTTATGCCTGTTGTCATAAATGGCATGAATTTTTTCTTTCCTAAAACAGAATATTTCATTGTGTGTATATGTGATTATTTATAGAAATGTGATTATTTTTATATTTTGATTTTATAACTTGTAATTTTACTAATGGTATTTTAGTTCTAACAGTTTTAAAAAATCTTTATAGTTTTCCACATATCTGATTACGTCATCAAAAAGTAGAAATGATTGTACTTCTATCTTTCAGACTTGGATGCCATTTATTTCTTTTTCTTGTCTAATCATTTTGGCTAGGTCTTTCAGTGCTATTTTGAAAAGAATTGGCTAGAGTGAAAATCGTAGAATTTATCTATAAAGCATCTAGTCTTAAGTTTTTATGTGTTAGGAGATATTTTATTATTGTTTCAATCTTATTAATTTCTTTATTTGTTCTTGTTTTTTTTATTTCTTCTTGATTTCATTTTATTAGGTTATATGGTTCTAGGTATTTATTCATTTATTCTGGCTCGTGCAACTCATTGGCATATTATTATTCATACTATGTCTTTATTATCATTTTCACTAAAACTAACTCCAGCTGGATTAAAGACTTAAACATAAGACCTGACACCATAAAAACCCTAGAAGAAAACCTAGGCAAAACCATTCAGGACATAGGCATAGGCAAGGACTTCATGACTAAAACACCAAAAGCATTGGCAACAAAAGATAAATATTGTATGGTTCCATGTGTGTCAGGTATTTAGAATTAACAAATTCATAGAAACTGAAAGGAGATTATAAATTACTAAGGGTTGAAAGGATTATTGAAGGGAAAAAAGGAGAGTTATTGTTTAATTGGTATGGGTACACAGTTTACCTTGGGGATGATAAAATGTTTGAAATGTTTGGGAGTATAGATAATATTGAGGGTTGATGGCATTGTGAATAAATTATTATTATACCTTAAGTTCTGGGGTACATGTGAAGATTGTGCAGGCTTGTTACGTGGGTATACATATGCCATGGTGGTTTGCTGCATCCATCCCCTGTCATCTCCATTAGATATTTCTCCTAATGCTATCCCTCCCCAATCCCCCCAGCCCCTCCTATCCCTTCCCTAGAACTCCACCTTCCAACAGGCCCCAGTATGTGATGTTTCCCTCCCTGTGTCCATGTGATCTCATTGTTCAACACCCACTTATGAATGAGAAACTATCATTAGAGTGAACTGGCAACCAATAGAATGGGAAAAAATTTTTGCAATCTACCTATCTGACAAAGGGCTAATATCCAGAATCTACAAAGAACTTAAACAAATTTACAATAAGAAAACAAACAACCCCATCAAAAAGTGGATGATGGACATGAACAGACACTTTCAAAAGAAGACATTTATGCAGCCAACAAACGTGAATAAATTTAATGTAACTAAATCGTGTATTTACAAATGGCTAAAATTACATCATGTTATATATTTTTCCACAATAAAAAAGTGATTTATCAGTTTCATAAATATTGTGAGAAAAAATAATAGGGGGTACTCAGCTTCAATGAATAATTGTAGATGGTGTCAAGGTTTATTTCTATTTTGTTCTTCCCTTTAGGGATCTTCAGTCAAGTGAGGAAGATAGCTATATGTTAAAATTAAAAAGGGGCTTTTTTTTCTGAACCTTGTTAATTCCAGAAAATTCTACTATCATATCAATATCTCTATCTATTCATGCTACATATTCCCTGCTTTATAGTTGAAACAAGGAAATTGGCATGTAGTATTCATTTGTGTATTAGACTCCTAAGTTAATCCCTATTTTGACTAACTTTCCCCATTCAAATCTTGAAGTGATTATAATGACTGATCTTGGGAATATACTATATAGGGTCTTTAGCCTATCACATCAAATTAAAACTGATAGCACTGAAAAAAAATTAACTCCATATTGTACCCTAAGTTAAAATGTCTTATATTATCAGATAAATAGTTCGAAAAGAGTTATAGTCATACTTTGATTAGTAATTTTTCTGTCAACTATACAATATCACTGTCGTTCCTCAGAAAATGGTCTCAGAGTAACAAAATCCATAATTTCATAGTAATACTTTCACTTAAGTGTGGCATTCATTTTCTCCTTCTCTAAGGAATAGTAGTACAGGCTCTGAAAGCTCAACATAAAACTATCTTTATGTTTTGTGAACACTGGCATAAAAACTATCCTAATACGATGTCTTGTGAATATACAATCTGTGCCTATATACTGTGCCATCACTATATGCTTATGTGTTTATAAAATCTTTCCATTAATAATGACATATTATGTTCTAGAGATCATTACAGACCATGTAAGAAGATTTTTTGTACATATTGCAAGCTTCAAAATAATGCAAAAGTACATTTTATTTTTTGGCAAAACACAGCATTTTTCATGATAAAGTAAAATATCTTATTATGCATATGTAAAAAATAGAGAAATACCCTGAATTTTTGAACAAGTAAACAAGACATATGTGCCTTTGGCAAAAAGTATTCTGTTTAAGTTTTGGTTTATTATAATCAATGAATTAAAATAATTTTTAGCTCACATATACTGTCCCTTATTTTGATGTTCATAATAAATCTTGAGGAAGACACAATATGCTGAGTTGCTAAATCAAAATTAGATTTGTTTCAGTGTATTGTTATTGATAATGGTATTTTTGTACAAACATTATATAACTTCTGAAATCCTGTGGGAACTCATCATACATCTGATTTGCATCTTAGTAATTTACCATCTGTTATTGATAAGTGTTTTAGTTGTGAATATTTCTTGTCTGATTTTTAATGTATTCACTAGAATAGTTTTGTGTACATGGTGCTGACTACACAATAGTTAATCAATAAGTGGTTGCTGATTTAAATTCACCTTCTAACTCTAATCACCAGAATACCTATAAGAAAGCTCCATTCCCCAGGCATGTAAGAAAATATCAAGGTTACATTAATTTTGAAAGTGCTAATCTGGAATTGATTTTCAGTTAATGAGGAAATACTTTATTTCTCTAGGCCTTCTAAGGTATTGGATAGTTTAAATTTGTTCAATCTACATATTTGTATGTGTATATTTGATAATGTATTTATTTTTTATAAAAATGGGCTATAGATTTTCCTGCTAGAAGTAAGTTACATTATAACAGTAAGTTTATTTTTCATTTTCACTGTTATATATCTAGCACCTATAGGAGGAACGAGTAGATGTTCAATAATATTAGCAAAATGAAAGTCTTAAGAATATATATTAAGAGTATAATTTCATGCTTTCTGTTTAAAAAACATCAGAAATATATTTCATAACATTCAAATAACTTCACTATGAAGTGTAGAACACTGGACATCCAGACATATTTATGTGCCCACACACATACACGCATGCACACACACACATTATTTTAAATCAAGAAAGGAAAAAATTTAGATAATGTCATATATCCTTAAGTACATATGTAACTAGTAGAGGCTTCAGTCAAAATTCCAATGCAATTCTTTCAGGAATTGACCATATTTTTGTAAAGCTCAAAGGGAATTTTCTGGCTCAAGATCACTCTTTCAATTCATTTACGTCTCCTTTCATCCTAGATCTCATTAAAATAATATAATAACTATTTAAAGAATAAGCATAAAATCATAGAAACATTGGAAGGATAAGAATAAACTACAAGAAGAATGGAATACTGAAGAATTTCAGATAAATATGAATTGCATAAATTAATAATGAAACTCATTAGAACTGAGGAATTCTATATAAGCAAAAACGCAGACATCTAAAACAACTAAAATATCCCAATATAACCTTGGAATCACAAGAGCAAGTATCAGAGAAGAACTGAGCGATTTGTCAAGGATGAGATTAGACCAACCATTGCCTGACAATCTGAGAGAGTAACTTGGGTACTGTTCAGCAGGTAGCTAGAATATTATGGTGGTGGTTAAAAACACTGACTTGGGAGTCAAATTATGGGATTAAGTACTACATCTTCCACTTGTTATCTGTGTAAACTTGAGCAAATTGTATGATATAGCAAATTTCAATTTATCCATTGGTATATAAGGGATAATAATTGTTCATGTGGAATTGTGAATATTGAAAATATTAATAAATGGTAAGTACTTAGGATGGTACCTGAAATATATTAAGTGCAGATTAGCGTTCATTCATGTTTTTATTTTAATGGGATTTGAGTTTAAACTACAAGCATGGCTTTCTGCAGCAAGAATTTTAACATAAGATACACCTAAATGGATCACTTGGGAAAGAAAATACAATAGAATACCAAGTAATTTAGGACTGCCAAGAGGGAAAGGATCTCAATCATCCAGAATTTAAAAAAACACCTGCACGCCTTGCCCCAGTTGCATGATGTGCACCCTAATTATTAGGAACAAGCTTTCTGTAGCAAACACTTGAACTTCACTGAACGATGAATAAAAATTCCTCCTCATTCGAATTCTCATCCATACATTTTAGGGATAAATATTATTCTGCTTATATGACAAAGTATATTTATAATAAACAAAAATAAGCATTTTACTCTGACTAACACAAAGAAACTAAAATAGCAAACACAGTAAAGAGAAAATTAGCCCATCCAAATAAATAAAAATAAAGAAAACAGAATTACCTCAATAGATTATTGTGAAAAAAAACCCAACAAATACTATTTTTAGAAAAAAGTGAATAGCAGATTTGACCCAATCAATGTGAAAATAAGTGAGATAAAGAAAGATCTTAATTATTTTTTGTAATCACCAGAGAAAAAATAAACAGAAAATGGCTAGTTCAAGAATTCCAACTATTCTTTAATATAATAACAAAATAACATAATTGAGAGAATGGGCAGAGAAAATCATCAGTCTAACAGAAGGACATTTTCCATAATAAAATCTCCAGTCTTTGGAAAAAAGTTACTGTCTGACATTCAGGATTAACAAAATAAAAAAATTCTGCAAGAAGTCATATCCTATTAACAGCAAAACTAAGAATTTGAAAAGAACGAACATCATAAAAGCTTTTTCAGGAAAGGGGTGCGTTTACCCTCTAAAGGCAATGGTCAGTCAACTACAACTACAGACAACAGGCTGCATATTTTTATAAATAAAATTTCACTAGGACACAGACATACCCATGAATTTACTTACTGTCTATGGCTATTTTTGCACTGCAAAGGCAGAATTGAGAACTTGTAACAGGGTCCATTCAACCACCACCTAAAAATTCAAACATAGCGGATTTACTACCTGACTCTGAAGGAAAGTTTACCTACAGGGTTCTGAGGAAAGATAAATTAGGTGCAAGAAGATAATGAAGGAAGGCCTTTCAAGTTCTACAGAAAGCTTCGAAACTACGGCAAAATAAACACAACGTAAGTTGGAGCTACATAAAGAAAAACTGACAACGCCACAGTAAATTTGAGTGATATTAATAAATAAATAACTCCCTGACACTAAAGGAAATCAGGGAAAATAGGTCAGTCTTCTCTATTAGATTCACTTCTGACACATGCCTTTGGTACGATGGTCTCTGATTTCTCCTTGCAAACTACTGATATTTTGAGAATGAGATATTGTGAAGGACCTCAGCCATCTGATCCAAGTCTATTGATTCTCTCTCCAAGAGAGATCCAAGATGGCTGATCACTAGCAGCTCAGAATTGTAGCTCCCAGTGAAAGTGCAGAAAACGAGTGGACACCACACTTTCAGACGATTTTTTGTTGCTCACACACCGCCGCTCTTTTGGCTGGCGCAGTGGGTTGCTCAGATTTTAGCACTGGGAATCAACAAGTTGGACGTCCACTCAGAAACCCAATTATAAAGACGGTAATTATAAAGACCACAGATGGATAAATTTATAACAAAGGGAAGAAACCAGCCTAAAAAGGCTGAGAATACCCAAAATCAGAACGCTTCTCCCTCTACAGGGGATCACAGTTCCTCATCAGCAACAGAACAAGGCCTGATGGAGAACGAGTGTGTTCCATCAACAGAAGCAGGCTTCAAAAGGTGGATGATAAGAAACTTCAGTGAATTAAAAGAACTTGTTCTAACCCAATGCAAAGAAACTAAGAACTTTGAAAAAAGGTTTGATGAAATGTTAACAAAAATACACAATTTAGAGAGGAATATAAGTGAATTAATGGAGCTGAAAAACACAACACGAGAACTTCGCAAACTATGCACAAGTTTTAACAGCCGAATCAATCAAGCAGAAGAAAAGATATCAGAAGTCGAAGACCAACTTAATGAAATAAAACAAGAAGACAAGATTAGAGAAAAACGGATAAAAAGGAACGCGCAGAGTCTCCAAGAAGTATGGGACTATGTGAAAAGACCTAAACTACGCTTGATAGGTGTACCTGAATGTGACGAAGAGAATCAATCCAAGCTGGAAAATACGCTTCAGGATATTATTCAGGAAAACTTTCCCAACCTAGGAAGGCAGGACAATATTCAACTCCAGGTAATACAGAGAACACCATAAAGATATTCCTCAAGAAGACCAACCTCAAGGCACATAATCGCCAGATTCACCAGGGTTGAAATGAGGGAGAAAATACTGAGGGCAGCCAGAGAGAAAGGTCAGGTTACCCATAAAGGGAAGCTTATCAGACTCACAGCAGATCTCTCAGCAGAAACCCTACAAGCTAGAAGAGAGTGGGGGCCAATATTCAACATCCTTAAAGAAAAGAACTTTCAACCCAGAATTTTACATCCAGCCAAACTAAGCTTCATAAGCGAAGGAAAAATAAAATCCTTTGTGAACAAGCAAGCACTCAGAGATTTCATCACCACCAGGCCTGCTTTACAAGAGCTTCTGAAAGAACCACTACAAATAAAAAGGAACAACCAGTATCAGCCTTTCTAAAAAATACCAAAAAGTAAAGAGCATCAACATAATCAAGAATTTACATCAGCTAATAGGCAAAACAGCCAGCTAACATTAAATGGCAGTATTAAACTCACGTACATTATTATTAATTCTAAATTTAAATCAACTAAATCCCCCAATCCAAAGACACAGACAGGCAAAAAAAGCTAAAACCCATCGGTATGCTGCATCCAGACCCATCTCACATGCAAGGATATATAAAGACTCAAAACAAAGGGATGGAGAAAGATTTACCAACCAAATGGAGAGCAAAAATAAATAAATAAATAAAAAGCAGGAGTTGCTTTAAAGCAACAAAGATCAAAAGAAGCAAAGAAGGATATTACATAATGATAAAAGGATCAATGCAACAAGAAGAGCTAAAGATCCTAAATATATACACACCCAATACAGGAATACCCATATATATAACACTTATAAAGAGACTTAGACTCCCACATAATAATAGTGGGAGACTTCAACATCAATATTAGGCAGATCAATGAGACAGAAAATTAACAACGATATCCAGGATTTGAACTCAGATCCAGAACAAGTAAACTTAATTAACATTTATAGATCTCTCCACTTTAAATACACAAAATATACACTCTTATCAGTACCACATCACATCTATTTACAGGTTTAAATGAAATGTTGGTTGGCTGCTTGTTTGTTATTTTCTTCCCTCATTTTTTTTTCATGTCTCTATTATTAAGCACAATTATAGGCATACCCATTTTTAAACTGCATTCTAGCCCGAGCAATAAAGCAACACACCCATTCTCTCTCCCTCTTCCTCTTTCTCTTTCTTCCTCCCCTTCATTCTTTTTTTTTTTTAATTCTTTTTTTTCTTTCTTTTCTTCTTAAAAAAAAAATATTCTCACTCCTTTTCTCTTAATCCCTATTTCTGGGGCATCTGAATTTTTCTTCTGTCTCTATTGTTATGTTTGGCAAATTTCACCAAATGACTGGATTTCTATGAGAGTCTCATGATGATTTTACCTCTAAGTATATATAATCTATTCTGCTCACCCAAGAACAGATTCCCTTTGTTTCTTAAATATTATTTGGACACAAGTGGGTTGGAAATACCTATAATATTCTAAGAACTCACCCTTAGTTCGTTCTTGAGAAGATAATATTATTCTGTTTCAGTGTTCTGGGTCTCTGCCCTTTTTCCTTGCATTCCCTTCTCTACTCGGCCTTGTCCCTCAATGACACTCAGCACGCTAAGAGGCTGATGTCCCCACATATTGTGATCTTATGTCAGTCATCACTGGGTGCCAATCTTAACAGAAGTATTTGGGGGAAAGGCAGGGAGGTACCACGTATTTACTGATTAACTATGCTTTTTTAATAAAAACTTAACCCTTTGGAAAGCTTAACTTATATCATTAAAAATCAATTAAATGAACTTTTGAGTTGTAAAATTTAATTTTCTCTTACTATGTAGTGTTTCTGAAATTTTGTTTTTTTAAAAAAATTCCTATATAAAAATTGAGTCTATTAGATTGAAAGGTGGCTTCAAGACTATAAAGAAAACATAATAATAAATTTAAAGTTTTATGTTATAGGTCTGGCAAATCTGTGGTCTGTTTTTCCTTGGCTTCATTAATATTTTACTGTCTGAAATATGAAGTGCTTTATCACATACCATAGGCAGTATTGAAATAGGAGGTGTTTCAAGCAGTGTAAATGAGAGGAAAATAGTTAGAGAACATTAGGTGTAAGGCAAAATGGCTAAATTTTTTTTAACTTATCAAATGGAGTAAAGGACCATTAACTTTGAAAAGATTATAAAAGCAAGCTCCACAGAAAACCTTGGGTTTACCCATGGCTTGCAGATATGTGATGTATGAGATTTATTATAATTAGAGCAATAAGTTTATATTTCTTATAATATGGAACACGTGCTGGATCTTACCGATTATATGGCTCATCCTATCTATTTCCTATAACAACCCTAGGTAAAACCTTTTTAAATCTCTATTTTACCAATAAGTTCAAACTGCTAGATAAAGATAAAACCAGGAATTGAATTTTAATGGTCTGAATCCAGAGCCCACCTTTTTAACCAGTATTTACATACTTACTATTAGCTCATATTATATCCATCATGGTTAATCCTTCTATGAAAGTAAACTAGTTTCACACCTAATTTGCTGCAGTAAGTTATAGGTGTTGTTATGGACTGAAACTTTTTGTCTTCCTAAATGCATACATTAAAATTCCAACTCCATTGTGATGAAACTTTTTACCAATAATTAGTTTGTGAGGATGGGTCCCTTATGAACAGGACTATAAAAGGGACCCCAAGAGCCAGGCACGGTAGCTTGTGTGTATAATCTCAGCTACTTGGGAGCTTAAGGTGGGAGGATCCCTTAAGCCCAGGAATTCTAGGCTGAAGTGAGCTATGATTACGCCACTGCTCTAGAGCTTGGGGAGGCAAAGTGAGCATGTCTCAAAAAAAAAAAAAAAAAAGAAAAAAAATAAAGGCTCTAGAGAGTTTTCAATCTCTCTTCTCCTCTTTTTACCATATAAGAACTTGTAACAAGAAGTTGTCAGTCTGCAACTGGGAGGCCCTCACCAGAACTTGGCCATGCTGAATACTGATCTTGGACTTTGAGTCTCCAGAACTGTGAGAAATATTAAGTTGGTACAAACATAATTGCGTTTTTTGCATCAACCTAATAAAAGAATGCAATTACTTTTGCAGCAACCTAATATATTTCTGATATTTACAAGCCACTCAGTCTGTGGTACTCTGTTATATCAGCCCAAACTGACTAAAACAGGTGTACAACAAGATGTTGAACATTCAGGACAACTTGAAGGGTTTCCAGTTGTCAGACTTCCTGGAAATGTATTCTGTCAATGAGAAGTACCCCATGGGTAGCAGAGCACAGCACAAGCAGATGAACACTCCATGATCTTTACAAACAGTGAACAGCATAGGTGCTTGCTGATACTCATTAATATTCTGGGCTTGGCCAGGGAAGTGCTCTATTACCTAGACAGCTACTTCAACAATTGCAATAGATGCAGAATTCACTACTGCCCATTACTCACAAGGAACTGGTGATGCTTCTGAAGGTCGTTGGGTTTCAGGGCTCTGTAGAGCATAACAAGCAGGCCAACTGTCTCAAGACGCACATGGCTATGAGTGGAACTTCCAAGTCTCTATCTTTAAATATTGTTGTGGGTTGAAAATGATGGGAGTCTATGCTCCCTCTTCTTGATTCTGGGTGAATTTATGACTGTTTCATCAATAGAATAAAACAGAAGTGATGCCTAGTTTCTAAGCCCAGGTAATAAAAATACTTTTCTGTCTCTTGGAATTCTAGCTATTGGAACCCAGTCACCATTCTGAAAGAAGTCACAGGATCTCTATGAAGTTGCCTACATGAATATAAACTAAGGCCCCTGGCTGACAGCACCTGGATGAGTTTCCAGCCAGCATCCATCATCAAGATGTCAGCATATAAATGGTCTTTCTTGAAAATGGATCCTTTAGTTGCACTCAGGCTATTGAAACTGATACCACTAGGGTGGGGGTGGGGGGAAATAAGCCATTCTTGATGAACCCTAACCAAATTGCAAGTTTGTGAGAAAACTAAATTAATATTATTGTTTTAAGTTGCAAGATTAATGGTGGTTTGTTATGTAGCAATAGATAACTGGAATTAATAGTGCTGTTTAAACTCACTCCATAGTTAATTGCTCAGAAAGTATACAAAACTTTGCAAATAAAGGCTCCATCTTACTGTAAAATCATTTATATAAAAAATTCAGTTATATTTAAAATACATTCACAATAAAGGCTTCATCTTACTGTGAAATAATTTATATGAAAAATTCAGTTATGTTTAAAATACAGTCACATTATACCAGTACATTTAATATTATATTCATTAATAAAAGAAGAGTTATTCAATTCTAAATACAATTCAGTTGAACAATTTTGCATGGTTCTAAATGATATGTGTGTGTGTGTGTGTGTGTGTGTGTGTGTGTGTGTGTGTGTGTGTTTATATTTTGAGATGGAGTCTCACTCTGTCACCAGGCTGGTGTGCAGTGGCCTGGTCTTGGCTCAGTGCAACCTCCACATCCCAGGTTCAAGAGATTTCTCATGCCTTAGCCTCCAGAGTAGCTGGGACGACAGGCCTATGCCACCATGCCCAGCTAATTTTTATATTTTTAGTAGAGACAGGGTTTCACCATGTTGGCCAGGATGGTCTCAATCTCTTTGACCTCATGATCCGCCAGCCTCAACCTCCCTAAGTGCTGGGATTACAGGTATGAGCCACCACGCCTGACCAATGCTTTATATTTCTTTATGCACTTGTGCAAAGTTACATATTCATGACAACTAACAATATTTGGAAAGATTATGAAAATGTAAGCAAACTTATGAAACTATTTGGAAGTATTATACAAACTAATATAGTATTTTGCCCAAGACTTGAATTGTATTTTTCTAATAAATATGTAATATAAAGATTATATTTTGCCAAGCTCCACATAAATACTCATACATTGCCTCTTATTAATCTCAGGTGCCATACATAAAAAAGTTTAAAAATCTCTAATGTAAATAATGTTTTTCTCATTTTAAAGCTTAGGAAACACACAGAAACTTTAAGTGCATTGCTTCAAAGCACACAAATGGTAGGTTGTAAAAACAGTTTGAACACAACCAGCCTGTTTAAATTTCAAGCCTATGTTCTTTCTAGTACATTTTCCTTTTCTGAATAATTTAGCTTTGAGAAAATCTTTTGACCTTTATGTTACAGTAATATTTAATAATATGAGTATACAACTGGTTTTGAGATACTCATGTATCAAAATTAAAAATGATAATACAAACATTTTATCTTGTTGAGGCTAGATTTAGTCAGTATCTTTGTAGATTTAACAATATCCTATTCCAGATTGACCTAATACTCATTAGGCAGAGGAGGATTTGCCTCTACTTTAGTTTTGATCAAAGCCAGTCACAAACACATTCAACCCAGGGATATAAGGTAAATCCACAAGGTAATGCCTCTGAGTTTACACTGTGAAACCCTGGATCGAAAAAGCTTTTGTGTGAGCTTTGTTAACCTTAACAAATAGCATTTATTCTGAGTATGCAAAAGAAAAAAAAAAAGCCCTTCGTGCATATAATTCTGTTACATTCTCTACTTGTAAATTCATTATAAAATATACTCCTGCATAACAACACAAAAATCAAATTTTATATTTTCTTGTTCTCAAAAGTATCAGCTAATTATGAGACTCAGTGTAATAGCTATATTAATTAAAATAAAGTTTTCATTTTCAAACATCTAATCACTTTTATATAGTTTTGAAAATGTGATATTTTTCTAGATTTATTCCCTTTCATCACTCCAATTTAGGATTACTGCTTGTTGGTAATGGTGGTAGTGTTCGTGATTCATGGTGATGGTTGCAATGTGGCTGTTTATTTGTGCGTCTTTGTGTGTGTGTGTGTGTTTCTGCTTTCCAATTTAATTTACCTGTCATTTTGTTGTATCTATATTTTCTCTAAATTACAAATAAGATCTTAGAAAATAATAAGCAACAATACATGTTGATGAATGATTTACAGAAAAGCAGGGTGAAGGGTGGGGAATGTATTATGGATTAAGCCCAGAGGTTTCAATAGCTCAGCAGGAACTAGTCGTCAAAGTCATTACCTCTACAAGGACTGCTCTTGAGAAGAGCCAAAATCAGAGCATCTTTTGCCATCAGGTAAAAGTTGAATGGGAGAGACCTTTACTCCTCTCATTCTGACCTAACAAGTCTTTTTATAAGACCAAAAAATGATGAACCTAACTTATGAAAATCCATTCTTATTGGCTTTCTCTTCTGAGGTAAAATCCTGATTGTCTTCAAATATTATCATTATATAGAAATGATATTTCATTACATAGAAATCTCCCCACCATTAGCTGAGAGAGGTAAAGAGGTTTTGCACTGAGGAAACAAACAAGCAAACAAAAAACCATCATCACTTTTTTTAAAAAGTATGTATTGAACTATAGTCAGGTTCAGTGAGGAAATGCATTACATTGTCACTAAACTGGCCTTAGTTGAAGAAAGAATGCTGGCAGGTTAATTAAAGTTATTAGGGCTTTTGGTAGGAAAATGCATGGTATGTGTGAAAGATCTTTTAGGGATTGGAAACATAATATAAATTCAAACTACTCCCAAAACTTTAACAAGGCTGGATGAAATAAAAGGAATTTTGTGATTTATACAATTGACAATGGTGTCAAGCATGCCATGAATAAATAAAACCTTTTGATGAAGTAAACTAACTGCTGGATGAAGTAAAGTATAATTGGTTACAGGTAAAGAAATATGTCAGCCAGGCAGATATGATAGTTTATAGGAAAATATAATGTTATGATCTAAAAAATGCAAACCACAAACATTTTTGCCCAGGGAATAATTAGCCTAAAATTGGGCTACTAAGGAGCTGGCTAAGCAGCAATGGTAACACCAGATACTGGAAGAATCTGGTGGTTCTGTGATCAGACACAAATTCAACTAGTGAATAATTCACAATATTTCTAAAGATGGACACCAAGAAAGTTGTTTGAGGAAAAAAAAAAAAAGTTGTTTGGTTATTCATCACGGAAGCCAGGAACAAATAGATCTGAAATGTGTGATAATGATTATCAGGCAGAATATCCAGACCATTATGGTAGGTGCCAAGATTTGCATCTAAGACATTATCAACATAGAAACTGAGGCATCAGTTATTGGATTTACATGAAAATGCATTATATAAATGATACATATAATGTATTAACAGTTCAAAAATGAAATAAACATTTATGAATAGACTACACAGATTTAAAATAAAATATTACCTGTTCATTGAATGCTTTCTGGATTTTACTTTCTAACTTTATACCTATCTTTCTTTTTTATGATAACTATTATCCTATATGTTTTGCACTGCATATAAATAAAATTATATAATACATATTTTATTAACTTTATAATAAAAATACTTTGTTAAATACTGTATTGAGAATAATCCCTGCTGAAATGTGCAATCGTATTTCATTCATTTTAACTGCTTTGCATTTGGTTCAATCCATATACAATGTACCCATCTGTTTTACTGGCAATGATACTTTTTCTAGATTTTTAAAATGACAAAGTAGCAATGAACATTGCAACTTCTAAATTTTTGGACCTGTCTCCTGGTTCACATGTGTTAGGAGTTTCTTCAGAGTGTGTACCTTAAAATGGAATTATTGGATCATTTTATCTTCACATGTAAAACTTTATTACATATTGCCAAAAATTTTCAAAAATAATAGTGCCAAGTTGCATTTAAGAAGTCTCATGTGAAGAGACCTAATGAATGTACATACAGCATTTGGTGTTGTCAAATCTTTTAATTTTTACTGTTCTAGAAACATTCCTTCTCCTTATTGTATATTTCTTTGTTTTTTAAATGATATTTGCTATCCTTTTAATAGGGCTTTTTGGCTATTATACAAAATTGACTGCTTATATATTTTACTCATTATTCTTTTCTTTTTCAACCTCTGCCTCCTGGGTTCAAGTGATTCTTCTGCCTCAGCCTCCTGAGTAGCTAGGATTACAGAAGCCTGCCACTATACCAGGCTAATTTTTGTATTTTTAGTAGAGATGGGGTTTCACCATCTTGGCCATACAGGTCTTGAACTCCTGACCTTGTGTTTTATCCACCTCGGCCTCCCAATGTGCTGGCATTACATGCTTGAGCCACCACACTGGCCAATTTTGTTCATTTTTCTATAGTATTGATAATATTGTATTATTGATCTGTAACACTTATTTGTTCATTTAACAATGTTGATCCATTGCTAACTGGGTTGTGGTTTGTCAGTCTGTGGCTTGATGTATTACGCCTTCAGTGTCTTTAATGTTTAGTGTCTTCAAATGTACAAATTTCTTTGTGTCTTTTTGAAGAAGTACTGTCTACTTCAAAGTCAGAAATAATTTCCTTGACTGGTTTATAAAAGAGTTATGTCATTGTTTTTAATATGTAAGTCTTCATTCTACCTTAATTTGATTTTTTAAAAATGATGTGACATAGAATCAAATTTGATTTCTATATGGATAATCAGATGTATCAACACTACCTACTGAATCAGTCATTGTTTTCCTCTGATCTCTAAAGTCTACCAGTAGGAGTAAAATTTTTGTATATGCATGAGTAAGTTTCTTTGTTCTCCACTTAGCTCTATTGATCTAATTGTTTATTCAATTACACAGGCTAAAATTACTATGACATTATTGTAAGTATTAATATCAAATATTATAATTCCTCCTCCTCTTTTTTTTGAGACAGATACTTGCTCTGTCACGCAGGATGAAGTGCAGTAGTGCAATCTTGGCTCACTGCAACTTCTGCCACCAGGTTCAAGCGATTCTCTTGCCTCGGCCTCCCAAGTAGCTGGGGTTACAGACATGCACCACCACACCTGGCTAATTTTTGTATTTTTAGAAGAGATGAGGTTTTACCATTTTAGCCAGGCTTGACAAACTCCTGACCTTAAGTGATCCACCTGCCTCGGCTTCTAGTGGTCACTTCTTGTGCAAACATCTTCTCTTACAATTAATATTGAAATTACTCATGTATTCACATTTTTCTCAAATGCAATGTGAAAATATTAAGGACAAGAATCCTATCTTATTTTTTTTATTTTTTATTACCATTACCTAGAATACTGCCTGATCTATGATGCATTTATTAATTGGAAAGATGCCTAAAAAGGTATCCACAGCAACTATCATAATTAGAATGTCTACTTTTATCTGTGAAGCTTGGGATGATATTTATGTCAGAATGTTATTCCCTAATGAAGAGGAACCTGTATATATTCAGTTCACCAGAGGCAGAAGGCAGCTCTCTTAGCTAGCACATTAAAAGACATCCAATAATAGAAATCACTCACAGAAACATAATATCAAGTTGATGGATAAGACAAAGTGACTCCATTTGAAGAAGTACAATGATGAAGACTAATGAGAGACAATTTGAGCAGTCAGAAATTAAGCTTAAGTAAACAAAAAGAAAAATTATATCTATGTTATGGTTGTCAGATTGAACAAATCAAATAAAATACAGAATACCCAGTTAAATTCGAATTTCAGATATGCAACGAATATTTTTTTTTCCTTTTGAGACAGAGTCTTGCTCTTTCACTCAGACTGGTGTACAGTGGCTCCATCTCAGCTCACTGCAACCTCCGCCTCCCAGGTTTAACTGATTCTTGTGCCTTAGCCTCCCACGTAGCTGGAATTACAGGCATGCACCACCACGCCCAGCTACTTTTTGTATTTTTACTGGATACGGGGTTTCACCATGTTGGCGAGGCTGCTCTCAAACTCCTGATCTCAAGTGATCCACTAGCCTCAGCTTCCCCAAGTGCTAGGATTACAGAACAATGATTAAATTTTTAGTATAGCTATGGCCTATATATCATTTGTAACACACAAAAAATTATTTTTTAAATTTGCAATTTGAATTTAACTGGGCTTTCAGGATTTTATCTGGCAATCCTAATCTGTATGCTGGATCAGATTTAAGTGATAATTAGGACCCAAGGAGGGCCCTTGAGAAACATTTGAAGTCTGGTTGTTAGCTACTCATTAAGAGCTAACTAAAGTGTGAACAGACTTCCCTTTCACTGTTATATTAATAATAAAAAAGAAAGACAAAAAACCCCACCACAACCATTGCTGAGACTTTCAACAAAACATCCAGAAGTTTCATGGGCTCTTTCATCTTGGACTTCCTACCTCTTTGGAACTCTTGTTCTCTGCATTTTGTCTGATGGATATTCTTTTTTTTTCCTAATGAAGCTAAACTTTTCTTTTAATCATAAATACCCATACATTTTTATCTGTATTGTATATTTTCTGGTTGATTGGATTGAAGGATGCAAAGTATTGTTCCTAGATGTGTCTGTGAGGGTGTTGCCAAAGGAGATTAACATTTGAGTCAGTGGACTGGGAGATACAGACCCGCCCTCAATCTAGGTGGGCACCATCTAATCAGCTGCCACCATGGTTAGGAGATAAACAGACACAGACACATGAAAGGACTAGACTGTCTGAGACTTTGTCAGTGCTGGATGCTTCTAGACATTGAACATCAGACTCCAAGTTCTTCAACTTTTAGACTGTTGGAGTTTCACCAGTGGTTTCCCAGGGGCACTGGAGCCTCCAGCCAGCAGCAGACGGAAGGCTACACTGTTAGCTTCCCTACTTTTTAGGTTTTGGGACTCAGACTGGCTTCCTCGCTCCACAGCTTGCAGACAGCCTACTGTGGGACTTCACCTTGTGATCCTGTGAGTCAATATTTCTTAATAAATTCCCCTCTTTATATACATCTATCCTTTTAATCCTGTCCCTTTATAAAACCCTGACTAATATAAATGTTTAGAAAAACAGAAGGGTAGTTTTTTAACTCTTCACATCACTGTAGAATAAACTTAAGTCCTTGTTTTAAACACGCTTTGGTTACGTCATTTTCTTGCTTGACCTTCTCTTACTCTCTATTTCAAGTGGCAATTTTCAGGGCAGGAGAAAAAAAAAAAAAAACCTTCCTTTTGTATGCAAAGGTATTTAGGGTTTCTCCATGTTCTCCGTCTGGAAATATAGCAAGGGATTATCTTTTGCAATTGCAAAAACTCAGGATTGATATTAATGTTATTGTTTGTAAGGGTCTATCTAAACTCTTAGACAAAGAGCCTTCTTTTTACACAGTCTAGTTTGCATGGAGCTTGTAGTTTGCTTCCTCTGTTTCTAACAGACCCATGGGAATTTTGATAAGTCCAATAAATATTTTCTCTAAGCAGTACCACTATTTCGTACTAGCAAGTAGAGCTCTTACCCTGGCCCTATGTCTTGGAATGCTTTCCTTGAAAAATACTAAGCTTTCCTCTAGTGTCCGTGATCTACCAACTCTGCTAATGTCACCTAGGTGCTGACCTATGTGAGCCCTGTTCTTGTTTTTACCTTTAAGTTGATTTCCAAAACTTCTCTTTCCCATGCAGGATTAACTAGAGGCTTTGAAAATTTCCATACCTTACACCTATGAGATTTTGCAGGGACCAGTCAGTGGTTATGCCCAATTTAGGATGTCAGCTGAGCAAGGAATTGCTGCTGCGGCTTTCTCCTTCTCCCCTAAAGTATTTTCCTGAAGTCTATAGATGTTTTAGAAGCAACTCTGCCATCAAGTTTTAGATTAAAAAAAAAAAGTATAAAAGTTTTGAAGACTTTAAATATTCTGACAAAATGTTAATACTCAATTGTATGTGACACTGATATTTTGAGGATTAATCAGATGTTAGAAGAATCGGCAGTGTCAAATTAGGCTTCTACTGTGTTTTAATGGATGCCAGATTTTTGGAACAAGATAGAAATTCAAACTGTGTTCACTCTTCTACACACTTTGAATACAAGAGAAAAAACAAACAGGTAAGGGCTAAGAAGGGAGTAATAAATCATTGCTATCTGTGAGCTGCACATATCAAAAATATTTTTGAAGAATTCCGAAGGAAAGACAGATACTGTAATGCATTCTTGGGAATGCTGAGGATATGGAATGCATAGCTTTTAGCCAAGTGGACACTCCAGCCTTGACTCACCCATACAAGTCTCTGACATTATGATATTCAGAAGAGGAAGTAAAAACTAAGTCCAGGGGCCCCATCATTCATAAACTTTTCCTTCCTACATACATGAGTACATCCACATTCTACCAACACCACTCACAGAAACAGCTACAAAGGTTGCACAATTCTGGGCCATAGAAAATGTGCAGAGAGTTCCTAGGACACATTGATGCTTCATCTCTTCTAATCCAAATGACATAATAAGAGCTTTAGGTTAAGTCAGGATGTAAGATCCATCAAGAACTGATTTTGGAAGTCAATTTTAATGCCCACTGAAACAATAAAAAGCAGTACAGATAGAGTATCTCTTATCCAAAATGCTTTGGGACCAGAAGTGTCTCACACTTTGAACATTATTTGGGGTTTTGGAATATTTGCATATACGTAATAAAATATCCTGGGGATGGAAACCAAGTCTAAAAACACAATTTATGTTTTTTATATAAACAGACAGCCTAAAGGTAATTTTATATAATATCTTAAATAATTTTATGCATAAAACAAACTTATGACTGCAGCATAACACATGAGGTCAAGTGTGGGGTCTTCCACTTGTGGCATAATGTTAGCCCTCAAAACATTTTAGATTTTCGAGGATTTCACATTTTGAATTTTTAGATTAGGGATGCTTAACTTGTATGTATTATTTACTTTTCCATTCAAATTTAAATATCCAAGGGCTTTGATTTCATCTGTCATATGGCAAAATTCACATTAAAATTATCTCATATCTAAAACAACATTCTTTCAAAGGTTGTTTTTTTGTGTTACATTCTAGGAACTGAGCATGTAATTATAATAAACCCAAAACAAGTGAAACAGTTTCACACAGATAATTGTAATTGCTTAACTGTAACATGCTTACCAATTTTATAGATGAGGAAGCTAAAACTCAAAGAGCTTATCTTTAGTAAGTCACAAAGGTTGAATTAGAATCTAGTTCTTTAGCCTCCTAATTTGGCATATTTGGTTTCCTACCAGTCTTTCTGCAGTGTTATAAAATAGAAAGTGACTGAGTTGTTTCTGCTTTTGATTTCATAATAGAGTGTTTAATCTGTCCTTTTTCACTAGAGGACAAAGGTTTTTGTTCCTTTCTTATTCCACATTATGGTTTTTTCCACGCTGCAAGAAACTATCAGACATTTCCTGAGAAACTTATTAATTTTTCTTACTATCATAATCTCCAATAAGTTTTTACTTTATAACACGTTATGTAGAAAAATAGTTCATAAGGTTTCTACAAGCATATACATTAGGAAATAGATATTCGATCACAGAAAAAGTCTCATGTATGAACTAAAAAGGGAAATCTAACAATAAATCAAAAGTTCATTGTTATGTATTTTTTTAGCATTTTAAAATATTTGATGTGAATCTGTGTGTCCCAGTTCATTTAAAGGAAAGAGTTTATGTCTTATGCTTCCTTACTCTTTACAAATCATTAGAGATGCTGTTATAGACATAATTGATAAATGAGATTTATAGATATATGTGAAACATAACGTGACCTGCTGTCCTGATACCAGCCACACACACAAGGCAGGAGCTCTCTATTTTAAATGCATTCAGTTACACAGCATTTGCTACTTTCTGATTTCTTTTGCTTTGGTCTCCCTCAACTGTTGCCAATAATTTATTCAGCAGGGTCCAGAGTTTTCTGTGAGGATGCACTATCCCTTGGGAACATGTGACTTTAAATCCATACAAATTTTTTTAGTGTATTTCACTGCCTTCAGAAGGACAACATTTGGTAAAATGATTTAGAGAAACTGAAATGATTATAAGTCCAAAAATTCAATATGTGTTCCAGAGTTGTAAATTGAGTCAAAAAGAGTGAGGAGAGAATATTTAAGTCACTTAATTTTATCTATATTAATTTCTTAACTCCCTTGCTTCACCCATTGGCTCTCTCTGGCTTTTGTTCTGACTTCTTTTGTGAAATTCACAAAAGGAACATCAGCATCATCTATACTATGACGTGGTGACTACAGGTGGCAAGATATAGGATTCTTGGAACTGCGCTAAGAGAGTGGATGTAAAGGAGTCTCACCATAAAAATGACAAGTTTATGATGTAGTGCATATGTTAATTAGGTAGATGTATTCATCCATCAGCACATTTACTTCAAAACAATATGTTGTACATGGTAAACACATCAACTTTTATCTGTCAATTAAAAAATGAAAATAAGTAAATAAAATGCCTGAAGATCACTTAGGTGGCTTGGGTAAAAGTGCCTTTCAATTGTTGAATTCACTGCTGGTTTTTATTTTCGCAAGCTGAATAGTGAGCCACCTAGTAATGGAAACTATTTTGCTTATTAGCTTGGAAGTAATATTAAATTTGGAATTTCATTGAATCTTTTCTGTGAATGACCAAAGCTGCTTCTGTGGCACACATGAAACTGGGTCAAGGCTGAATACTACATTCTTCTACGTATCCTTTTGCAAGTAGTTTGATGTTTTCTCTCTCTCTCTCTTCCTTTCTTTCAGGGGCTTCTTATGGGATCCAAACCATTTCCTTTTAATTTAAAATTTTATATTTGACCATCTAAGTATGAATCGTGGATGTATGTTGCATATATTCCTGTTTCATAGGCATTCATTAATGACTCTATAATAGCAAAATATGGACAGAATGTGCCATCATAAAGTATTCTTTTACAAGCATCTGTATACTATCAATCATGCATTTGTTGCCAGTTTGATGCAGAGTTAAGCTGTAATGACTTGGACTAATGAGGTTCCCTGCAGTTAAAATGTTTAGTAACTACTTTTCAGAAAAAAGAATATGAGTCACACTTTTTTCTGACCAACTCTAAAAGTCTAGAGTTTTTAAATTTTTTCAAATGAAAGTTGAAATTTAATCTGGACCTAGAGGGAATCTATTAATGCTTCTCCTCTTGCAACCCTTAAACTGCCTCCTCTGTTATCACTGACAACTTAATGAAGAGAAATATCTTTTTAAAGGTAAAAATGCTGAAATTCATTATAACTCTTTCTCTACAATATTAAATAATAGCATTAGAACATTTTTTTTTACATGCCATTTTTCTTTTCTGAAGCCTAAATGTGTTGCTTCATTACAATCTCTCACATTCATTACTATACAAGCATTGTAAAGTAGATGAGCAAATAAATATTACTCTCTTCAACATCTAGGGAAAATAAGCACTTTCTTTAAGTGATTTGTCAGAACCACAGTCACTTAGTTGTCAATTTTGTATTGAAAAACAACAACACGATTTCCATTTCTGTGGTTGTCAATTAAACTGTGTAACCTAGTAATTGAAGCATCAGTTTGTATAGAAACTTGTTAAAGGGTCTAACAAGACTTGGCAAAGAACTTCTTACTCTTCATAATATCCATGTTAGGAGACTTGGATCTATTAGCAAGGCACCTTATTATGAAATTTATCTCTTATCATGCTTATTTTGCTACAGTGTCAATCCTGATTACATATCTAGAGGAGCTTGTAATGATTCTGGCCTCTTAAGGAAACTATATACTGGTGCATTTTTTTTTAAGTATCTCATGGCATACTATTTTATTCTCCATGATCACACATCACTCACACTATAGTGTTTAATGCTATTAATTGTTTGCTTGTCTATTCAAATTTGAAGGTCTGATCTAATATCTAGCACCCTGTTCCCAGTAGTTAGCCTGGATCACAGATGCTGCTCACTAAGTGTATTGATGAACAAATAAAAATAACCCAACATTCTGGAGAGTAGACTGTAAGTTTCATGCAGGTGAGAACAGAGTCTTGCTTTTGCCCCTCAGGCTCTTCCTCAACAACTTGTACATAGCACATATTTGATAAATTCTGTTGAGTTTATTTTACACACCCCCACAAAGAGGTAGTTTTGACCATGCCATGCTTTGCTTTCCCTCCAAATCTCAAAACTTGTAGTATCCAGTTTTGATGTGATTACTGAAGGATTTGGAAGTTCAGATGAATATAGTATTGGCGTTGTGAGAGTTGTTTCACAGAAAAGACAACTAAAGAGAAATGGCTCTTTGATGTTTGTTTACAACAGGCCAGCAATATCCTCCTCTCTGATCTTCCAGGACTGAACATAAGTAGCTTTTGTTTACTTTTGTTCTGTGAGTATATGTTCACTTGCATGCCTGGACACAGACTTATGGTTATTGTTTAATCACTAGGTAGGCTGTATGGTCAAACATGACAGACAGAAATGTTCAAAATTATTCTTTGTAGGAAGATCATTGTATATAAACCCCAAATATTCCTTTATGGTGGGTTTTCATAAAGCCTTCTGTATAAAATGCTTTCTTATTTCTGAATGATAGCATCCATTGAGATAAGATATTGACACGGGATTTTTTCATTGTTGCCTCACCATCCAGAGACGTCCATGGTCAGTAGCACCTCTGCTTGAGTTTTGCTTGCACCTGCTGGGTTTTGTTCCACCCACTTGGCCTGGCAGACTGCACTTAGCTCATGCTAGCGGCCTGGATCTAATGCCTGCCAAAGGCAAGCCAGGCATGTTGGCTGCTGTTGTGGGGCAGGCAGCTCCAGTTGCTGGCTCTGTGTGAGACTGCAGCTGGATCAGGCGTACTGCAAGCAGCTTCTGCCTTGGGTGCTGATGTTTGGATGAGGGGTATGCAATGGGACCTGAAAAACTCAGAGACACCAGGAACCACAGAACCACCAAGGGGGTGTTACAGCATATTACCACTCCATCTTGGGGAGTCCTGAGGTCTGGGCCCCAGAAAGGTCGCAGCTCATTTGTGTTACAGTTCATTGGTTCCTGCAGTGTGTCCCAGTTTGTTTGGTCTCATTACACCGCTCTGACTCACTACTCCTGGGCTGGTCCAGCTCTGCCACTGCTTCCTGTTGTGTAAGGTGGTCGCCAGACACCAGAAGAGGGCAGAAGGGCTACAGTATTGCAGCTCGTTTCACACCCACTGTTTGGCTGATCCCTTGTCCTGTATCCAAGAAGAAGGACGTTATGCAGACAACTGAAGAGTGAGCAAAGCGTCAAACAGTTTTATTGAATGACAGAACAGCTTTCAGCATAAAGGGAACCTGAACTGGGTAGCTCCTACCTGAAGGCAGATAGTCCCACTGTATGGCCGAGTCTGGGGTTTTTACAGGCTTATAATGGGGGAGGTGTGTGGGCTGCAGGTAGCCTTGGAAAATGCAACATTCAATTGGTTAGAAAGCACTATTTAGAAAGAACCAGTCAGAAAAGAGTGGGTGAACAGGAATAGAAGATCTCACTACTGTTGCAGACTCCATCCTAAACTGGCAACCCTATTTTCAGGCTTCAGGCTGATTTTGGCTTAAAGGTCAGGTTTCATGGGGACCCACTCCATCTGCCTAGGAATTTGTTTGCTTCTTGCTACTATTAATATTACTTGTTAGATATGATTATAGTGAATTTCAAGGGACAATCTAGGTCATTGATCATATTGTACATTTGCTGCTTAAACTACTTCCAAAGACATAAATTATAAACATGTAGTATAGACACGTATATGTGTGTGTGTGTGTTTGTATGAGTATACATAAAGGCATGTGCATATGTGAGTATGTATATGTATATAATCTTAGTCTCTGAATAAGGTATTCTTTGAATAAAATGGCTATGAAAACAGTTTACCTAAATTTGCAGAGAAAATTTGGGTCATGAAGGCAAAGGACAATAATGAGCATACACTGTGTGTTCTATGAAAGGCATCACCTATAGTAAGATATTCTGAATTTGACACATAGGTTATAAGATAAAATTTTAAAAAGGGACATGCTATGAAGCTGTTTGTCACAGATATTATGTATATCTTAAATAGATGAAATAGATAATTTTTATTTTCATTTGCATGCTTGCTGTCTGCTTCCAGTAATAACTAATTGTAGAGGAGTAGCCAAGACATGCAAGAGGAAGAATTCTTCTGAAGACACTGAGAATACTATCGGAAGTGTCATTCTGACTCTCCACTATACACAGTGGAAATAGAAATTTGAGGAAGATTAAATATTCTCTCCAGAAAATTTCCTTCTGATAATATATTTTTTTGTGTAAAATCCAATATGCTGCTATCAGCATAACTTTTTAGCAAAATATTGTCTTTAATTCCAATCTTGTTAACTTTCCTATCCTCAGAAAGTATATTTCATATATTATTGTATAATATTCTGTATATATTTTTAAAGTTTTTTTTGTGTTTTCAGTTTATCTCTATACAAATTTAAATATGGCAAGATTATCATGTTTTTGAAGAAACTGCATGAATATAGCATAGATATTTATATAAAATTTACATTAAAATGTAGAATGTTTTTTCTATTTGTAGATTTCATTTTATATTTGATAATGTTGAAGTTGTCAATTTGGCCTGCTTTTTTATATAGGAAGAAGGCCTCAATGAGAATTCCAGAGATCTCAAACTTAAACAGATGTATTGATTTTCAAGGTTTCACTCCACAGGAAGTAGGCTTAATCTCAATGCCAAGAAAAAGCAATTTAAAAAGTAGAAACACGAAAATTTTTTAGCTTTCTAGAAAATTTAAGACAACACTAAATAATCTTTGAGTGCTTAACGCAAGAAAAAATCTGGTTTCTTGCTCCCTAAAACTCACTTCCATCATCTATAAGACAGGGATAGCAATAATTTCTGCTAGTTAAGGATGTTATAGGATTAAATGCGATAGTGCATTTAAAGTACTTAGACAAAGGCCTAGTGCATGTTCGGTATGTAATAAATGGTGGTATTTTTATTATAAGTCAGGAGGCTTATTTATCTTCTCTTTTCTAGGTTATATATTTTAAAGTAACATTGCTTGCTTACATACAATAAAAGGCCCCAGTTTAAGTGTCCAGTAGAATAAATTTTGACAAATATATCCTCTGTGTAACCAGTACCACAATAAAAGTATGAAAACTTATATGACTTCAAAAAATTATTTCTGCTTTTTTCAGCCTCAGGCAACCATTGATCTTCTTTTAGATATATAGGTTACTTTGGCTTTTTCTAGAATTTCATACAAATGGAATTCTACAATGTGTAGTTTTTTGTTGCCTTCTTTCATTCAGCATGTTTTAAAATTTGACAACAATTTGCATATCCTAAAGTTCTTCCTTTTTATTGCTCAGCAATATTCCATTATTTTAATATATCATAGTTTCTTATCCATTAATTCACTTATGGACATATGGGCTACTTTTCATTTTTGGTTATGGTAAATAAAGTTGTTATGAACATTTTCACACAAATAATTTTTGTGTAAATATATTTTAATCTGTCTCTTGTAACTATCTAAAAGTAGACTTTCTGTGTCATATGGTAATTGTTTAGCTTTATAGGAAATAACCAGTGTTCCAAGTGACTGCACAATTTTTCATCCGTATCCACAATGGATGAGAATTCAAATTGCTCTACATCTTTACCAACACTTAATATTGCTGGTACGATTTTTTATTGGCACTCTAGCGGTTATGTAATAGCATCTCATTACAATTTATTAAAATTATATAAAAGCTTTTTTGTTTATTGAGCTTCTGTTCCTGTGCTTACTGATCATTTTTATACTTTGTATGTAAAATATTTGTTCAAATCTGTTACCTACATTTGTTGGATTGTCCCTTTATTGTTGAATTATAAGAATTCATTATTTATTCTGCATACCAGTTTTTTTCAGATGTATGTATATTTTCTCCCAATCTGGACTAGGCATTTTTATTTTGGGGGGAATCTCTTTAGAAAAGAAGAAATTTATTATATTAGGCTGTTTTCATGCTGCTAATAAAGACATACCTGAGAATGGGTAGAAAAAACGATTTAATGGACTCCACGTGGCTAGGGAGGCCTCACAATCATGGTGGAAGGTGAAAGGCACATATCACATGGCGGCAGACAAGAGAAGTGAGCTTGGGCAGGGAAACTGCCCCTTAAATAATCATCAGATCTATGAGACTTATTTACTATCTTAAGCATAGCACAGGAAAGACCTGACCCCATGATTCAATTATCTCCCACTGGGTTCCTCCCACAACACATAGGAATTCAAGATGACATTTGGGTGGGAACACAGCCAAACCATATCATTTATGTTTTGGTAATCCCAAAATTATTTATTGTTTTTTTTTACAGTTCATGATTTGGGGCATTCTTATCTAAAAATTACCAACAACAAAATCACAGAGATTGTAGACTTTTTTTCCCTTTATGCTCTTTTAAGAAGTGAAATACTTTTAACATCTATGCTTGATTGATTACTATGCCTATTCTTATACAAACATAATATGATAAGGCTATTTATTAGAATAGCCTTATTACAGTTCTCCAGCCTAGGCAATATGGTGAGACTCCATGTTTACAAAAAAATAGAAAAAACTAACTGCGTTCATGCCTGCAGTCTCAGCACTTGGGAGCCTGAAGTGGGAAGATTGCTTGAACCCAGGAGGTTGAGGCTGCAGTTAGCAGAGATCACTCCAGTGCATATCAGCCTGGGTGACAAAGTAAGACTCTGTCTCAAAAAGAAAACCAAAAAAAATCTTGAAATAAAGTCTTTAAATGTGTCTTTTATTTTCAAAATTGTTTTGGCTATTAAAGATTCTTTTCATTTCATTCTTAAAATTTGTGATTGACTCATTTTTTTTAGTTATAATATACATATTTTTTAGTTTTAATGTGTTTTTTTTACATGTACACATTACGCAATGACCAAATCTGTGTAATTAACATATCCATCACCTTAAACATCATTTCCTTCTAATGAGAACATTAAAGAACTTGTTCCAGTTATTTTGAAATATACACTATTGTTGAGTCATCATAATGTACAATACGACAATTGAAATTTTTCTAACTGTAACTTTGTATCAATTGACAAATCTCTCCCCATTCCCACCTCCTCTTTATTCCCCCAATCCTCTAGTAACCACTATTCTACTGTCTATTTCTATGAGAACAAATTTTGTAGTCTACATATAAATATGTGAAGTAAGATAATGAGGTATCTGTCACTTTAAAATCAATATGACAATTTTTACTAAAACCAAACCAAACCAAAACAAAACAAAGAAAACCCCTGGAGATTGTGGCTGGTATTGTATTGATTCTTTATATAAATTTTAGGATAATATAAAAATATTGTGTTTTCCAATTTATGAGCTCGGTATATCTCACCATCTGTTCACCTCTGTTGCAATTTCTCAGAGCAGAATATCATGTTTCAATTGTACGTGTCTTGTATATATTTTGCTAAATTCATTCCTAAGTATTTCATGTTTTTAGTGCTATTTTAAATGCATTTTAAAATTTTTGTTTCATGTATTATTTGCCAGTATATAGAACTATAATTGCATTGACCTTGTACTTTGCAACCTTACTAAATTCATAATTTTGTGTCTGTTTAATGAATCCTTGGAATTCTCTCCATAAGAAATCATGCCCTCTGCAAGTAAATTTATTTTGTTTTTCTTTTCTAATATCTATCACTTTTCTTTCCTCTTTGCTTTATTTCACTAACATAAAATCCAATCAACTATTGACCAACAGTTGTAAATGCAAACTTCTTTGCCCTTTTACTAATTTTCGGAGGAATACATTCAGTGTTTCTTCTTCAGTATGATTTTAACTGTAAGGTTTTCATAGCTACTCTTTACAAGATTGAAGTGACCTCCTTATATTACTCTTTTTCTGGTTGTTTCAACATGAATTTGTATGTAATTTTGTTAAATGCTTTTCTAGCATCTATTTAAATGACTATACGTTTTTTTCTCTATTATTATATTACTATAAATATAATTATTTATAAATATATAAATATATTTATACTATAAATATAAATATAGTTATACTATAAATATAACTATACCTATATTATTATAAAGGTATAAACAAGCTTTGGATAGAATCAAAATAGAAATGGGCACTACTGAAAGACATTTGTATTCAGGTGACAAAGATTTTAGTTTGTTTTACGAGTGACTTCAGATAGATTTTATAGCTATCCACGCCACTACTTCCTAATAGAGCATTGGGATGTAAGGAACAAAGAATTGTTAACAATGTCTTCCAAGTTCTAAATAGTTTAATGATGACTTTAAGGTACTGAGTGTGGATGGAGAGTCACTTACTGAAATAAAGAAGACCTAGAGTACATGAAATTTTGGCAGGACATGATAAATCTTAGATACTTATGAGGATCTAAGAGGAATAACTAACCTGCAAGTTAAATAAATGACTGGAGCTGAGAGCAGAGATCTGAGATTGAATTCACATTTAAGACATATAGAGCCGGGCGCGGTGGCTTACGCCTGTAATCCCAGCACTTTGGGAGGCTGAGGCGGGTGGATCATGAGGTCAAGAGATCAAGACCATCCTGGTCAACATGGTGAAACCCAGTCTCTACTAAAAATAGAAAAAATTAGCTGGGCATGGTGGCGTGTGCCTGTAATCCCAGCTACTCAGGAGGCTGAGGCAGGAGAATTGCCTGAATCCAGGAAGCGGAGGTTGCGGTGAGCTGAGATCACGCCATTGCACTCCAGCCTAGGTAATAAGAGCGAAACTCCGTCTCAAAAAAAAAAAAAAAAAAGACATATAGAATATGGCTGATTTTCTAAAAATTTATTTTTAATTGATAAATAATAATTGTACATATTAATGGGGTACATAATATTTCAAAACATATCATATATAGTAATCAGATTAGGATAATCAGCATATCCATAATCTCAAGCATTTGTCATTTCTCTGGGATGGAAATGTTCAATATTTCCTTTCAGGTTATTTGAAACTATATGTTATTTTTAACTATCATTACCCTGCAGTGATAAATACCACTAGAACTTTTTTCTCCTATGTAGTTGTAATTTTGCATCCTTAAATCTTTCTATCCCTCCCTTCCTCCTAACCTTTCTCAGCTTCTAGTATTTTCTACTTCTATGAGATCAACTTTTTAGCAGCTAGTATTTAAAACCAAGAACTTTCTAAGACTTTCCTTCTGTCTCTAGGGCTTTAATTCTTTCTTCCATTTTTAATGTTAGCATATAGCTGGCATATAAAGCCAGGTAAAGAGCCTAAGGTGAAAATGTAGAACATGAACAAAGAAGGGCTTGGGACAAAGCCTTGAGAGACTCAACATTTAGGAGTCTGGTCAAGAAGAGGAATTCATCACAGGACATTGTGGTATTACAAAATCCATGAGAAGTAACTTTCACAAAGGCAATGTGTGATTGTTCTACTGTGTCAAATGCTTCTTAGAAGGCAAGTAAGAATAGGATTGAAAAGTTTCCTAAACTCTCTTAGTTAAGCTCTCCTAAGCTATACCTTTTGCAATCCTCTTGAAGAATCTTTGGCATTTAATATTTTAAATCCAGGATCTGTAACAGAGACAAGTGCATTGTTTTCTTTATGGCATTTAAAAAAATTCCAAGTAGCATTGTTTTGGATTGTGATAATTACACGGCACGTTAACTTAATAATATGCAAAAAGGGACTTGAAATTGCTACATAACTATGTAATGGCATATCTAATCTATTCTGCTTACTGAAAGTATTTTGTGGGTGATATTCAAAACTGAACATTTATATAACTTTTCTGGAAGGAATTACATATGTGATGGCAAAAGTACTGATGCACACAAAAAACACTTTTAATTAAGATAAATTTAGAAAACTGAATAAATCAATAAAAGATTTACAATTTCATGTATTATATTTATTTATTCCCTTTATTGTGGGAACCTAAAATCCAATTTTTCTTCTGTAATGAATATATTTTAAATAAGTCATGAAAATTCAAAGTGAGATTCAATCCAAAAAACACCATACTGTAGCAGAGAGCTTTATATTATAAATGAATCTTCAGGTACTGTATCTTCTGCTCTATGTTCAAAACATTAAGACTCCCTAGAGCCATAATTTTAAATCCCACATATTGACTTGGCTCTTTATCTTTTCACAGATAGATACAGAGTACAAGCAGTTTTAGTGTCCAGGAAGCTATTCGTAAAAGTTTAAATAGTCTATAAATGTTTAATTTACTTAAAGATGAATTGACAGTCATTTTACTAGGCATCGCACTGGTTTCAGTGTTTCTGTTTCAAAAATAAAAGGCATTAGCACCTTGTAAACTATGTCCTCAGTGCTCCTGTTTTTCAGTGTCTCATGTGTCATATGAATCAAGGTAAATAGATTAAAGCTTTAGAATTATTTTTTCCTGAAAAGAAAAGGCTTGTACTAACTGTAGTTCTTATTGATCTCTCTATATTTGTCTTACTAATTTAATGGCATCTGTTTATAATCTATAACTACCCTCTTAGGTCCTACTGGGACAACCTGGGATTGCTTATGTGGTAATATTTGACAAAAACTGGAAATTCTGATTAGAATATAAAATATAGGACTTTTAGGAGCCTCTTTAGTAAAATTGTAACTAATATTTTCCAGAGGCATCATCAACTTATTGATATATTTAGAATAAAAAAATAATGCTCTGGGGAAAATTGTTTCTCTATATCCACAGAAAATACATCTGAGACCAGATGTGTGATTTTTTTTTCTCAAACCAATTAATTCTCTAACACCAGCCAGTATTCTGTAATTTGATTGCATTTTGACACCATCTAGTTGGATTTTGCATCAGATTCCATAATTAAGGGCTTGGTCTCACAAGACACTCCCACTTCAAGACCAAACACAAGTCTGGGCCTCCCATCCTTCTGACAAATCATCTGTAGGGAGGGTCCCTGTGACCTCCTTCTCAGGTTTGATATTTTGCTAGAATGGCTCACAGAATTTAGGGAAACACTTATGTGTTCTGGGTTATCATAAAAGATACAGATGAACAGCCAGATGAAAAGGTACCTAGAAACAGTCAGATGAAGGCTCCAAAGAACAAGAGTTTCTCTCCCCTTGGTGTTGGTGTGCACCACTCTCCCAGCAAGTGGAAGCATTCACCAATTGGAAAACTCATCAAATTTCATGGTTCGAGAGCTTTTATTCAGCTTAATCTCCAGTCCCCACTCCTTCCCACTCTTTTCTCTGGTTGGTGGTGGGCGAAGCTGGATTCATCCTCTAATCACTTGGTCCATCTTCGAAACATTTGGTGTTTTTTTGGTGAGTAGACCCATCCTGAGGATATCTGGGGCCCTACACAAAACCACCTTATTAGCATAAACTCAAGGGTGATCAAAAGGAGCTTATTATGAATTAAAAAAGATACTCCTGTCACTCAGGAAGTTTCAAGGGTTTTAGGGGCTGTGCTAGGAACTGAGAAAAAAATACCAAGTGTATTTCTTATTAAACCACAAATGACTAATTAGTATTGGCTGTTATTTTCTTGGTATTTCTCTTGTTTGCTTATTCACTTACTTTCCCCATGGCCAGTCCTCCAAAATTGAATGGACAGAAAATGGGCTTCTTTTTGCTTTCAAGTGGATGAGTCCCAAAGTGTTTCATGGTAAAAGGTAGTCTGTCAAATTTAAATTTCATAGATCTTGGTTTCTGTGCAGTAAACGTTAACATGTGGCACCACAATCACTTTTTTTTTTTTTTTTGAGATAGATTCTGGCTCTGTCCCCCAGGCTGGAGTGCGATGGTATGATCTTGGCTCACTGCAACCTCCTACTCCCGGATTCAAGTGATTCTCCTGCCTCAGCCTCCTGAGTAATTGGGATTACAGGTGTACATCACCATGCCTGGCTAATTTTTGTTTTTTCAGTAGAGATGGGGTTTCACCATGTTGGTCTGGCTGGTCTCAAATCCTGACCTTTGTGATCCACCTGCCTCAGCCTCCCAAAGTGCTGGAGTTACAAGTGTGAGCCGCCGCACCTGGCCTACAATCACTTTTTTGATGATACATGTGACTCTTGAATAATTCATGTACTGATCTCCTCTCCAATGGAAGCCCTTAACTGGATATCCTCTGGTTATCTCCATCACATGCAAAGGATTGTCAGCCTCCCTGCTTGGCATGAGCCAAAGAAAAGTCACCCATTTCTACTTTCTGCTGATTGATACTGGTGTCTCTCTTGTTTGTATTATTGTGGTACTCATGTTTTGTTTGTTTTGTTTGTGTTTGTGCTTTTAGCTTTCCCTAGGAAATTAAACATTTTCTGGTTCCAAATTTTAGGTTTGATATCAATCTAACATAAGTTTGGTTATGATTTCTTGAAACCTAAGCCATATTGTCCTATATGCTAAGCATTTCAACAGATAAATATAGACTTCAGAAAAACCAATGGAAGGTCATAAATTGGAAAACATAATAATACAAACTTAAGGAGTTACTGTATAGGTTTAAATTCAAGAGTTTAATAAAAAAATCAAAAATGAAATACAGAAATCAAAGGATTAAGAAAAGAAACATCAGAGAGTAAAGTGTAAAGACAAGTGGAACACACGAAAATGTAAAATTAGACCAGTCCGGCCAACATGGCGAAACCCCATCTCTACTAAAAATACAAAAATTAGCTGGGTGTGGTGGCACATGGTGCCTGTAATCCCAGCTACTAGGGAGGCTGAAGCAAGAGGATCACTTGAACCTGGGAGGGAGAGATTGCACTGAGCTGAGATTGTGCCATTGCACTCCAGCCTGAGCAACAGAATGAGACTCCGCCTCAAAAAAAAAAAAAAAAAAAAAAGTAGCATTAATCTTATTAGCTTCACAGAGAAAGAGAGAATGGAACAGAGAAATATTGAAATAATAAATACTTAATTTTAAAAAATGTGAAAGAAGACATCCATCTATGAATTCAGTAAGATCAGTAACTTTAAACTGGATAAATATTAGGAAAATTATGTCTAGGCACTTCAAAATCATTCTGTTAAAAATAAAGATGGAGAAAAACATCTTAAAAACAGCCAGATAAAAAATATAAATATCCAAGAAACAATACAAACTACAAAATACAAAGGAATGTAAAAACATCTTTAAAGTTTTGGGATGACTGTGGGGGTGATTGCCAACTAATGCTCTATAAATAGTCCCCACACCAAACATTATTCAAACATAAGTGTGTATTAATTATCTATTGTTTCATAAGAAACTACCACAAAACTTGGCTGGTTGTGGTGGCTCACACCTGTAATCCCAGCACATTGGGAAGTCAAGGAGGGAAGATCACCTGAGGTCAGGAGTTCAAGATCAGCTTGATCAACATGATGAAACCCCGTCTCTACTAAAAATACAAAAAATTAGCTGGGCGTGGTGCACCTGTAAACCCAGTTACTTGGGAGGCTGAGGCAGGAGAATCGCTTGAACCCAGGAGGCAAAGGTTGCAGTAGGCTGAGATTGTGCCACCCCACTCTAGCCTGGTGGATAGGGTGAGACTCCATCTCAAAAAAAAAAGAAAGAAAAAAGAAAGCAAAAGAAAAATTAAAATTACCACAAAAATTGGTATTTTACAGTAATCCAGATTTTTTTCTTACAATAATTATTGTTCAGAAATTTAGTTAGTGTAGCTAGATTCTCATTTAGTGTCTCTTATATGCTGCTGTCTTATTTTAAAGCTCCAGAAGGGAGAGTTCTGCCTTGAAATTCACTCACCTGTTTTTTGGCAGTATTCAGTTTTCAGGGCCTATTATAACTAAAGGCCTCAGTTACTCACTTGGTGATAATGAGAGTTTGCCCAACATAGCAGCTTACTTAATCACAGCTAGCAAGAGAGGGGCCATCTAAAACGTCTACCAAATAGGGAAACATAAAGACTTTGTCATTACCTCATTCCCACCCCACAAAAATCTGAGAATTGGTTAAATTATAGTAAAAAAAAAATAGAGCATAATGCCTTTTGGGTTACAAATAATAAAACAATCTCAAAGAGGTTTTAGAATAAAAATAGTAAAAATGTTTCAAAACATAAGGGAAGAAATGGAGCTAATGAGATCAGGGAAGAACCTTATGAGAGAAGAGAGCAAGTTCCTGTTTCTGAATAAAAATTACGTTTTGATTGAATAAATCAAGTATTGTTTTACACATTTTTTATAAATGATCTTTATGGTGAGAAAATACACTCAGGAATGAATAGAACATGAATAGATATAAGGTCTATAAAAGAATAATGATATAAATTTTGGATTAACTTGAAGATGCATGAAAGTTATATTAAAATGATCTGAAATTGAGTACCTTAGAGTAATATGAACTGTTAAAGAAACCAAAGAATATTACATTTCATTTATGAAAAGTAAAATAGTGATTATTTTTAATGCATACGTCAAAAATTTTGGGATTAAATTGACCTGAAAGAAATTGGTAAGCCATATGAAGTTGATTTAATTATTTATGAAGTGCCTATATTTAGAATAGGCATAAAAGCGCATATAGAAAATATGAGAGAACAGCAATTTAATAAACATATGATCAAATGAGAGAATTTATCTTATTTCCTATTGCCTCGAGAAATAAAACAATGTTTAAAGATGCTCTGCAGTGCCAATAGCAATTACCTCTGTTTTTAAAATGCTATTTCAGTTGGATTTGTCTCATCAATCAACACAGTACTCTCTCTGCCGTTTAACCATCGATTTTATGATTCATCAAATGTTTATTGAATGTCAGAAACCATTTTTAATCATTTTCTTGTTCACCAATATTGAACTTAATCCGTCTTATTGTGAACCCAAATCCCTTCTTGTGTATCATCAAGAGAAAAACCAGACTACTTAGAGATAAAAAATTATATTATCTCTATTTTATCTCTCTAGGTATTGTATCCATATCTATGTTTAAACATTTTTACTTCCAAAATGAGGAGCACTATTTTAAGTGCCAAATTTTTTAAGCTGGGTATTCAGTTAAATCTAAAGTGACATTTATAGATTGGGTGTGTTTTATGGACTGTTGGAATCAACTCATCTCCAAGTTCATGTATTATCTAGAATGGTTGTTAAGAGTCTTTGAAGAAGTGGTTTATATACACTTGCTTATGAAAGAAAATTTCTGCTTCTATTTCTGGCCAATTTAACTAGGTTGGAGTCTTAGACAGTTTGAAGAAGCAGGCCATAGGTTAATAGTGTGTGGACAGACAAGATTTTCTAAGACATACATAATTCAGCCTTAGGTTTCAAGCAGATATAGGAAGACACAGAATAAGGCAGGAAAGCTGTCATATGGTCTCCTGGATAGCTGAAATTGCCTCAGCAAAGGTACACAAATAAAAACATTTTTTAAAAAAGAAACAGCATGTAATTGAGGAACAAAAATATGTGTTAGAAGTTAGCTATCCTTTAACAGTAAGAGGAGAAAAATAATCTCTGGAAATACTGCTTACTGCATCCAAGACTTTATTTATATCTTTCTACCTGAGTTAACATGGATTTTAGAAAGACGCTCTGCAGAGCAGCAGATTGATTAAAATGACACAAGAGTAGAAAGAGGAAATCCAATTAGGAAACAACTGAAAAAAAATCCAGAAAAAGTTGTTAGGGTTTGAGTAATATTGTTTCATTAGAGATGGAGGGAGTGAGACTGGAGGGATATCAAATACACAGAAAAGTTAGGATTTAGTTACTGATTAGAGGAACAGGGGTATTTCAATAAAGTTTTTTCTTGGATAACTGAGTATCAGTAGGGGTCAATACAGGAAAACATTAAGAAGGAGGGTTTTATGCTGAGTAAATATATGTTTCAAACATTTGGGAGTTCAAAGATGATTGTTTAACATGAAATCTGAAACACTATCTGAAGCATGAAAGAAAGAAGTCTACACTAAAGACACAAATCTTAGGGATCTTGAGAATCACCACCTGAAGCTGTGAATGTAAATATGGCCACCATTAGAATATGAGGAGAATAGATGACTACCTGAGGAATTCTACAGGATGCTCACATATCAGTGGTAGAATATATGGAAAAGTATCCATTAAGGAGGTCATAAAGGAATGAGTAGAAATGTGGAAGGGGAAGAATATAAGATATCATCATAGAAGCCAATAGATCTTTAAGGAATATGAAAGGTTTAACTGTGCCAAATGTTACTGAGGGCAAGATTGGGAAATATGTTACAGTTATTAGTGAGAACCATCTCATGAGGTGATGGGGGATGACACTGAAAAGTTAATGAGATTTCAAGTCTTAGAACAAATGTAAAATCAAGCAAACAAAATAACATAACCCTCGAAATTGGGAACCAAAGAAAAAACAAGTTAAATTTTTAAGTGTTAATAATAGCTAAGATATGTGCAGCTCATACAATCTGTCATTTCTGAGTAATTTATAATTGTAAGTAATATATGTACTAACTTAAACCTTATAAGAAACAGCAAAGAAGTGAGAGATACTAAGTTTCAGCTTCAAACACCAGAGATACAGTGACATATTCTCAGTAGCCCATGTTCACTCAGCTGGTAATTGACAGAGCTTGGATACTAATTTACATGGTAGGGTTTTGTTTATTTGTTTGTTTTTGCCTCTACTCAGTATTGCCTCACCTAAAGAAAAAAGAGAATAAAGGAAATTAAGAATCTCCATATGAAGGGAAGTAATTATTACACATTCTCTAAGATTTTTTTTAATCTTGAAAAGTATTCACTAAAGTTCATAATGCTTTTTGCATTAAATAACTTTTAAAAACATATTCTAATCATCTGAATAGCATCAATTCATGCATGGTGCCCAGCCATGTCTAATCTTTTAGGGTTCAGCTTAAATGCCATCACCACAAAGAGAATATCATGGTTCTAATATAAAATGTTTTGAAAACATGTATTAAAAATATTAAAACATGTAATATTAAAAATATTAATTTTCTTTATATCCTTCTATCTTCTAAAACTTGAAAAACACAAGGGCTTTGCCTGCCATATTTGTAAGTATATATTCATACAACAGCAGTATTCCTGACTGAATTTTTTCATTTAGAATAAAAATGTTTTAAAGTTTTCTGAGGAATGTACGGATAAGTAAATGCATGAATGAATAGATGGATAATGGGCATATGGATGGAACAAATGAAGGAACTATGATGACAATATTTTCAATAGTCTTTGGAATTATAATCTGAAAAATAAAGTCATGCTACTTTCTTATGTGAAAGAAAAGCTGATAAACATCTTTAAAAATAAAAGGGCAAAATTTGAAATATAGACTGTTATAAAATAAATTGAACACATATACTTTCTAAACAATAATACCCCATTAAGCTAATAATCTCTCATGAAGAAATGCTAGATATGAATTTACCATAGTTCAAATCTATAGTATTTACACATTTTTGTGATTTCTATTTATATGGTTTCTTTTTAATTTGGTTTTGAGTTCTCTCGCTTGAAGACTGATCATAAGAAGATATCCACTTTATAGGAAAGCCTTGTCCAAGAGTAAGTTAGGTTCAGATATGTGTGTCAGGTGAGACACAATGAGGAGATACAACCAAAATGTATAAACTGAAGAAATTTATTACTCATAGGTCTTAGAGAGGTTGGATGTATCAATGAGAGGCTATGGAAAGTTCTGAGGTGACAAGGAGATCAACCAGCAAGTGAAAAGGGAGACTGGGAAGGAAGGAATAGGACTATTCCTTTTTTGAGGTCCCCGGAATTATCCCCTAGATTTTTCCACAGGGTTTGTGGATTGGCTAGTTTACAAAAAACGTGCATAAAGGGAAAAATTTATTTACATGACTCTGGTGTTAGAAGATTATTTTTATCACAATGAGTAGCTATGTGGTGAGTTGGGTTTTGGGTTAGGGAGATGGGGAACAAGTGGGCTATGTCAAAAACAACCACACAGGGACAGGGAGTGTCAACCAAACCAAAGGTCATAGCTTTTAGATAACTATGTCAGGCCTAAACATAGATGCTGATGCAGCAACTATACAAATATTTATGATACATGTGTATTATAGAAAAACAATGCTATATTATTTTGGATTAAAGCTAAAATGATCAAATGGAAACATAATTTTTTGATGTGATCGATTTTAAAATTTACATTTAAATGTAGTTATTATAATTATCTAATTTCATTGTAAAATTATAAATAGTTTGGTATTCTGACATATTTTTGTTATATTTTCTGAACAAGGGATAACTAATTTACCAGGATGGAAAAACTTGTTGTTTATGTGATTGCATTAAGTACTACCAACTAGAAGGAATTAAGTGAGGATTGAGTTAACTATTTCACTGAAAACATGTATGGGGTATAAATATAGAATGAAAAAGATCAGGCTGGGAAATAAAACATTACTTTTTAAACCTCAAAAAAAAAAAAAAACAGGTATAGAGGAAAACCACAGCATAAGAAAAAAGTCCTTTCATGTAGCACAGATAATTGCTTTAATGAGACTATGTTGAGTTAAAAATTTTACATAGGATAAGCCTTCAGAGAATATAATTTGGAAAACTAATTTTGTAGCAACTAATTCATTTTCTTCATGACTAGGAAGAGTAGCTACACAGTGAGTAATAAACTTTTACTTGCTTATATACCTCAGGTGTCTCTGCCATTAATTCTATTATCCAAGTTTGAATAGAAAAAAAATATATTTCTGACAAAATGGGAAAATAATTGGTTACCACGGAGATACCAGTTCTTGTGGATATTGCTCTTTACGAAGATGTCAAATATCTAGGATTGTTTGCCGACGAGAAACTTTTGTACTTCAAGCTGTTAATAAAATGGCAATGTAAATTTAAAATATATTTTTAGTGTTTATAAAAGGATGATAAGGACTATAGGCTATTTTAAATAAGAAGCTTCCTGACTTTGGTTGGAATTAGAGATAAATTTAGTATGTTTACATTGGCCAGCTGATGGTGATGGAATGCTTCTTCTTGTGGACACACACACACACACACACACACACACCCTTATACATGACAATTAGGATAGTCTATTGATGAATATAGCTACAGTAGACCAAACAGGTATATGGCAGTTAAAAGGCCAAAATGTGTGAAAAATTTGAGAACTAATGATTTTGAAAACAAGGTGGCTCAGGAATTTATACTATGTATTTGCTTAAATGGGGATGAATACATTATCATAAAAAGAAAATCTCATTATAGCTAAATTTAGCATTTAATAATTAATAATATTTTAAATACACAAATTAGAAAATAAATGAGAGAAGTGGCAGAAAGAGATGAAAGTATCAACTTGAGTATTACAAGATTTTGTGCTAGAGCCTAACCTACTTAAAAGTAAAAAGTCTCCCTTCCTTTGCACATTACAGATTTCAATTTTGTTCCCCCTTTTCAAATAACTATTTAAATATCCCAGATATTTTCCAGCTTGTGTTTCACATAGAGAAGTAGTATGGCACTGTTTTTCAGACTAGGTTCCTCAAATTTTTAACTTTTAAACACTGCTGCCTGAATTTGTTCATTCATTAATTATTAAGTTTAAAGTATTACAAATTATGTGAAATATGGTGTTTTTCAAATTAAAAACAATTCAATAGTAGGAAAAGTTATCACATTGCATTCATTAGAATATTCATGAAAAAAGGCCTGAAATGCACAATGTCTCCCCAGTGGGCAGAACTTCAAGCGATGTACCTGGTTGTGCACTTTGCATGGAAGGAGAAATGTCCAGATGTGTGGTTATATACCAATTCATGGGCTGTAGCCAATGGTTCGGCTGGATGGTCAGGCACTTGGAAGAAGTATGATTGGAAAAATTAGTGACAAAAGAATCTGGGGAAGAGGTCTGCAGATGGACCTCTCTGAGTAGTAAAAAATAAAATAAAATAAATTACAATATTTGTATCCTATGTGAATGCTCACCAACAGGTGACCTCAGCAGGGGAGGATTTTAATAATTGAGTGAATAGAATGACCTGTTCCGTGGACACCACTTAGCCTCTTTCTCCAGCCACCTCTCATCCTCAATGGGCCCATGAACAAAGTGGACAGAGATAGAGGTTGTATGCATGGGCTCAGCAACATGGACTTACACTCACCGAAGCTGACCTGACTACAGCCACTGCTGAGTGTCCAATTTGCCAACAACACAGACCAACACTGAGCCCTTGATATAGCACCACTCCTTGGGATGATCAGCCAGCTATCTAGTGGCAGGTTGATTATAGTAGAATTCTTACATCATGGAAAGGGCAGAGATTTTTCCTCTCTGGAATACACACTTATTCTGGATATGGATTTGCCTCTCTGCATGCAATGCTTCTGCCAAGACTACCATTCATGGACTCACAGAATGCCTTATCCACTATTATAGTATTACACACAGCATAGCCTCGGATCAAGGCACTCACTTTATGGCTAAAGAAGTGTGGCAGTGGGCTCATGTTCATGGAATTCACTGGTCTTACCATGAACCCCATAATCCTGAAGCAGCTGGATTGATAGAACAGTGGAATGGCCTTTTGAAGTGGCCGTTACAATGCGACCTAGGTGATAGTATATTGCAAATGAGGCAAAGTTCTCAAGAAGGCCATGTATACTCTGAATTAGCATCCAATATATGGTACTGTTACTCCCATAGACAGGATTCATGGGTCCAGGACTCAAAGGGTAGAAGTGGAAGCGGCACCACTCACCATCACCCTTAGTGATCCACTAGCAAATTTTTTGCTTCCTCTTCCCGTGACATTAAGTTTTGCTGGCCTAGAGGTCTTACCTCCAGAGGTAGGAATGCTGCCATCAGGAGACACAGAAACAATTCCATTAAACTGAAGTTAAGATTGCCCCCTGGACATTTTGGCTCCTTTTACTTTTAAGTCAACAGGCTAAGAAGAAAGTTAGAGTGTCGGCTGGGGTGACTGACCTGGCGTATCAAGAAGAAATTAGCCTACTACTCCACAAGGGAGCTAAGGAATAGCATACATGGAATACAGGAGATCCATTAGGGGATCTCTTACGCTAATGTATTACCATAACCTGTGATTAAGGTCAATGGTAAACTACAACAGCCCAATCCAGGGAGGGCTACAAATGACCTATACCCAACAGGAATAAAGGTTTGGGTCACCCTACCAGAAAAAAAAAAAAAAAAAAAACACACACAACTTGCTGAGATGTTTACTGAAGGCAAAGGGAATACAGAATGGGTAGTGGAAGAAGACAGTCATCAATACTAGCTATAGAAACGAGGTGAACAGCTGCAGAAATGAGGACTGTAATTGTCATGAGTATTTCCTCCTTCTTTTGTTAATAATGTATTTGTTCATGTATACATTTGTACTAAGAAAAAAACCTCATTTTCTTTTTCCTTTATCATGTAACAAAAGGTTTACTGTCTTCATATCAGCATTTGAGTATTGTTAACTTTATATATTAGTATTTGGGTTGGGGATTGGTGCACTTTCAGTTGTACAAAGGATAATCACATTATGTTAGACAAAATTATGACCTCATAACTGTCTTTATTTGAAGCTTATGTGTTATCTCAGGAGATGTGTATGGGTTCAAGTTGACAAGGGGTGGACTTGTGATGATTAATACTGTCAACTTGATTGGATTGAAGAATGAAAAATATTGGTCCTGGGTGTGTCTGTGAGGGTGTTGCCAATGGAGATTAATAGTTGAGTTAGTGGGCTGGGAAAGGTAGACCCACCTTAATCTGAGTGGGCACAATCTAGCCAGCTGCCAGCATGTCTAGAATATGGAGGAGGGAGAAAAACATGAAAAGATTAGATTGGCCTAGCTTCCTAGTCTGCATATACATACATGTGCACATATATATACATATATATATATATATATATATATATGTCCTATTTGTTCTGCCTATCTAGAGAACCCTTACTAATACAGCTCTCTTTTATGCTGTCTTTGAGGCACATGAGTTGCTAGAGATTCTGCAATATTTAATGTGAAGCTTCTCAGGTCTCACTGGAGATAATCTTCATTCTAGCCAGGCAGAAGGTAAAGGAGGATGGAGCCAGTTGTTGAAGGTGTGACCAGCCACTTTTGTTTACATTCCTTTGTATAGAACTCATTCAACCCTATGAGAACATCTACACTCAAGGGAGGACTGACAAATGTAGTCACCTTTGTTGATAGAGAGCTGCTTCTCTGTGCTAACTCTATTCTTAGGAAGCATGTGCCTGGCTATTGGTGAGCAGTTAATAAACTGCACCCCAAACATGAAGAAATATTACATTTTAAAATATTATTAATATTTTACTTATCTCATTACTTCTATACCCAAAGTTAATCACTCCAGTGAGCACACTATATGACAGGCTTTTTGATTTTTTTTAAAAAAATTAATATGTAAATATTGGTATATATCTTTGAAAATTATATTCAAGGTATTTGAACATATATAGAATTATGTCTATTTTGGTGCAATTGACATTAAGTTTTTTTTAATAATGTAAAACATGACAAATATAGTTAATTCCTTTTACCATGTGCTTTATAGTATAAGTGCACTACATTTTATATATTCTTTCTTGTGCTGATGGGCATTCAAGTTGCCTCCTTTTAGGAATTTTAAGTTATGATAATATGAGCATGTTGTGCACATAAGTTACATAATTCTTGGGTATACACCTGTAGGACAGAGCCTCTAGGTGTCCCTTAAAAATTGGGACACAGAAAACTTTCTCAGGCCTCTTGTATTTATGAGTGGTTGTATCACTGATTTCTAGCCAATTAATTCTTAGTGAATATTAAGAGTACTCTATCCAGCTCAAGGTGGTTAAGAAATATGTTATAGTTGTACATATTTTGGGAATAAATATGACATTTTGATACCTGTATACAATGTGTAATAATAAAATCAGGGTAATTGGGATATTCATCACCTCAAACATTTACCTTTTCTTTGTGTTGGGAACAGTATAATTCTACTCTTCTAGCTATTTTTAAATATACAATAAATTATCTTACCTATAATTTCCCTACTGTACTATGAAATGCAATAACTCATTTATTCTACTAATTGTATTTTTATACTTCTGAACAAAAATACAGCTCAAGGGTTTTAAGAGGCATTTGCTGTCTTTTTCCTCTTCCTCTAGTTTAAAGCAGACAATGACAAGTTGCAAATAAAGCACAATATGTACAAAGCCTAGGTTACTCAATCATGATGTAGATGAGAGCCACCTGCCAATGAGAAATTTCTGCTTTCAAAATATCCATGAGTGAGAAAAATAAATTTTATTGTATTTAAGCCTTTCTCTATTTGGAGATCCATTCATTAGAGCAATTGAGCCTACACTAACTCAAACTAGATGTGATTTATTGGCCATAGATATGTGCAACCTTAAGTAAATTTAATAATGATTTATACCTTGGTTTACAAAGTATGTATATCTACTTACTCTCTACAAATGTACTTGAGAGTTTTACTTGTCCTAAAACTTCACCAACACTCAAGTTCTTAGTTTTAACTATTTGTCAGTGCCAATACCAATGTATATATTAATAAGTGGTTGCACTAATTTGCATTTCCCAGATAAATAGTGAAGTTACACATTTTAAAAAATGTTGACTGGGCATTCAGTTTTATTTTTCTAGAAAAAAATCTTTATGTATTTTGTCATGTTTTAACTGGAATTTTTAAATTTCTTTAATAACATTCATTTTATAACCTGGCTTTGATATATCACTTATATATATACGAGATATCGTCTGTAAATATTCAGCATATTATTTAACTTTGCAAAACTAAAATGCTTTCTTAATATGCAAATCAGTTTTTAATTTTGAATATAGTAAAACTAATCAGTCTTGTCCTCTTTAATTTTCCATTTTTTTTTCTTATGGCAGTCTTTCCTACTCCAAAGTTTTAGAGCTGTTGTTCTGCATTCCACTCTATGTTAAAATTTTGCATTTTATAATTATGTCTTAATATAAATATGTTTTTTGTGTATACTGTGAGTCAAAACTGTTAGTTTTTATATGTGGACTATGAAGTATCCTGAGTATTACATTGATAGTTTGTTGCTTCCCTACTGATGTATTGTGCCAATTTTGCTATATACTAACTTCCAATTTCCCCCCTATCCCATTTCCATATGGGAACACAGTTCAGATCCATTAGCTATCTATCTATACTTGCTCAATAAAATAAATAAAATATTATCTTATGTACAATAGCTTCATTACTAGCTTGACATCATGTTGATCATGTCTTTCTGAGGGTTATATTCTTATTATAGATATTGCTTTGGTTATTTTTTGATACACTTAACTCCATATAATTTTAAAGATGAATTTGTGCATTTATGTTAAAACCTTTGATTGGGAATTTTATTTAATTCTGAAATCAGTTTGCAATGAATTATACTTTTGATCATACAGAGGCTTTCTATATGCTAGATTGAATAGTATATTGGCTTAGGTATTCTTTCTGTTTCTTCAAAAAAGGTTTATACTTCTCTGTACAGATTTTACACAACATTGTTAGATTTATTTTGGAAAAAGTAAATGTCATAACTTTTGTTATAACCGTGGTTAGTATTAATAACGTTTTAAATTATTTTTCTGTCTTTTAAATTGGTTATCATTCTTCTGAAGAAACACTGTTGATTTTTGTATGTTGGTTTTATTTTTATGAAGAATCTTAGACCAACAGTCATATGAATATTGATATTTAGTCTTTAGCATATCTTACTTTCTTTTTAATCATAATCTTTAGCAATAATTAAAGTTTAGCCATTTCTCCTCTGTTCACTACTTAATCTTTAAATGCCCGAAGAATTTGCAATGATGTCAACTCTCTGATTCCTGATACTGCTAGCTTATGTTTTCTGTGTTTTATGATAAACTTGACTAAAAATTTTTCTATTTTGTTGATCTTTTCAAAGAATAAGGACTTCTAAGTTTATTGCTTTTCCGAGAATCTGTTTCATTGACTTCTGATCTTATTTATCATTGCCTTTCTTTTGCTAACTTTGGAATATATTTGTTTTTCTTTTGCTAGTTTCAGAGTTTATTAATGTAAGACTTTTCTCCTTTTAATATAAAAATATATTGAAGACTTTTGCATTGATGTTCATCACGGATATTGGCCTGAAATTTTCTTTTTTAGTTGTGTCTTTGCCAGGTTTTGGTATCAGGATGATGTTGATCTCATTAAACGAGATAGGGGAGATTCCCTCTTTTTGTGTTGTTTGGAATAGTTTCAGAAGAAATGGTACCAGCTCCTCTTTGCATGTCTGGTAGAATTCAGCTGTGAACCTGATTTGGATCTGGACTTTTTGGTTTGTAGGCTCTTAATTGCTGCCTCAACTTCAGACCTTGTTATTGGTCTATTCAGGGGTTCAACTTCTTCCTAGCTTAGATTTAGGAGTGTGTAAATGTCCATAAATTTTTCCATTTCTTATATATTTACTGGTTTATGTGCACAGAGTTCTTTATTGTAATCTCTGATGGTAGTTTGTATTTCTGTGAAATCAGTGGTGATATCCCCTTTATCATTTTATATTGCATCTATTTGATTCTTCTCTCTATTCTTTTTTATTAGTCTGACTAGTGGTCTATCAATTTTGTTGATCTTTTCAAAAAACAAGCTACTGGATTGACTGATTTTTTTGAAAAGTTTTTGTGCCTCTAGCTCCTTCAATTTTCCTCTGATCTTAGTTATTTCTTCTCTTCTGCTAATTTTGAATTCGTTTGATCTTACTCCTCTATTTCTTTTCATTATGATAAAATGTTCATTTTAGATCTTTCCTCACTTCTCATGCGGGCAATTAGTGCTATAAATATCCCTCTAGACACCGCTTTAAATGTGTCCCAGAGAATCTAGTATGTTGTGTCTTCATTCTCATTGGTTTAAAAGAACATCTTTATTTCTGCCTTAATTTCATTATGTATCCAGTAGTCATTCAGGAGCAAGTTGCTCAGTTTCTATGTAGTTGTGTAGCTTTGAGTAAAATACTGGCAAACCGAATGCAACAGCACATCAAAAAGTTTATCCAACATGATCAAGGTGGCTTCGTCCCAGGTATGCAAGGCTGGTTTAACATACACGAATCAATAAAAGGAATCCATCGCATAAACAGAACCAAAGACAAAAACCACACGATATCTCAATGGATGCAGAGAAGGCCTTCAACAAAATTCAACAGCTCTTTATGCTAAAAACTCTCAATAAACTAGGTATCCATGGAACGTATCTCAAAATCATAAAAGCTATTTTATGATTTACAACAAACCCACAGCAAATATCATATTGAATGGGCAAAAACCGGAAGCATTCCCTTTGAAAACTGGCACTAGACAAGGGAGCCCTCTCCTACCATTCCTATAGAACACAGATTTGGAATTTCTAGCCAGAGCAATCAGGCAAGAAAAAAACCATAAAAGGTATTCAATTAGCAAAAGAGGATATCAAATTGTCTTTATTTAGAGAGGACATGATTGTATATTTAGAAGACCCCATCATCTCAACCTAAAAGCTTCTTAAGATGAAAGCAACTTCAGTAAAGTCTCAGGATACAAAATCAATGTGCAAAAATCACAAGCATTCCTGTACACCAATAACAGGCAAAGAGAGAGCCAAATCATGAGTGAACTCCCACTCAAAATTACTACAAAGAGAATAAAGTACCTAGGAATACAACTAAAAAAGGACGTGAAGGACCTCTTCAAGGAGAACTACAAACCACTGCTCAAGGAAATAAGAGAGGTCACAAACAGGTGGAAAAACATTCCATGCTCATGGTTAGGAAGAATGAATATCGTGAAAACGGCCATACTGCCCAAAGTAATGTATAGATTCAATGCTATCCCCATAAAGCTACCATTGACCTTCTTCACAGAACTGAAGAAAACCACCTTAAATTTCATATGGAACCAAAAAAGAGCCCACATTGCCAAGACAATCCTAAGCAAAAAGAACAAAGCTAGGCGCATCATACTACCTGACTTCAAACTATACTACAAGGCTACAGTAATCAAAACAGCATGGTATTGGTTCTAAAACAGAGATATAGAACAATAGAACAGAACAAAGGCCTCGGACGTAATGCCACACATCTACAACTGACAAACCTGACAAAAACAAGCAATGGAGAAAGGATTCCCTGTTTAATAAATGGTGATGGGAAAACTGGCTGGCCATGTGCAGGCAACTGGACCCCTTTCTTACACCTTATACAAAAATTAACTGTAGATGGATTAAAGATTTACACATAAGACCTAACACCATAAAGACCCTAGAAGAAAACCTAGGCAAACCATTCAGGACATAGGCATAGGCAAGGACTTCATGACTAAAACACCAAAAGCAATGGCAACAAAAGCCAAAATAGACAAATTGGATCTAATTAAACTTAAGAGTTTCTGCACAGCAAAAGAAACAATCATTAGAGTGAACAGGCAACCAACAGAATGGGAAAAAAAAAATTTTGCAAGCTACTCCTCTGATAAAGGGCTAATGCTCAGCATCTACAAAGAACTAAAACAGATTTACAAGAAAAAAACAAACCCATCAAAAAGTGGGCAAAGGATATGAACAGACAATTTTCAAAAGCAGACATATATGAAGCCAACAAACATATGAAAAAATGCTAATCATCACTGGTCATTAGAGAAATGCAATTCAAAACCACATTAAGATACCGTCTCATCCCAGTTAGAATGGCAATCATTAAAAAAATCTAGAGACAACATATGCTGGAGAGGATGTGGAGAAATAGGAACGCTTTTACACTGTTGGTGGGAGTGTAAATTTGTTCAACCATTGTGGAAGACAGTGTGGTGATTCCTCAAGGATCTAGAAATAGAAATACCATTTGACCCAGCAATTCCATTACTGGCTATATACCCAAAGGATTATAAATTGTTCTATTATAAAGATACATGCACACATGTTTATTGAGGCACTGTTCACTATAGTGAAGACATGGAAGCAACCCAAATGCCCATCAATGATAGACTGGATTAAAAAAATGTGGCACATATACACCATGGAATACTACACAGCCATAAAAAAGGATGAGTTCATGTCCTATGCAGGGACATGGATGAATCTGGAAACCATCATTCTCAGCAAACTGACACAAGAACGGAAAATGAAACACCACATATTCTCACTTATAAGTGGATGTTGAATAATGTGAACACATGGAACAGGGAGGGGAACATCACACACTGGGTCTGCAGGGGGTTGGGGAGCTAGGAGAGGGATAGCAGGGGATGGGGAAATTGGGGAAGGATAATATTAGCAGCAATACCTAATGTAGGTGATGGGGGGATGGAGGCAGTAAACCACCATGGCATGTGAATACCTATGTAATAATCCTGTAAAATTGGCACATGTACCCCAGAACTTAAAGGATAATTTTTTAAAAAGTATATAATGCTATAAAATTTCCCCTATGTATTGAGTTATTTATACCCCAGATTTTCATTTGTTGCTTTACTTTTCCTTCAGTTCAAAATAGCTTTATAATTCATTTCTTTTTTGATATATGGGTTAATAATAAATGTATCACTTGATTTACAAATACTTGAAAATCATTGTTAGTTTCTAATTTATTTTCTTTTTTTGTCAGATAATATACTTTGTAGGATTTGAATCCTTTTCCATTTGTTGGGACTTGTTCTATAACACAGAATATAGTCTAATTTCATAAATGTTCTGTGTGCATTTGTGAAGAAAACACATTTGAAAAAGATAATCTATTGTTAAATCGAGTGTCCTATCATTATCTATCAGGTCAAGTTGTTGGCAGTGTCATTTCAGGGTTCTTAATGATTTTCTTCCTGCTCTTTCTATTAATTATTCACATATTGGTATTCATAACTCTATCTTCAATTGTAGATTTGTTTATTTCTTTCTAGTTCCATTTGTTTTTGCCTAACACATTTAAAATTCTGTTATTAGTGAGTACTTTTAAAATAATTTTTATGTCTTTTTGATTAAATGAATCACTGCTTATTAGTAAATGACTCTCATGAACTCTTGGTTTTATTCTTGGCCTTGACTTTTACTTTACCTGATTATCAATATAAGCACTACAACTTTTTTTTTCTCAATATTGTTTACATATTATATCTTTATCAGTTTACTTTTAACCTATTTATTTCTATTTAAAAATAATTCCTTTAGGTGGCATAATGTTGCCTTTTTAAAAATAAAATCTAACAATCTCTGCCTTTCAACTAATATGTTTAAGCTATTTCAATTTAATGTGACTATATGGTTAAGGTTAGGGTTATGTTGATTACCTTGTTGCTTGTTTTCTATTGCTACAATCCATTCTTCTCCTTTTCTTCTTCTTCTTCTTCTATTTTTTTTAGGGGTTTATTCTTTTATAGTTAAGAATGTTCGTGATTCTTTTTTTCTTTCTTTATTTTATTTTTGAGATAAGGTCTTACTTTATCAACATTGCTGGATTGGTTTTTTATCACAGCTCACTGCAGCCTTCATCTCCAGAGCTCAGGCAATCCTCCCAACCTCAGCTGCCCTAGTAGCTGGGACCACAAGCACATGCCATCATGCAGAGCTAATCTTTTGTCTTCTATATAGACGAGGTGTCTTCATGTTTCCTGACTGATCTCTATCTCCTGAACTCAAACACTTCTCCCAACATAACCTCCCAAAGTGCTGGGATTACACTGTGAGCCACAGTGCCCATCTTCAATTAATAACATTTTGTTTCATGTTTTTCTTCTTATTTTGGCTTAATAATCATGATAAAAATTAGCTGTCTTGGACCCACTAGAGGGAACAAAATGGGTTTGGAACTCTTCCAAAGCAAATAACCCCAGAGAAGAATTGTTATGTGATGATTTGGAAGTTCTCTAGGAACTTGAATTCACAGGGGCTTGTCTTCATTTGACTTGACCCAGAGCTTGCTCAGTGACAACAATCTTTTTCCCAATTGGGGGAGGAGTATCAAAAACAATTAGTGGCAAAATCAAAAGCAATAAATGCCAAAGACAAAAAGGATTTAATATCATAGCTACCTGGAATAGGGATAAGAATAGGGAAAAACTAGAAGCTGACCAAAGCAGGGGAAAAACTTAAAAGGAAAGCCTGGGGGATAAAATAAAGTCATACAAAATGTTTTCTGATCACAGTGGAATGGAATGTTAGAAATCAATAGCAAAAGGACATAAGTAAATTTACAAACATATGAAAATTAAACATTGTACTCTTAAATAAGCAATGAGTCAAGGAATAAATCCAAATGAAAATTAGAAAATGCTGTGGGATGAACAAAAATGAAAACACTCTGTAACAAATCTTAGGAGACACAGCTATAGCAGTGCTTAGAGGAAAACAGATAGCTGTCAAAATCTATATTATAAAAGAAGATAGAGTTCAAGTCATGAACGTAAATTTTTAAGAAATTGGAAAAAAAAGAGCAAACTAAACACAAATAAGCAGAAGAAAATAATAAAGATTGAAAATCAAAGCAAAAATGACAAGGCAGTGGTTCTTGGGGAAAAAAATCAATACAATTTATATACCATTACTCAGATAAATAATAGAAAAGTAAGGTCTCAATTACTATAATGAAAATAGAAACGAGATCATTATTATTGAACTTACAGGAATTAAAATTATTACAATAAAATACTATGGAAAATTTTAATGTCAATAACCTGGATGAAAGAGACAAAATTTTTAGAAAGATACAAACTACCAAAACTGACTCAAGAAGATATAAGCATCAGAATACATCCATAACCAGCAAAGAGCATGACTTAGTAATACAATAATTTCCCACAAAATATCCAAACTTATATAGGTTGACTGGTGAATCCTACAAAATTTTCAAAGCAGAATTAACATCAATTCTTTGCAAACTTTCTCAAGTAATAGAAGAGAAGGAAACACTTCACTTTTCATTTAATGAAGTCAATATTCCCTTCATACCAAACCCAAACAAAATCATCACAAAATAATAAAACAGCAAACCATTAATTTAATGAATATAGCTAGCCACCTCTACTGTCTATGAAATACTAGCAAATCAAATCAAACAACCTAAAAAATTGATTACATACCATGATCAAGTTATCCAAGGAATGCAAGATCAGCTGAACATAAGACAAGCATCACATGATCATCTCAATAGCCATAGAAAAAACATTTGACAAAAATCTAAAACATTTCAACTGATTTCATTTTCCTCAGCCTCAAGAGCATTGTCTAACATTTATTGTAGTATAGGTCTGTTGATAATACTTTTTTTTAGTTTTATTATGTTCAAGAATGTAATCAACTTAAAAATGTTAAAGAGAGTTTGTTTCTGAAGAATTCTAGATCGGTATTTATCTGCTTTTTACTTTAAAAATGTTTCTTTGCCATCTACTTGTTTAGATTGTTTCCATAGTATAGCTATTGCAGTTCTTATATTTTTTCACTGTATGTAATATATATTTTTATTTCTGAATGCTGTTTTATATTTTCTCATTTTAACTGCATTTAGCTGAATAATTCTGCAATGTAATTACAATGTGCTCTAGTGTAATTTTCTTCGTCTTCTTTTTTTGGAATTAATTAAGCTTCTTGGGACAGCCCATAGCTTTACCAAATTTGAAATCATTTGGCCAATACTTATCCTGTACCCTTGTTCTGCCCTCTTTCTCTCTTATTTGAGAACTCCCATCACTCCTGTATTTGTCTGCTTAACATTTTCCTAGATCCACTCATGCTTTTTTGTCTTTCCTCTCTCTGTCCCTGTATTTCAGTTTTACTATTTTCCATTGTTAGTCTTCTACCTCACTAATATTTTCACTTGCAATTTTTTAATCTCATGTTATGCTCATCCAGTAAATTTTTTTAAGATATATTTATTTTCATATTCCAAAATTTGATTTGGGTCACTCTATTTTTTCCATGTCTCTACCTAACATTTTCAGCATATGAAATATATTAATAGTAGTTTCAGTTACCCAGGTCAACTGCTGTCTAAAATATTAAATGGAAAAATCCAGAAAGAATGCATAAGTTTCAAATTGCGTACCATCCTGAGGAGTGTGATGAAATCTCATGATGTTCTGGTCTGGCCTGCCTGGGAAATGATTCATCCCTTTGTCCAGGATACCCATGCTGCCTATGCTACCTACCCATTAGCTGCTTAGTAGCCGTCTTGGTTATCATATTGACTGTCATGGTATCACAGTGCTTCTATTCAAGTAATGCTTATTGTACTTAATAATGTTCCCAAAGTGTGAGAGTATGAGATGGGAAATTTGGATACGCCAAAGGAAACATTTAAAGTGCTTCCTTGACGTGAAAAGGTGAAAGTTCTTAATAAGGAAAGAAAAAAAATGCATGTGTTAAGGTTACTAAGATCTATAGTAAGACTGAATATTCAATCTGTGAAACTGAGAAAAAGAAATTTGGGCTTGTCTTGCTGTCGTACTTCAAACTTTAAGAGTTACAGCACGGTGTGTCATAGTTGTTAATTAAGACAAAATTTGTAAGTGAAAGACATTAAAAGAAAATGTGTTCTGATTGTCAGTAATATATTTCCCTAGAGTGACTTAATTTAAATTAAATTAAGTTTGATTATAGCTATATGTGTATAAGAAAAGGCATATATGGAGGATTCAGTACTGTCTGCAGGTTACTGCATGTCAGATAATTCTGACATTTATGCCTCCTCTTTGTGAGTTTTCATTGTTTGCTAGATTATGAGTCTATTTTCATGTTTCTTCAAATGCTAGTTATGCTCTGATTAAAAGACTGACATTAGAAATTTTATCTTTTTGGATGATTGATATTTTGGTGTTCCTAATACCTGAACAACGTTATAGAATTCAGTTAAGTTACTTGGTAAACTCTGATTCTTTAGGACCTTGCTTTTAAGAATTTTTTTAAGGAGACACCTGAATACAATTTAGTCTCTGACTAATTTTTATTAATTATTGGGGAATATCTTTCTTTGTTTTCTACCCAACAGCTCTCTATGAATTTTGATACAAATAGTTGATATATTTCATTCTTTGTGCTGCATGAGTGTCAGATACAGTTTCCTCTAATTCTTTCAGGGAGATTTTACTTGGCTTCAGACCCTTTCCTCTTATTTATGGGCTTTTTAACATTTCACTGAATATTTAGGAAGACTCTGCACATTTCCTAAGTTTTTTCTATATGTAGCATTGTGCTGTCTGGAATTCTGTCATGTAAGGACTCTAGCCATTTTGATTTCTTGAATTATCAGTTTATTCTCCTCAATTTGGCAAATCCCTGGGCTTAACTTGAGTTCCACCTAACTTCTCTCTGGCCTAGAAATTCATTCAATGAAGTAATATGGGGTATTTGTTTCTAAGTTTTCAGATATCATCGACCTTTGTTACCTAATATCCAGTGTCTTGAAGCCATTGCTTAATATATTTTGCCTTATTTCTTGGTTGTTTGAAGGGGAAGAATAAATCCTGTCTTTTGTACTGCCTTAATTTACATTTAAAAATTATCTTTTTTTTCTCTATCCATACCAGATTTCATATGTTGCCTTTAATTTTCATCTCAAAATAGCTCATATTCTGTTTGTTACTGTTTAGGCTTTGAATATAATCCTTCTCTAGGATTATTATGTAAAAGCAGTCCAGTTTCTGTTTTATGTAATTATTGGAAATTTTATTGTAGGCAAAATTTATTACGCAAGTTTTTACTTGTTCTTAGGGTGCAAAATGGATGCTTATTTTCTACTTTTATGATAGTTTTCATTCAATTTCAAGTTGCATTTGTTACAGTTTTTGGTTATCTTTACTGTTATTTTGAATACAGCTAATTTGTAATTGACCTATTAGCATTTGTTAAAGCTCTTTATTTTGTATTTCTACCAATTTCTCCTTACATATACAATACTTTAAATTTATAATATTGTGGTCCCATGTTAATGAAGATTACAGTTATATCACTACTTATGGTCTAATATGGATTTATCTTTCGTATCCCTACTAGTTCTTATATTGCACATGCAATGTATTGAAGAAAGAACTTTAGAATCAATTTCTAATTTTCTTAATCAGCCATAGAGTTAATTATAAAGGATTTTTAGAAGTTTGTGGCCATGATTTTATATAACTCGTAATTTTATTTAAAGCAGTAATTGTCTGCTTAATCACACTGAGTAAGAGACTTCTACACAGTCCTACTAATTGATTAAAATGATATTTTTGAATAGCCATATGTCATATGGAGTTTTTCAGTTTACATTAAAGAAGTTGAATATACTTTTGGAATTTTGTTGTTATAAATAGAATCAGTAGAACTTGAAAACATTGCTTAGGATTTACTAAGATTCTAATAACTACAAGTAAAAAAATAGGTTCCTCACAATGTACTAATAATATGTAAAAGCTAAAGGAGTGGTTATTGAAAAAAAGGAAATTTACCTCAAAATAAGACTAGCAATGTTCTGTATGTTCAACCTGATATGTTCTCAGACAAATACCATAAGTAAAAATAATGGCAACATTCATCACACTGAAGTAACAGCTTAGAGAACTTAGAATTATGCTGCATTTTTAAAAAAGAACACTAGTATATTCTCATTTATCATGAAAATTATTTCTACCGAATGTTGAAAATGATGAAGACTGTATGCTTTGCAAGGAAAAATATTCATTGGTGCCATCTTTCCATATAATCTCAAGCAAACATTTCCTCCTCCACAGCATTTGATATATAATAAGAATTCCTTCCATTTTGACAAAAATCTGAAAACCATAAGATAAAGCTATAAAGTTATATCAGTAGGCACTGCCCATTACTTACTCAGAACTATAGCAGTGGCTGGTGTCCAGCAGAGTTATTCTGACCTATACCTTCAGAAGGGTCTTGGTAACCTTAACCAGTGTATTCCTATTAGCTTTCATCTTTCATCAGAACATACACACCATGTTTACATTTACTGAAGAAGCAATTGACTCTCAATGAGTATTCTTTGAGGAATTTCTTCCAAAATCTCAGTAAGGCCTCAAAAAACACTAACATCCTTAGTCAAAGCTCTTTTAAAGACCTCACTAAATGCATAGATATAGACCTCATGTGTCAAAATGATAATATTGCTGACTGAGGGAATTAAGAAGAGGTCCAAAAATGAATACGAGTGATTGCACCACAAAACATTATAAGTTGATTTATAGCAAATTGCTTTGACTTTTAAAGAAATGAATTTAACTTTCACTCAACATTTTCCCTTTTCATTAAAGAAAATCCTGTCACATTGTGTACTTGACAGTACTGGACAAAGACATGCTTTCACTTTTCTGATTTGGGAGTCAGGGGAAGGACATACAGAAAAAACATGAAACAAAGTACAGCTGAATTTGGAGAATGTGAAGGACATAACAACTGTTAGATATTTTTCTACAGAGTTTTAAAAACTCATCATTCAATAAAATGCCACAATTACTTATAAACATCAGCATTGTAGAATCATCATGCATCATATCAGCAGAGAAAATTTGGCTTTTTCTCTTCCATCTTATTTGAGGATTTTACAAAATATATTTATTTAAGTTTATTTGGAACTGTAACATCACATAGGGGAAAGGTAAAGAAAACTGTTGTTATACATCTATCCTTTCCTTCCTTATCACCTCCTCCTGAATTACTACTTTTTACAGGACATTTACTGCAGGCATCATTCCAGTATATTTCTGGGAAGCTATTAATGATAACAAGCCCAGGATAGTCAGGGAAATTAGCAGTTTCACCTTTTTTGTATTCCATTTCTTATAACTTGTCCTGTAAGTTCTGAAATTTCTATAGACTATACTTATAATTATTTTTACATATGGCTTAAAGCTAGATTACTGTTAAATGTTCCACTTGCTTATGTCAAGTACATGCAAAATAAGAGGCAAAATAATGAATCAATAAAATTGTGATTATTTTGAATAGTCATAATTGCTACAATTATCCCCCACAATATTAAAAAGAATCAGATTCCAAAAGTACAATTTGCTTTTATATCTAGCCAACTAGAATGTTGTTACCATTAAGAATATTGCTTACATCTGTTTCTTCTTTAAATATATTGTGCCATTATATAGATAACAGCTTACGTTAAGTAGGTGAACATAATTATTGTAAATATTTCTTTTTCATTCTACCATAATTGGAATATATTGGGTTGGAGTCAAATCACATTGCTCTGAAAACATTTTTGAGTCATTTTTAATCCCTTGACTGAAACAAAAGAAAAACCTTTCTGGCATTGTTTTAAATCATTTGACAGATACACAGCAGGACAAATCCTGCCACAATTAAGGATGAACGCATTGTAAAATGAGCTGTAACCAGCCATCTGTAGGTAATAAACATTACCTATTCTCTAGAATAATTAGCCCTTCAATTATCCATTAAAACTTGGACTTGAGTATCTTTTCTCCATAATATGCCTGCTACTTGTCACCAAATCATTCCAAAAATGCTATTTCTATAACCAAATATAAATGTGAAAAACAGAAATTAGACAAACAGGTGTCATTCCTTCTGCAAAAATATTACTCCTCTTGGAGAGTCCTTCTGAAAATTTTTCTATGCCTAAGAAGTCTTCTGCTAGATGATTTTGAAATTAAAAGAGGATGATAGCCTGTTGTAAATATTGAAAGCAGTGTTTCTTTGGTTTGAAAAGAAAGCCTTAGATGGTAGAGTCATTAGCATTGCTATTTTCCTAATGACGCTTTTGCAGTCATTCTGAAATAATTATTTTGATAGACAAGTACTCTGCCTCATATGTACCCTGCTCTTAATTTATATTCCAAGCATTGACAAAAGTAAAGGTCTGTTAATCTCATTCTGACTTCAAATTCCTGGTATTTTCATGAGCTAAGGGAAACTGTAACATATGGTACACTTTGTTACACTCTTAGGTGATTTCATCTGATCTTCGTACTACTTCTCAGTAATCTCTTGCCATTACCTTGTGATACTGAATACTGTGGTAGGCATGGCACTGAACTCAATACTGTGGAATGAGCGAATGCTAATCTTGAAAGGCCTGTTATTTGTGCCAGAGGAAATATATTCCAACGTCATGGCTTTGAAACATACTTTCTTATATTATCTTAGTATATGGTAATAGAGGCAAATGCAGAAGATAAACTGATAATATTTAATTAAAAATAATGACATTTATATTTTTTATTTCATATCATTTTATATTTTACAACAGAAGTTAATATTATATGAAGTAAAGGAAAAGATTCATTTCCTTTCTATTTGCTCAAAAACTAAGAATATTATCAACTGTGATTGACATTTATATTCTTAATTAGGCATTTGATATTCAATAGACTTTCTTTCCATTCCACAATCCATAAAATAAGTGGAATAAAACCTGAACTTCATTCATAAAACTCCTTGCTCTAAGGTTTGTTGGTGCATTTAATAGTAGATTAGTTTCTTTCTTAATAAATTATACATTCAAAAATTTCCTTGAGCATTTATTGTATGTCAGGCAATATGTTATATACTGTAAATATAATGCTGAACAAGGCAGACCCAGTTGCTACCACCATGGAGCTAATGCACAGAGGCGAATGGAGGCATAAATACTTGCAATTATGGCAAGCATTATCTGAATGAAAGTGCTGCATATTGATATTTAAAAGGAAGTAAAAAATTTAAATACAATAATCTTTTATCATAGAAAGTTCAACAACTTTGTATCTAAACCAAGAGACTGTAATGATTATTAAGACCAAGAATAGAGTTTATTAAAATAATATGTATCAAAGGAAATTATATGAACACTACAATATCATCTTAACCTAATTATATCTGCAACAAACCTATCTTCAAGCAAGTTCACATTTTGAAATACTGGAGTTTAGGACTCCAACATATGAATTTTGAAGTGGCATAATACAACCTATAACACTTATTATATTTGCAAATATCATTAAACTATGGCACTATTAATATCTAATGTTCGCAAGAGTATAAAGAAAGAGTCACTCTCATAGATACTGATGGAATTTTATGTTAGCAAATTATACTTATGGAAGGATTTTTGGTTGAACGTATCAAATATTTAAAATGTGCTCAACTTTTGCTTCCACTTCTAGAAATGTATTTTTTATAAACACAAAGGTGAACAGATTATTACACAAATGTAAGCACTGCAGCAAGATATTAAAAGAACAAAAGCCCAAACAGACAAATGGGATCTAATTAAAAAGCTCCTGCACAGCAAAATAAATTATCATTAGATTGAAAAAGCAACCAGCAGAATAGGAAAAAAAAAATGCAATCTATCCATCTGACAAAGGGCTAATATCCAGGATCTACAAAGTACTTAAACAAATTTACAAGAAAAAAAAAAACATTAAAAAGTGGGTGAAGAATATGAACAGGCACTTCTCCAAAGAAGATATTTATGCAGCCAACAAACATATTAAAAAACTCATCAACATTGGTCATTAGAGAAATGCAAATCAAAACCATATTGAGATACCACATCATGCCAGTTAGAATGGCAATCATTAAAAAAGTCAGGAGACAACAGATGCTGGAGAGGATGTGGACAAATAGGAAGACTGTTACACTGTTGGTGGGAGTGTACATTAGTTCAACCATTGTGCAAGACAGTGTGGTGATTCCTCAAGGATCTAGAAATAGAAATACCATTTGACCCAGCAATTCCATTACTGGCTATATACCCAAAGGATTATAAATCATTCTATTATAAAGACACTTGCACATATATGTTTATCGTGGCACTGTTCACAATGGCAAATACTTGGAAGCAACCCAAACGCCCATCAATGATAAACTGGATAAGGAAAATGTGGCACATATACACCATGGAATACTATGCAGCCAAAAAAAGGAAGGGTTCATGTTCTTTGCTGGAAACCATCATTCTCAGCAAACTGACACAATAACAGAAAACCAAACACTACATGTTCTCACTCAAAATGTTCTGAAACAAGAACAGAAAACCAAACACCACATGTTCTCACTCATAAATGGGTGCTGAGCAATGAAAACAGGGAGGGGAACATTGCACACTGGGACCTGTCGGGGTATGGGGGGCTAGGAGAGGGACAGCAGTGTGTGGAGGGAATTGGGGAGGGACAGCATTAGGAGAAACACCTAACGTAGATGAGGGCATGAAGGATGCAGCAAACCACCTTGACACATGTATTCCTATGTAACAAACCTGCACATTCTGCATGTGTACCCCAGAATTTAAAGTATAATAAAAAAAGAACAGAACTATCTCTTTTTGAATTCATTTCTAAGTCATATTTTGTAAGCCATTATAAATAATATTAAAATGTTTAATTTCTACATTTTTACTATTAAAAAGAGAAGTGCAGTTGGTCCTTCTATGTTGACCTTTTATCCTGAAACCTTGCTAAACTTATTTAATACTGCTTGAATACTTTTTTTTTACATGTCTTAGGACTTCCTACAGAGGAAATAAATCTGAATGAAGAAAGTTTTGTTCCTTGCTTCCAATAAGTATGTATTTTATTTTAAAAAGAATTTTTTTTTACTGCGTTTGTCTAAAACTTCCAGTAACATACTGAGCAAAATATGTCAAAGCAAACATGTTTTTTTTTTTCTGTCTCCAATCCTAAAAAGAAACATTTCATTTTTCATCATTAGGTATGATGTTAACTAGTTTCTTGGTGGGTTTTTTTTTTTTTTTGTAGATGTTCTGAAAAAAATTCCCACAAATTTTTAATTTGCCAAGAGTTTTTAAAATAAATGGGTATTAAATTTGGTTAAATGTCTTTTCTAAGTTATTGAGTTCATCACTTTTTTTTCTTTTAAAAAATTTTAATATAGTGAAAGACATAGATTGATTTTAAAATGCTAAACCAATCTCATACTACTGAAGCAAACCATGCTTGATCATGATGTAACACTGTCATGTGTCACTAAGTTCAGTTTATTAAGGATTTCTACATCTATATTCAGAAATGATATTGATTTGGACTTTTGTATTCTTGTAATATTATTTCCTGATTTCATATCAAGATGATGCTGGTCTCATAGGATAATTTATAAAATGTCTAGGGTAGAATTGAGAGCAAATCTTTCTGAAATGCTGAACAGAATTTACATATGCATTTACCTAGAACTACTGTTTTTATGTGGAAAGGTTTCAACCTGCAAACCAAGTTTCCTTGTTTATATATTTTCATTCGTATAAATTTGGAACTTTATGTCTTTCAAGGACTTTGTCCAATTTATCTGAGTTGTTACAAATATTGGCATAAAGTTTATCATATGTCTATTTACTACATGTTACAGTCTAGTGATGCACTCTCACATTTTCACATTTATAATTCATGTCTTCCCTATTATTTTCTAAAGCCCAGATAAATCTGTTTTAAATCAATCGTCTCCAAGAGCAAGACTGAAATATTTTTTAAATCACCTTCTTGTTTTCTACTTCATTGAATTATATTCTTATCTATATTACTTCTTTCATTCTGTTTAATTTTTATATAATCTATTATTCCTTTTCTAGCTTAAGGTGGAAACATGGGACATTAATTTATTTTATCTATTCCTAATATTTGTGTTTAATGTTATAAACTTTCTTCTAAGCACTGGTTTAGCTGTATTTCAAAGTGTGCTGTATTAGGTTTTTTTGTGTGTGTTTTCTTTCAGCTCAAAATATTTCTAATTTTCTTTATGATTTCGTCTTTAAACTAGAAGTTATTTAGAAGTTTGTTGTAAAATTTTGAGACATTATAAAAAATTTATGTTTTTCTAATCATTGATTTCTAATTCGTTTTAGCTGGAATACATGCATTGTATCACAATCCTTTTAAAGGTACTTATTTATGGTACTGCAGTGCATTGAACAGTATCTCCCCAAAATGCTTATCCATTCAGAACCTCATAATATGACCTCATTTAGAAATGGAGTCTTTGCAGATGTAATTAGTTAAAGATCTTGATATGAAATAATACTGAATGCAAGATGGGCCCTAAATCCAATGATGTGTTTTTATAAGAAGGAGTATGGTCCTGCTTACACCTTGGTTTGGACATCTGGCCTGCAGAACTGTAAGAAGGTACATTTTTTTAAGCTACCTGTTTTATCATAATTTGTGATAACATCTCTAGTAAACCAATACAGATTTTGGTATTAGGGAGTTCACTGCTACTAAAACTAATATCTAAAAGCTTGGATGCATATATTTTTCAAATATACAATTTCACCAAATTGTACATTTAAGTGTATTTTATTGTATTAAAAGCATACCTAAATAATGCTGACCAAAAAGTTTTATAACAGATATCCACTTCTGGAAATATAAAATAAACATACTTTTCCTAACTTGTTTCATTAAATGGCAGTGACAACACTTACTGAAATATATGGGAAGACTTTGAAGTATATAGCAAAAACAGCACATGACACAGGGATTTCAGGATCCAAGAAACAAAAGAGTTTTCAATTCCCTGATTTGTTCCCCTTTTCTTTTCTTCCCTTTCTTTTATATTTTCTTTTCTTTTCTTCTCTCTCTTTCTTTATTTTATAAATGGGAAAGTGTAAAATAACATAAAGGGAAGTAAGCTATCTGAACTTCACTTGAAGTGATAAAATTACTGATATTAATACATTGTGGCAATTTACATTTATTTAATGTATAATAATACTTAGACAACCACTATAAAACCCACTGTTAAACAAAGAGGAATACTCACAACATCAAATACAAATGGAATCCTAAAAAAATATTCAACTAACCCACAGAGGATAAGAAAAAGATACATAAATAACGAAAAATAAAAATAACAAACTAAACAAAAAATAAAATGAAAGATTTAAGCCCTGACATACCAATATTTATAGAAGTGGTCTCAGTATACCAATTAAAAGACAGAAATTGACAGAGAGGATAAAAAACATGAGGTAACTAGATGCCATTTATGAGAAACACAGTTAAAATCAAATGATACAGGCAGGTTGAAAGTAATATTATATAAAAGTATGTATCATGAAAACATAAAATAATAGGAATGACTATGTTTATATCAGACAAAATAGGTCGCAGGAATGAAAAACAGGCAAAAAGCAAAGCTTTTCCTTAACTCCACACCTTATAAAAAATTAACTCAAATGGGTCATACTTAAGTTTATAATATAAACTTATATAGCTGTTAGACAAAAACAGAAAGAAAAATCATTGGAGCCTGGGGCTAAGCAAAGAGGTCTTAGATTTGAACTAAAAGCATAATTCATGAAAATTTTTAAAAGTAGATTGTACATCATAAAAATTAAAGGCATTGATGTGCAAAAGATCCTTTTAAAATGGTACTGTTACCTGAATGTTTGTGTTCCCCACAAATTCATATATTGAAATTTAATTCCCAGTGTGACAATATTAAGAGGTGAGGCCTTTAGGAGCTGATAAAGTCATGAGGGTTTTGCCATCATTATTAGGATTAACGCCTTTATAAAAGAGGCTTGAAAAAGCTTGATTGCCCATCCCACCATGTGAGAACCCAGCAAGAAGACACCACTGATGAAGCAGAAAGTAAGACCTCACCAGACACCAAATCTCCTGGCACCCTGATCTTCAACTTCCCAGCATAAAGAACAGTACAAAAGAAATTTCTGTTGTTTACAGATAATTCAGACTAAGGTATTTTGTAATAGTAGCTTGAACAGACTAAGACAGATGACAAAAAGACAAGCCAAGGAATGGAAGAAAATATTTGAGGCCATATACCTGACAAAGGACTTTTATCTACAATATATAAAATAGTCTCAAAATTCATCAGTAAAATAATAAGCAATCTAAAATGATTTATATGGCATGTTGATATATTTAAGTGAATTTATAGAAGGTAATAAGCACATGAAAGGGTTATCAATATCAGTAGCTGTTAAGAAAATATAAATTAAAACTACAATGTGGTATCACTACACATTTCTCTGAATAGATAAAATAAAAAATTTGTGACATTACCAAATGCTAAAGAGGATGCAGACAAACTAGGTTACTTATACACTGCGGGTAGGAATGTAAAATGATACAACTACTCGGGAAGAGTACAACTTCTCTGGAAGAGTATTTGCATATATTTCAAAATAAACAGTGTGCTTACCATGATAATCCAACAATTGCGCTGCTGGGACTTTATTTCAGAGAAATAAAAAAGTATGTTCATATAAAAATCTGTATACTTTTTCCCAATAAATTTATAATAGGACAAAATTGAAAATAGCCTACAAGTTCATAGATATTTAAATGGATGAGCAAATTGTGATACATCCATACCATGGAAAGCTATTCAGCAATAAAAATGAACAAATTATTTACATATACAAAACTTGAATGGATTTCAGGGAATTATGCTAAATCAGAAAAGCCAGCCTCAAAGGTCACATGGTGTATGTTTCTGTTTATGTAACATTCTTGAAATGACAAAATAATGGATGTGAAAAACAGATTAGTGATTTTATAAAGGAGCAGCATGAGGGAAGTCTTCACGGCAATGGGATAGTTCTACATCTGAGCTGTGGTGTTGGTTACACAGCTATAAACGTGATAAAATGGCACATAACTTTTCACAAATATTGCACCAGTGTCAATATTCTGGTTTTGATATTGTGCGATTATTATGTATACTATAATCATTGGCGGAAACTGGGTGAAGAGCAGAAGGCATATCTCGGTCCTGTTTTTGCAGTGAATCTATAATTATTTCAAAATAAAATGTCTTTTAAAAAGGACTAGAATAAGCAAATAAAACACCTGATTCTAAGAACAAAATTCCTATATCATATTTTAAAAAGTGTTGATTGATTAGTGGCAAGGAAGTCAGTGGTAAGCTAATTTTTACAAATTTCATAAGGAGAAGTAGCTTCTTTGATAAATAACAGAAAGCAATATGTAGATATGTAAATACTTTATCATTATTATACAGTTTATTATATTATGTATCAGGAAAATATATTTTTAAACAGATTTTTAAATTAAAAAAAATAAATTATAAGTAGAAATGACCACCACCCAATTTTTTTCAGAAAAACAAATTTTTTCAGCTTAACATACCACTTTTCAACTTTCATAAGTCATGAAGTCAAAATGTTTTTAATAATACATTGTCTCTTTCTCTTAATTGGCAGAGTATATGAGAAGGTGGGGTTTTGTAATCCTCTGTTTAATACTTCAAGTTATTTCAACCTATTGTACCTTCTCCTCCCTCCCTCCATCCCTGTAATATCTAGGGACCTTCTGAATTCTAGACATCTTTTCTACTTAGCAGGTTAGATACCATTTGGACAGATTATTCTTAGTTGTTAAGTATCCAACCAAAGGTCTGAGGGTGAAAGAGGCACAGTTTTAGGCTCCAGTATGACATAATCTCTGGTGCCTAATGGTTCTTTACTAGTGCGGAGAAGTAAAAAGCTACAGGAGGGCCAGAGTAGACCCTCTAAAGCAAGGGACCCAGGGCAGAGGTTCCTATATTCTTGGTCTAAGGGTGGTATTATTGGCAAGTTTTTAGTAATGTATATGATATGAGGATAAGGTTAAGGGAGTAGCCAGGTGTTGAATTTGTCCAACTAAGCAGAGAGCATGCAATTCCTTGAAAAAGGAGATTAGGGGTGGCTAGGGGATGACTTCAATTGGGCTATGTTGATTTTGAAGCTTTTGGAACATCTCTGAGGGTATAGTAGATAAAATTTATTTAGTGCTTTAGTGCCAAACACTATTCTGAGCATCGTTACATATAGTAGCTAATTTGATCCTTACAACTGTGGGTATGAATATATCAGCTCCATTTTATATAGGCAGGGACTAAGGCATGGACTATTTATGTAACTTGCTTATACTCCCACAGCTCTTAAGTGGTAGAAATATGTTTTGAACTCATGCATTCTGGTTCTAGAATCTACAGAATTAACCCCAGATTTGCATGCCAACAAAACTAAGTATTAAGTTGTAGAGGTCCTATTTCTAGAGATAATTCACATTTGAGATTATGGTTGGAGGAGTTTTAAAAGGAGGCAGCTTGAGGCTACTGAAATATGTGTAAAATCAAGAGATTTACCTTAATTGAAGGCTACAAATATGCTACAAGTAGAAGGGGTGGACAAAAATATTAAATGTTATAAAGTTTAAACAAACAATATCAGACATACATATATTTATCATGTTAATCTTCTAGTAACTCCATGCTATCAGTAGTGCATTTTTTCCCTTTTTATGTTGAGCAATCTAAATTAAAGAGAGGTCAACAAAATCTCTTGAGTTTGCATAGATCATAAGAGTTGGAATCAGGATTGAAATGCAAGCGATCTGATTCCTAAGCCTGTGTACATGTCTACTATACTCTACTAACTTTGTCATGTATACATCACAATTAGCAATGTGTAAGTCCTTAGTAACTAGTGAGAAGAAGTGAAGAAGCAGAGATACTAGCCATGGTCAAATGTTGATTCAATATATTTGCAAAGGAAGTAATGGAAAGAGGTTGTTGACCTGAGGCAGATTCCTTCTTCTTTAATTTTTTTTGTTTTGATTCTTACAATTGAAAAAAAAGGAGATAAACTGCTTAAAAGAAGAAATCAATAAAGAAAGCATGAGACAAAGGTAGTAGTAGTCTTTTGAGTAAGCATCCTTGTCAAGCTTCTGATGAAAGCATCATCCTTCATTAGTGAAAAGGAGTATTTTCACTTGGCACTGTAGAAAACAAGAAAGAAAGGTATAGATAAAGGTAAAATATTCAGAAAGCTGAATAGCTTCAGAAAAATAAGGAAGCAGTCAGAGCTATTGCTAGCAAAGGAGGAGATGATGTTCTAGGCTTAAGAAGAGGCAAGCGGGTTTTAACTAGCTGCTGCATCTAGCAGAATAGAGTGGTGACTGCAGAGACATGGCAGCCAATGGAGAAGTATGAGGAGCCCAGCTGTAGTTTGAGTATAAAATTATAGTTAAGTTGCTATACTCAATTATAGTATTGTTATACTCAATTACAGTCATATTATATATATATACATATATATATACATATATATATATATATACATATATATATGTGTATATATATGAGAAGGTGGGGTTTTGTAATCTTCTGTTCAATAAAGTAACTGTAATTGAGTATAACAATCATTTTGAGGATTCAAAATTTCATATTCAAAAATCAATATGAGGAACACCTTGTTAAAATTCAGAAAATTTCCCTCATATCTACATTAACCAGTGACTTCTTTTTGCAAGGCTAAAAGGAAAATATTCAGAACAGATGAAGGTACATTGGTGAGAGAAGTTTATTCAAGAAATCACCTTTTATTTTCTACTAAAGATAGTATTACATAATAATTTGAATGATCAACACTGGAGTTTAAGTCTTCCAATAGTGGGGAAACTATTCATAAATTATTTTGAATACTTGAGCTGAAATTGGAAATGCTGTATCACTTTGCCCCACTTTCTTGTTTTAGCATGGTTAGAAAAAATAATTAAGTTAATCTGTAGTCAAGCTAAAAGGACTTGCTCTTGTCTTTGTTTTCTTTGGCTCAAACAACAAAGCTGTACAGCTATATGACACTCCCACTTCTGCCCACTACCAACTCCCAGAACTAGATGAGTACAGATTAACCATGTTACTTTACTGTTGAGTTTTGCAACTTGGTTATGTGTTAAGTAAGAACAACAATATATAAAACTACATGAGCAGATATTTGAAAGAAAGACTTGGAGGAGGTGAAGAGGGAAAGGAAAGGGAGACAGAGGGAAAAATGAAAGGGAGGGGTTTGCGTTTGTGTGTGTGTGTGTGTGTGTGTGAGAGAGAGAGAGAGAGAGAGAGAGAGAGAGAGAGAGAGAGAGAGAATAGGCCTCCAAGAAATACATTAATATTTCAGCATTGTTCATCTGTAGGTAGTAATAAAACAATGCTTTATATATGTGTACTTTTCATATATTTTATTTCATGATCAGAAAAATACGAAAGTTCTTATTTTTAAAACTTAGGGGAGGCTGGGCACAGTGGCTCACACCTGTAATCCCAGCACTTTGGGAGGCCAAGGTGGGTGGATCACGACGTCAGGAGTTCAAGACCAGCCCGGGCAACATGGTGAAACCCCATCCCTAAAAAATACAAAAGTTAGCCAGTCATGGTGGCATGTGCCTATAATCCCACCTACTCAAGAGGCTGAGGTAGGAGAATTGCTTGAATTCAGGAGGCAGAAGTTGAGTGAGCCAAGATTGGACCACTGCACTCCAGCCTAGGTGACAGAGCGAGACTGTCTCAAAAGAAAATAAGAAAAAAAATTTAGGGTAAATAATGTTTTTCCTCATTTTTGCTCTATTATCATTTGAGCCAAAAGTAAAAATTAAAATAAATTCAGTTTTCAACATTGTATAGATATATTTGATAAATAAGAAGTGTATATATGTAAGGTACATAGCTTGATATTTTCATATATGTACATATTGTAAAATGATCACTACAATCAAGCTAATTAAAATATCCAATATCTCACATAGTACGATTTTTCTTCCTCCCTTCCTTCTTTCTTCCTTCTTTTCTTTCTTTTTAAAGAAGAACACAAGATTTTCCCTCTTAGCAAATTTTAAGTATACAACGCAGTACTGCTAACTGTGGTCAACATGGTGTATATTATCTCCAGAATTTACTCATCTTGCCTAAATGAAACTTGCCACAGTGAATATACATGTGCATGTGTCTTTATAATAGAATGATTTATAATGCTTTGGATATATACCCAGTAATGGGATTGCTGGGTGAAATGGAATTTCTATTTCTAGGTCCTTGAGGGATTGCCACACTGTCTTCCACAATGGGTGAACTAACATGCACTCCCACCAACAGTGTAAAAGTGTTCCTATTTCTCTACATCCTCTCCAGCATCTGTTGTCTCCAGCTATTTTAATGATTGCCATTCTAACTGGAGTGAGATGATACCTCAGTGTGGATTTGATTTGCATTTCTCTAATGACCAGTGATGATGTGCATTTTTTCATATGTTTGTTGGCTTCATATATGTCTTCTTTTGAAAAGTGTCTATTCATGTCCTTTGCCCACTTCTGAAGGGGTTTGTTTGTTTGTTTCTTGTAAATCGGTTTTATGTTCTCACTCATAGGCAGGTGTTGAACAATGAGAACTCATGGACACAGGGAGGGAAGCATTACACACTGGGGTCTGTTGTGGGGGGTTGGGGAGGGACAGCAGGGGATAGGGAGGTTGGGGAGGGATAACATGGGAAGAAATGCCAGATATATGTGACTGGGGGATGGAGGCAGCAAACCTCATTGCCATATATGTACCTATGCAACAATCCTGCATGTTCTGCACATGTACCCCAGAACCTAAGGTGCAATTATACATATATATATATATATATATATATATAAAATTATGTTTTTGTTCTCATTTTCCTAGCAAGTGAACAACAGAGAATTAGAACTCAGAATGTAAAGCCATATTGTAGTAAGAGTTTATCTTCTAAGTCCTAGCTAAGGAAAACAAAAACAAAGCCAAACAAACATGCTCCAGCACTTTGGGACGACAAGGCAGGTGGATCCCAGGAGTTAGAGACCAACCTGGGCATGTGGGGAAACCCTGTCTCTACTAAATAAAAATACAAAAATTAGCCAGACATGGTGCACACGTCTGTAGTCCCAGTTACCTGGGAAGTTGAGGAAGGAAAATCACGTGAACCCAGGAGATGGAGGTTGTAGTGGGCAGAGAACATGCCACTGCACTTCAGCTTGGGCAACAGTGAGACCCTGTCTCAAAAACAAGACAAAACCAAAAAACAAAAAAACTTCTGTCTGCTCAATTCCATACAGTGTATTCAAATAATAGGATATTACATAGAGCTTGTGAAATAATCATACTAGGAAATGTGTTAGACTGCTAGGTTATGTCTTATGTCCAATAGGTTCATACTGAAGTGTTTACAGACTATACATTTATTAAAAATATACTAACAGGCTGGGCATGGTGGCTTATGCCTATAATCCTGCCATTTTGGGAGACCGAGGCAGGCGGATTGCCTGAGATCAGGAGTTTGAGACTAGCCTGGGCAACACGGTAAAACCCTGTATCTACTAAAATACAAAAAATTAGCTGGGCATGGGGGTGCCTGACTTTAGTCCCAGCTACTTGGGAGGCTGAGGCAGGAGAATCACTTGAACCTGGGAGGCAAAGTTGTGGTGAGTCATGATTGCACCACTGCACAATCGCATGGGCGACAGAGTGAGACTCCATCTCCAAATAAATAAATAAATAAAATAAAAACACACTAACATTTTTATTTTTCCCATATCATTCATAAATGAAACTATTTCATCCATGAATTTGCTGCCAAGAAAATTGCCAATATATGTCCTTGAATAATCAATATTTTGGAAAATACTGTTATGTAATAATTTCATCCTCAATACTACACTGATATAAATAAATAAATAATAACATAAATAAGTGCTGCCTCATTTTAGGATCTATTCTGAACACCCAATCTAGGTTAAACCCCTCACAATCTAGGCTGCATATTATTTTATTATCTATATATTTTTCAGTTTATTTGTTGAACATTTCAGTGAAAGTTATTTAAACTATGCCTAGAACTTAATGTTTTCAGTTATTTGTAATTTTTAGAAAAGTTTCTTATTTACTTTTCCCACCAATTTTTATGATCTAAAGAAAAATTTTTATGTTATCTCGCTCTGTGTGTGTGTGTGTGTGTGTGTGTGTGTTAGAGTACCTAAATATTTCCATACCAATGTGTAGACTCAAGAAACTAGTTCTAAAAAATCAATGTGTTATTGCTGACAGTAGAAAGTAACACCATATAAAAGGATACTAATCACTATCTCTAGTTCACACAAGTCTCTTATACTGCAGCACAGCCCTCAAATGTCATTAGATACTATAATTCACATAACTTTTACTTCTAATTTATACAATATGTTTTGTTTACATTGATGTTGTAGGGGAATCGCATAATTTATAAATATGCATTCATTTAATAATTTGCTTCTTAACAAATATTGAGCTCTTATAAGATATAGGCTTTGTTTAGGTTTTCATGATATAATAGCAAAAAAAAAAAATGAACAAGTGTCCAACTCTCAAGAACTTAAAAACTGTGGGAAAACCAAATAGAAAATGTTTTACATTACAAATAATTTAAAATATTAACTATCCTCTAGACACAGTTTAAATAACTTTACCTGAAATGCTCAAAAAATAAATTTTGATAAGTAATAAAAATATATAGGCTATTAAAATCATAATAAGCAGTCTAGGTTATGAGGGGATTCCTTTAGATTGGGTGTTCAAAATGAACCCTAAAATGAGCCAGCATTTATTGAAGGAAAGGTGAAAAAGCCATGCTAAAAGAAGTAAAAATATTCTAGACAACTTTATCATCACAGGCACATAACTTGATAAACAAAAGAGATTAGGATTTTCAAGGACAAAGGGGCAGAGGCTTAAGAAAGCATGGGAAATATTTTAGCACGTGCTTGGTATGTGCAAGACGTAATATTACATTATTTACATAGGTTATGTTGTTTAAACCTTATATACACAGTATGTGGTTAGAAAAAAAAAAAAAAAGGTGAGTATTTCAAAGGCTACATCACTTGCTAAAAGCCATCAAGCTTGTTTAAGTGATTCATCCAGGATTCCAAACCAGCAGTCTAATCATCACAATGATCATATCATCACAGTGACTGCCATCATTTTATTACTATTAACTGCAGGATTTCTATCTAAATGTTTTTGACAATCCCTGTTTTAGAACTCTCTTGAATCACTCCAATGAAGATTCTTCTAATATTTCTATGTTTTAAAAATTTCAGAAACAAATTGTTGAGATTAATTAGTAAGGACCTGGGAGGACTTGGCTTTGACAACTAACATTAAATAAGACAAAAAAGAAAAAATTAGCAAATTCTATAAACTCTCTCAAGGAAAATCTTTTTTTTTTTTTTTGATTTGTGGGTAATTACATATCTGTTCATCAGTGAAGAGTCAGAACCTACAAAGTATATTCTGGAGTTTTCAAACTAATTATTTTTCTTCTTTTACTTTTTTAGCAAGAATTTTAGTTGGCTTGAATAATAAGTTTTCCAAACCTTTATGTATGACTGAAGCAAGCTTGTCTAAATCTTTCAGAATTTGAACATGTTGGTTTCATGTAGAAATAAATAAACAATTGTCATGTAGCTATTTCTTTTAGGTAGAAACCAAAGAACTCTGACGGGAGATTTTCTGTTTTGAAGAATTACTACAATTTTCTTTTTAATTTCTATTTCGATTTAGAGAGAAAAGACCTTTGAAAAAATTCTAAAAAGCTTCACATAAGCTTCAGAGTTTGAGAAAGTTTACCTCACTGAATTAAACATTAGATCCTTTTGATGTGGGAGTGTTTCTTCCTCAATCTTCGAAAGAGCCTTGCTTAAATATTTAAGCCACAGTATACAGTGTCAAGTTTAAAAAGAAAAGCTTTTAAATCAGACTTGAAAATAATAAATTCAAACTTCAGTTAGCACTTGGATGGATTTAGGAAGTGTCATAGGGACTCATGCAGGTGATGGTCAGGTAGAATTAGAAGTAATAATATGTTTTCCTTCATACATGGGCTTTGCAATTAGCATGAAGCAAATGCAGACCATTTTTCTCCTAGGAGTCTTCACAGTTTCTGCCATTGGTCATACAAAGCATATGGAAATAGAAATATAAATTTTAATGTAGCATATATATTTCCACAGAATGCAGGGGTATGATAGAGGAACCTCTCTTACTATCTATTCTTAAGTAATTAAGCAACATGACTATCATGGTGTTCAGTACATTCACATTTCAGCCTGATCTCCCTCCTAAATTGGTCATCTCACATATTAACTGGGAAGAGCAGTTCCAGTTTATCTCAAATTCTTGAAATAAATTAGTTATCATCTTAAAATATTTCAATTGCACATTCTATTTTCCTATGAATATAACAAACTAGAGAATTTAAAGACATTTTTAATATTCTTTTCTTTCAAATATACATCGTCATCATTTCTAGATATTATTCTTTATACAAAAGTGTTGATTCATTCACTCTGACCCATTCTCATCATAATCAAGAGTCCTACCACATCACAACAATTTTATTGGAATATCCTATTAGCTAGGCTGAGATTATTTTACTCTTTTCTAAATGACTCTAAAAGTATTATTAGATTATTTTAGCAGTTACTTTTAAAATCACTTTGTAAAATAGCGTAGTCTAAGCTTTCATTCCATATTCATGAAAGCCTTTTCTAACTATTGTAACAAATACTAAAACTGTATCTCTTACAAACTAATATTTAAGGTATTCATTCATTCAATAGACATTTGTTTACACCTTCTTCCTATAGTATGGTGTACCCTCAAACTATTTATTTATGTGTCCTTCACAAAGAATGTTTATGTCAATCCTTTCCCTGTGGAGTTTAACCAGGGTGCCACAGCAAAGTACAACTTCAGTGCTTAGCACAGGGCTATACGCATATTAGATACCCCAAAAATATTTGTTGAGATAATGAATGAATGCATAGGGAAATAATAGTGAAATAATTTGAAAAAGGTAACAACAGAAAGCTGTGGGTACAAAGGTGGCATGAAAAACTGGACTATTAATTTTCCTAGGTATTTGAGAAGGGCTTCACTGCTTGATATTAAAACTAAGTCTCAAAGAGTAACAGATGCTAAGGACATTAGGCAATGGATATATGTAAAATTCCAAATTGTGAAGTAACCTCAAGGTTCGAGAACCAGCAAGTATTCTGCAATTTGGTGGGCTTTAGGGACTGCAACAGTCAAGTAGTGGTAGGTGGGGATTTAGTCGCCAGAGCTCAATATGGCTGTAGCTTTTCAAGAAAGAATAAAAACTAGAGATTTCCTTTTTAAAAAGAAAATTCAGGCAGCAGGGGTTGGGTTGGCGGGGCTACTTTGGAGTGACAATAAATTATGGGCAGAGGAAACCAGTAAAACATATATGCATGTATCCAGTCAAGACCTAATGAGATGAGATGGTGGTATTAGTAGAAAGGATGAAGCAGAATTAACAGGTTTATAAGTTAGAAAAAAGAGGGAAGGAGCATTTGGCAACGGAACTTAAGGGAAGGGGTTAAATATAGGAAGAACTATAATTTTCTGCCTTGCATAACTCAGCAAAGATTCATGCTCTTATAAATAAGTGGATAGAACATGTAAAATGTATTTAAACATTTACCACGGGATTTGTTGTTCCAAATTGGATTATAAACCTAATGAAAGTTTAAATCAAATATTATACATGTTTTATTTGGATTAAAACTGACATTAACACAAAGCTTGAAACTTTCTGTAATTTTACATTCTGGTATATACTAAGTGGCCAACTCAAAGAGTATATTATATATTAATTATAAGTATTTAAGAGACGAGGCTTAAGAATAATATGAACATAGATTCAAATTCCAGCCTCATTACTCATTAGATGTGACCTGAATGACATGCTTACATCCTGATTTCTTCATATATGATTGCTGATAACAATAGTAACTACTTGTTATAATATTTGGGTGGATTAAATGAGAAAACAGACATAAAATTATAGTAGCCACTCAAAATATTATTCAATTTAAGTATTAATGGGTAATCATATTTCTATTAGCATGATATTAATCTTTTATCAATAATAATATTGTATAATAAAATATATTTACATATTTGAGCACTCAAGTTATATTAAAAAATAACTACAGTTGTTTATTTTTAATAATATACATACATTTTCTGCTTCATAGTACAAATTCAAGCACTTTTAGAAACTAAAATGTTAATATTTTCACCAAAATTATAGTTTGCTAAACATTCTCTTGAAAAGACATATTGACTCATAAAATTGCTATCTAAAAGGATTGTTTAAATTAATATAAATGCTTGCATAATGCTTTCAATATAGAAAAGGTTAGGAAGGTTCACTACAGATCATTACATTTGCATCACAATTTTAAAGAAAATTTGAGGCAAGAGAGACCTGAGTTAGCTCAAAAAGCCTTTTCTAAACGTTGAAAAAAAGAGTTAAGTTTGAGGGCCTGGATACAAGAAACCTGTTTTAATAAGATGCTTCAGAAGTTCACCATGAGCCTCTCTATGAGTGTAGAGGAAAAAGTTACATGGTAGAAGTTTCAATACTTTGACAATCAATGTAGGAGTGTCAAGGAAGACATGAAATATCAATAATTTTGGTGCTTTCAAGCTTACCTTCAAAGCAGATTAAAACACATTACAAGGAAAAAGATGAAAATTAACACTGAATAACACAATACTTAAACACAGAATCATTGGTGTGAGAGAATTTTAAAAATTCTTGAATTTTTAAAACTTAAATTCTTGCCCTGGAAATAAAATACTATGATTACTTTTAATCTGGAAAAGATACGGGGTAAAGGGAGGTACCGAAGAGATAGCAAATAACCATAGTAAAAGTAATCTCAGTAAAAGTTAAATTCAATATTATATTATATATAACATATATATGGATGAAGATAATGAATTAAGGCAGAACATTTAAAAGTATTAACTAGTTCAGGTGTATGTTGTTTTAACTGTCACAGATTTTAAAGTGATTGAGAAGCAGTGATAAGTATTGCAAACTACTAAACAGAAGCTATTTGCTAAATTCATCTTTCTTAGTAACTTTTTAGTAATATCTTTGAAACGGATGATAACGAGATTAATTTACTTTTTTGTTTCCTCCTCATATTATTATAATGTTTTATGAATTGTTGACACAGCTGTAGAACACAGATTATTATGAAAGAAAAATATTTAAATACCTATGAATGCAAGTAATAACTATTAGTATGAAAAATAAAACATAAATCAGTTTCAGAAAGCAACTTACAAAGACATGGAGAGGGGGTCATCTGCTTTCCTTGTTCACTGTTGCAGACACTGTTCTCACTGGGGGTAGTTGCATGCACTGGGAGAAAGTCATTCCAGACCTTCTGGGGCACTTCTATGACAACTGAAAGTGAGCCTGTGCAGCTAGTTCTTGCATGAAGGGTGGGGCTCAATTCCTGCTTCCTACACAGAGCATCCCAGCAACAGAGGCAAACAAGCCACAGAGTAGTCAGTTCTGGACTCACGGAAAAGGCTCTGCCCTGAGCCATTTGGATGAAAGCCTCTAGAGGGGTATATTTGTAGTCTATAGCCACCCTGTGGCTTGGAGCCAAAGGACAAAGTCTGTATAGACTGAAAGTCCTGAGCCCTGTGACAGGAATGTGAAAAGGAAGTGGATCGCATTCATCTTCCCACAATGAGGAGGTGTTGCACTCACCAAGTCCAGTCCAGAATATCTTAGAGCACCCCAACAAATTCTCCCACCACCACTGGTCCCATGAGAGCAAGAGCTTCTACCCATCATTGCCTACCTGAGGGCAAGTAAGCTCTTACTAATAATTGCCACCTACTGAACTGAACCTTGAACTGCACAACTAAATAAAAAACATGCTTCCAGAGGGGCATAGTGCTAGTGCAGTGGATAAGCAACCTAATACCTGCACATGCTCAGCCCTGAAGGAGATAGTTATTGTTTAATGCATCCAATATATTGTGAAAACAAGTAGTATCAATGAAAATACCAAACAAAAAAACAACCACAACCAAGGAACCCATACAAATACTTGGCCTTCTAAAACAACCTAGAAATAAAGGTAAACATTCGTACCAAACATACACTACAGTCATACCCTCATGGAAAATGAGAATTTAAAAGTATAAAAGTCCCATTCAAACAATAGGCAGATTCAAAAATAAGAAGCAATAGCTCCTTCAGATGAAATGGAATCAGTGCAAGAACTCCAGCAGTACAAAAAACAGAGTATATTGACTCCTCCTAAGGATTACACTAGCTCTCTAGCAATGGCTCTTAATCAAAATGAGAAGTCTGAAATGACAAATCAATCAAATTATGGAATGCAAGGAAACTCATTGAGATGCAAGAGAAAGTTGAAAGCCACTACACACAAAAACATAAAAACAATTTAGGATATGAAAGATGGATTAGCTATATTTAAAAAATAGAGCTGGAATTGACAAATTCACTAAGTGATTTTCAAAATATAGTTCGAAGCTTTAACAATAGACTAGACCAAGCAGAAGAAAGAATTTTAGAGAGTGAAGAGTGGTCTTTTGAATAAGGCGAGTCAGAATAAAATAAATAAAAAAGAATTTTAAAAAATAAATATTGACTTCAAAAAATATGGGATTATGTAAAGTGACCAAACCGTTGACTTACAGGCATTACTGAAAGAGAATAAGAAAAAATAAGCAATGTGGAAAACAAATTTGGAAGAATAATCTAGGAAAATATCCCTAATCTTGCTAGAGAGGTGGATATCCAGATTCAAAAAATTGAGAGAACATTTGTGAGATGCTATATAAGATAATCATCACCAAAGCATATGGTCATTAGACTATCCAAAGTCAATGTTAAAAAAAAATTTTAAGGGCAACTAGAGAAAAGAAATAAGTTACTTAAAAGAAAATGCTATCAGATTAATAGTAAACTTTGCAACAGAAACCTTAAAAGCCAGATAAAATTGGGATCCTATTTTTATCCTGCTTTTTCTTAAAGGAAAAAACAAAAGCCAGCCAAGAATTTTACATATGGCCAAACTCAGCTTCCTAAATAAAGAAAAAATAAAGTCTCTCTCAGACAAAGAAGACATTTTGCAGCCAACACGCATATGAAAGAATGCTCTCCATCACTGGTCATTAGAGAAATGCATACCAAAGCCACATTGAGATACCATTTCATGCCAATTAGAATGGCAATCATTAAAAAATCTGGAGATGACAGATGCTGGAGAGGATATAGAGAAATAGGAATGCTTTTACACTGTTGGTGAGAGTGTAAATTAGTTCAACCATTGTGGAAGACAGTGTGGCAATTCCTCAAGGATTTAGAAATAGAAATACCATTTGACCCAGCAATCCCATTACTGGGTATATACCCAAAGGATTATAAATCATTCTATTATAAAGACACATGCACATGTATGTTCACTGTTGCACTGTTTACAATAACAAAACCTGGAATCAACCCAAATGCCCATCAATGATAAACTGGATAAAAAAAATGTGGCACATATACATCATGTAATACTATGCAGCTACTAAAAAGGATGAGTTCATATCCTTTGCAGGGACATGGATGAATCTGGAAACCATTATTCTCAACAAACAGATGCAATAATAGAAAACCAAACACTGCATGTTCTCACTCATAGGTGGGTGTTGAACAATAAGAACACATGTACGCAGAGAGGGGAACATCATACAACCAGATCTTTAGAGGGTGGTGGGATAGGGAAGGGATAGTGGGGTGTGGGGAGATTGGGAAGGGATAACATTGGGAGAAATACTTAATGTAGGGGTCGGGGGGATGGAGGCAGCAAATCACCATGGCAAATGTATGCCTATGTAACAATCCCGAAAGATCTGCACATGTACCTCAGAAATTAAAGTATATAAAAAAAAGCAACTCACTGTCTGAAATGTTGGATAAGTCACTTAACCATTGTGAGCCTCAGCTACTTTTCTGGAAAATGAGAAAGGCATCCATAATCCATATAATTTCTCTTACGTTTGATAATCATTTAGTATATGTAAGGAATCTAGCATGGTATTAGAAACCAGAACGATTTTAACTCCAACCTTTTTTCTTTTTGCCTAACATTATTAATTAGTACAGTTATATTAATTAATTAATCCAACAAAAATGTATGAGTCTATATATAGTTCTGTAAAGTTGGAATTTAAAATTATTGGCGAATAGTAGAGCATGGGAAGACATGCAAGCAAAGAGATCTCTACAGAAATATAATCTTAGAGAATATCTTGTTTTATGAAGAATAAATTTAATGTGGTAGATAAAAGACAATTCTGTAAGAGTTCAAACAGGACATCAACATGAACAGATCCATACTATGAAGAACCAGTGCTGCTCCTATTTGCAAGGGTTATATTGAATAGTTCCAGGGTGTCATTTGTCTCATCCTTATAAGATTTGTATCTTTTCTAAGGCAATGGTCAAAGGGAATAAGGTGTCTAAAGAAGGGATCTGTTTTTTTTTTTATTTGCATAAAGTTGTTATATAAGTAGGTGGTAGACTAGAAAGCAATCTTGGTCAATTATATTTAAAATATAAATTATATAGCTAATATTAGAAATCTTACTATATTGTACAAAAGGAGAAACACATTTTGTGAAATATTCAAGGGAGAAAAAAATTAAAAATGTAGAGGCGATAATAGACTGGTAGAAGATAAAATATTGAAACAGAAGTAATAGGATTTTACCACCAATTAAAAGTGGGAGGAAAAGAGAAAATGGTATAACATAATTCCCGAGTCACTCACCTCCTTCTGGTTACTTGGGAAAAGGGGGGAAAGTAGTTCATGATGATATATACTGAGATAAAAAAGACAGAATTAGGCAGGTTTATGTATGTATTTATTTATGTTTGATAGTGAAAATGGAAGGAAAATGGGTTGTTTTTGTTATGTTACTTTTGATGTGCTTTTAAGATATTTTTTTTTGAAATGTCCTATATTCTTAATTTAGGTATCTTTATATGTCCCAGAAATTTTAAAGAATGTGGGCTAGACATATACATTTGCAGAGGTTATGAACATTGAGTGGAAATTGAAATCAGGAAGACAAATGGAACTACCCAGGCAAATGTATTAAAGTAGAAGAGATTGAGTATGTATGGTAAAAACCATGGTAACACCACTATTTTATAATGTAGAGTAAAAGGACCTGGCAAGTGAGCCAAGGGAAAAAACAAACAAACAAACAAAACATCACTTATGTAGGCAGAAACCCAGCAAGGAACACCTCTCAAATAGTAAATCAGAGTTAATAGCATCTTAAATTGCATTGAGTAATTGGACACAGATTGGCATATTGGATTTGGAAACAAAGGTGATAATGGTAACTTTTGTCAGAGTTATTCAGAGTTGTCCCCACAACTGACCTGAGGGGAAGGAAAAACACAAAGCCATTTTTTCCTTTTGGAAATCAGTTGTCCCCTCAAACACCTGATCTGAGGTGAAGGGAAAGAATGAAGAGTAGCATTTTATGTTTAGTGTTCCCATTTCACTGTAACTATTGTTTTCGGTTATAGTAAAATTAGATGGCTATTTCATGTTCTTCGGATCTACAAGCAAAAATTCTTTTCTCCTCTCTTCCCTATCCCCATTAAGATGAGGCAATAAGCAACAAAACCAAAACCTGAGGCCAGATTTTGATGTGGTATACTAACGTAAACCATGTATCTGATAATGTCAGAATCTTTAATTATGCCCCAGTCTCCAACTATTATTCTAACATTCTAGTGTTTAGTCATGTTTAAATAATAGGAGTACTGTCAAGTGAGGCTTAAATTATTTTTCTGACTTGAATTAGAAAAGAGGAATATGAAAATACAAACTGATATATCTTTTCCACTATTTTATTCCACGTTTTAGATGGGCAATCAAAAAGAAGAACTTGACACAATCAACCATGTTAAACAAAAAACTTCCTTTAAATCATCTCAATACCAATCAAGTACATTTGTAAATTGTAGTATTGTTATGCAAATAAAATGCAGAAGACTGAAGTTCAGAATTAGCTAGTAATTTCAGATTATAAATCGAATTGCTAATTGTACATACATTATTTTTTTCTGATGCATTTTCATCCTGAGAGAACTAATTTCTTAAGTAGAAGGTGTACATAAGGAAATTTAAAGGTCATTGCATTTTATATCAAATGACTTATTTTCCAGGCCCTAGACATACACTTTTATATCTTTAACTATTTCGGAAACACAACGCCATTTTTTCCTTTTGGAAATCATGAATGTCAATGATTTATCTAAAATATAATATTTTATTCAGCACTATTTTTAGAGGATTGTTTGAAGGCAGCACATAATAAGCATCAAATAATTTGAAATCTGGGGGAGGAGAAAGTGTACTATATCTGGAGCCAAAAATAAATTTTCTCTTTTTCTTTGCATTGCTTTTACTTTTCTGGAAAGCTCTTCCACTAATTAAACCCCAGGAAAATAGATTCTAATCTTGAATTCATATTTAAAGATGTGTAAAAAAAGCGATAATAAAAATCATAATGACTTTATTTTTTTGATAGACCTGTGTAGATCAAGGCCAATGGTCAAATGGAATCCCTAAGTTGTCTATTGTTCCTTAAATGACAAATGCAAGTTTGTCCTGAATGTTGCACCCAAGCTTGCCAGAAAAATGAGCCCCTCTGGCCCTATCTTACTTAAAGTGTTGGCCCTTGGATGTACTTCTACATTTTATTCTTAAATTACATACAATAAAATTTATTATTTTTGGTGCACAGTTTTATGCTCATGCTTGTAGTCACCTATCTTTTGTCTCAGGCAAGTGTTGGTCTTGTCTTCATCCAGTGGTGGTGAGGTTTATGTTTAACTACTGGACATAAAAATTGTGTGCCTATATATTAATACATTCATTTATTATACACTCGACTCATATAACTAATGATAGCACACAATTTACAAATAATAACAAATTATATTGCCCTGTATTACAGATTCCATATTGGCAATTGGTGCCCACAAATGCTTTTGTTGATTTTTGCTGGACTCTCTGAAGACATACTATGAACATATTTCTGATAGGACAATCAACATGTTGGTTGGCATTTTCATTTAGGCAATGAGTAAGATGCAAATAAAACAAGGAAGATATATGTCTTAAATGATATTTCACATAAATTGAGCCATTCACTATGTGGACTTTTGTGGCTAGCTTCTTTCCTATGACAAAATTACACTGAGGCCCAGCCATGTGTGGCACATATTGGTACTTTTCCTTTTAATTGCTCAATAATATTATATGGATAGGTTACATTTTGTTTGCTCATAGGTTGATAGATGTTTGGGTCATTTCCACTTTTTGGCTGTTGTGTACAATAATTTTTTTGCATATTCTCCTCCAAATAAATTCAGTATCTTTCAGCAAAGCAACAGGTCTGCCCAATATCATGGCTTGCCCTTCCAGCCAAGAAAGAACTTAAATGCATTGTAGATGGGGAGAGAGATGAAGGCAACCCTGAATGAAACGCCACAATCTCCTGTTCTTCTGACTAGAATCCAATAGATTTTCTTTAATACATTCTTCTCAATTTGTTGTATTCTTTTTGTTAATTTCAAGAGACTGTAAACAATTATTTTTGTCAATGTTTTACAGTTTTATTATTGCATGTTGGGCACATATTTTGTCAAACTCCTGACAGACATGTTGGAATGCCTACTTCCCAGAGTCATTTTTCTTTTTCGTTCTTTTTTTTTTTAAGGGTTGTTTTTGTCATTGTCAGCTATATCCTTTTAAATTTGAATTAAATTTTTTTTATATTTTTAGTAGAGACAGGGTTTCACTATGTTGGCCAGGCTGGTCTCAAACTCCTGATCTTGTGATCTGTCCACCTCGGCATCCCAAAGTGCTGGGATTACAGGGGTAAGCCACTGCACCCAGCCCCATTCTGTATCTTTAAAGAGCTCTGTATCTAGAAGGAGAAACAGGCAAACATGTAAGGGCAAAAGCGCTGTAAGAGAAAATGTACTATCCAACATAGATCACATCTAATGTGGAATATTTTATTCTTCCTGAGGTGAAAAGTCATTAGAAAAACTCTCAGGTAGATAATGATTGAGTGAGACTAAGAAGTTGAATAGTATCCATTGAAGCAAGGATGATTAAAATTTTATTGAAATAAATGAATATTTGAAATGTCAAAAATATCACTAGAGAGTAGAAGTTAGCCATGGACAGCATATGTTAGAATCATATAGTGAGGGCACCTTAATGCCATACTGTGAATTTTGGGCTTCCATTATGGAACTTATATGATCATATTTGTTTTTGGAGAAATAACTTCAAGTATGTGGTTAATAGATTAAAGGTGAGCCAAGACTAGGCTATTATGATGAGATTTTTCCTCAAGTTAAAAGCCAGATTTGTGTGTCATATGCCACTGAATAAACTCATCAGTGGCTATACAAAGGAAATGACTGGCGGAGATTTGGGACTTCAATTTTTCTCATCCTCAAAATCACCCCAAACAAAATTACAATCTAAATAAAACTGTAGTTATTATGTGAATACGGTATTAATGGCTATCTTTAACTTACTCTTCTAAACAGATTGCCTAACATAGCCCTACATTCCCCCATAGAATTATGGACTCACAGCTGTAGATAGCCAAACATAGATCAGGATTGGGTGTAACAAAAGGTGATTTTCAGCCTTCTTCATGCTGTGCCTTATCTTGCTTCTACAGTATTTATAATGTGCATTCTTGCCTCATAATTTCACAAACAATTCTCCCATAAGGTGATATGCCCACTTGAAAGATAGTTATTGCTTCTGCTTCAAGTCTTTCCAGTTCCTGGAAATAGTTCTACTGTAACTTATGAACAAAATTATTTTTACATGTGAATAAATGATTAAATATTTACACAATGCCTTAGTCAATAAAATGATAACTAGGAATGCACTGTGAGAGACAGAAATAAAAGCAATATAGAATACAATAACTTTTCCAATTTGGTTAATTTTCCCATCTTAGAAGAGACAAATTTCAAAGAAAATTTGTAAGAACTAAGAAAAATAATGTCCACAGCCATCCTTAGCAAGCTCTTAAGTGTTAAACAAATGTTAGTTATCGTACTAGTATTGTAACTTATTGAGAGAGACACAGTATCTTATAAATGAAACCCTGACTGTTTGTTCTAGGAGTTCTGGGTTCTAATCTTTTTGCTATCATTTAGTTTTGCAATCTTGTGCAGCCCCTTAGATAGTATGAAAATAGGCCGTCGGACTGTAAGATTTCTACAATGTCATTAGTCTCTTATATGAAGAGTTGTATATTCAAAGTATAATACAAAGCTAAATCACAAAGCAATTTATCACTTCTGTGATATTATCTGATGTAGGTATTTGGTTCCTACTTCTACAATAAATTTTTCCATAAGATGAGATTGCTTGCATGAGAAAGAAATTAGAATCAACAAAGGAGGATTAAGAAGAGGAATGTGCAGAGCTCTGATATGTACAAAATAAAGTCTACTAGACTAGATCATGTTATAATCTAAGTAAATGTACTAACATATCTAGAGAAATAATATGTCAAGCCTAGTAAGAGTGGTTCCTTCTGGAAGCATAGGAGAGAAATATTAGAAAATCTCATATTCAAAAAAATCCAAGGGTAATTAAGCATTGGTAAAACCAAAAAGTAAAACAAAACAAAACATATGTATTTATATGGACCTTTATTCAACAAATACTTTAAATACATGTTATATGCCATGAACTGAGACATGGTTCATGCTCTATAAGCTCTTAACTTCTGTCTGGAGATGCATGAAGTGCTATAAAAGGAAATTCTAGAGGCAATAGATTTCCAATAACAGGAATAGGTACCTTAGAGTGTCAGTCGAGACCTCAGATAGAGAGGCTGTTAGTATCGTAACTAAGACAGTAAGCAAAGGAAGTTGGTAAATTTGTAAGACAACAAAGGGGAGGCTTAGTATTTCCTTGGATATAGGTACCTCAAATTCAAGAGAGAAAGCTAGGAATTACCATTACATAGATAACAATGGAAGCCATGATGAATGTAATCACTGATTGTCATAGACTCACAGAGTGAGAAATAACCACAAGGAATACAAAGTCTTCAAAAAATAGCAGGGAAAGTATCCACAAAAGAAATGGATAAGCATTCAATGAGAAGGGAGAAATGGAAGTAAGCATGGAATCAATTAAGTATAAAGAATTTTCAAGAAGAAATTTATAGTCAATACTCTTAAATTTTATAGAAAAATCAAGAAAGATTATATCTGAAAGATACATTTTAGTAGAGTTGAAAGAATTCAACTTTTCTTTATCTTGTTGTAACTAAAACGAGAACCATTCAGCCCCACATTGTTGTCCATTAACAATGAACAACTTTCTGATAATAGATTTCCCATATGTCATTTCTCTGGAGGGAGATAGCACTGCTTATAGCACCAGTATTGCCCAATAATATGAGCAAGGTTATCATTATATTTTAAAATACGTTTTTTTTTTTTTGAGCATAGACAGATCTTTGAGTACTTGCTTAAAGTGCTAGCTAGATGGCTAAACTCTGGTCCTTTTTCTTAGAGTAAACTAAACAAAAGTATATTCTTGTATAATAAATCAGTTTAGTATGTCTTTTTTAGAAAACTCTTAATATGGAGCACATTAAAGTTTATGAGACAGTAAGACTAATGGAAAAATGTCAAACAATGGCAAATTTACCAGCGTAATTCCAACTTGTGAGGCTTCCTGGGAGATAGTCAACTTGCTTTAGCCCGATAATTATTCTAAGCATTGAAATGTAAACAATAGTTTATTTTTTTGAACTTCAGCACTTTTTATAACTGAGATCCCAGTTTAAACCAATATCTCATAAAGTATATTTGAATAACTCTCTTTAATATCAGCTCTGTCTAGTTACTTAGCAAACACATACAAAAATAAATCCATAGAAATTTGTTCATCTTTAAATAACTCCCTTTGCTGCCTTACTTATACACTGATTATAATGTATAAATACAGAGGAATTATAATTTTTAATAAGTATATTTGTTAAAAAATGTTGTCCATAAATATGACTATTTCTAAGGTAACAAATAAAAATGAACTTGGAGAACATAATGAACCCTCTTTAAGAGACAATAAATGAAATTGAATCTAAAACATTATATAATAGTATACTTCTAAACTTCCAAAATCTCAAAAATGTTCAGCATTACATTGATAACTTCATTTAAAATGCTTAGCACTATCAGTTGAAACATTGATAAATCTGTGTTCAGAAAAGATGCTTTCTAGTAAGGCTGACATTTCTAATTCTTGATTGTTTACTGTGAGATAAATTAGATACAAGAATATTATTAACAAGGCATTTGATTAGAGGCCTAATTTGGGGCACAGAATTTTGAGTCATAACTTACCTTGACATTTTCTTTTGAATGCAGAAGTTTAATAATTTATCCCAAGTCCTATGGGGCTTACGTTTCTTTTAGCAAGTAAAGTTGTATTCACTTCATTTGGTGATTTGTAGGTAGATTTAATGTTTAAAAAAATTTACATTTTATAATTAAAAAACTGTCTTCCAGAGACTAAATTTTAGCATCTGTTTTACTGAAAAACATAATATTTCTTCTACTGAAAAACATACTATTTATTCTACTGAAAATATATTCAGTTTTTCTCCACATTCAAATGCAGGGCATGCACGTTTATGAGAAAGTTAATACTGAAGAGATCAAATTGTGGATTCCTCTGTCTAAAATTTTGGGACAGTATTCTAGTTAGCCCCAATGATTCAGTCTGTTTAGTGTTGTTAATAACAGAATACCTGACCCGAGATTGGGTAGTTTATAAGGAAAGGATGTTTATTTGGCTCACAATACTGGTGGCAGGAAGGCTGAAGATTGGGCAGCTGAATATGGTGAGGGACTCACACTGCATTGTTCCAGAGAGGGAATTCATGCTGTACCCAAGCTGCTCCAGCATGGCACCATTTTGAGAGCAGAGACAACCCTGAACTACCTCTTTCCCTAGGATCCAGTATCCCCTGTATCTCCACATGCCTGGGGCCCTACTAACATCCCCTCACATCCACTCAGAGGGCTGCAGCATTATTGTGCTGACTGGAGCCAGGGGTAGTCACATCACTGGTACCCAAACTGCTTGCACATCACTTACACCCTGGGGAACAGGCAGTCCAGCACATCAGGGAGTCTGCCCACAGGACATAAAGAACAGAAGTATGTACTCCTGAGAGCCAGAAAGACTTTCCAGGGACACTTCCATAGACAGTGAGCCTACTCCCTTCCAGCAGCAAGGCCAGGGGCCAGAGGTTGTCTAGCCTTTGCAACCCACTCAGGTTCCAGGGACTGGCCCAATTGCCCTGACATGGTCACTGCTGATGTCTATTCACCCCATGTAGAAGCCCTGGAAGCAGACTTCCCAGCCTGCTGGGCCTATGCATGTCACTCACAGACTCAGAAGTGGCCCACCCAACCTACTGCTGCCATCACCAGTGCCCATACACCCTGCATAGGGCCCAAAGGCTGGCCCACCTGAGGCACACACCACTGCCACTGCCAATGTCTGCACATGCCACCTAGATGACTGAGGACCAGCCTACTCAGTGTCCCCTTCCTCATCTCCCACAAAGTCTCACCACAGTGTCCACAAGCAACCACACAGTCTGAGACATAAAATTAAAGAATTCACTGGAAGAGAAAATATACAAGGGAGAAAGATAAAGGAATCAAACACTATCACTGAGGAGAGTCACCATATTTCAAAGATAAGCAATAAGGCAGGAAGAAATAGACAAAGCATATACAATACAACCAGAAAACAAGAAACAAAAGGATAAGAGTAATTTTTCACTTATCAATAGCAAGCTTGAATGTAAATGGTTTAAATTTCAAAAACAGATCTGCTGAATAATAATTTAAAAAAAATACCTATCTATAACTTGCTTACAAGAAACTCACTTCACCTGTAAAGCCATACATAGACGAAAGTGAGGAATGGAAGAGCATATTCTGGGCAAACAGAAGCCAAAAATGTGAAAAAGTAGCTATACGTACAACAGACAAAATAGGCTTTAAGATAAAACCATAAAAAGAAACAAAAAAGTCATTATATGGTAAAAAAGGAACTGATAGAGCAAAGGAATATGGCAATTATAAATAATATATGCACCCAAACCAGATCACCCAGAGGTATAAGGCAAATATTATTAGAGCAAAAGAGATACACTCTATTGCCATAATAATTGGGGACTCACCAAAAAATAGCATTTAACATATGAAGAGATGTTCAACATCATGTATCATTCCAAATTAAAACAATGAAATACGATTGCATATCTATTATTAGGTTGGCACAAAAGTACTTGTGGTTTTGCCATTAAAAATGATGGTAAAAATTCAAAACATTGACAAACACCAAATTCTTTTTTTTTTTTTTTTGCAGGTGTATACTTTTTTCCCCCCATTTATTTATTTTATTGCATTTTAGGTTTTGGGGTACATGTGAAGAACATGCAAGATTGTTGCATAGGTACACGCGTGGCAGTGTGATTTGCTGCCTTCCTCCCCTTCACCTACATCTGGCATCTCTTCCCTTGCTATCTCTCCCCAGCTCCCCACCCCCCACCTTCCCTTCCCTATTTCCCCCCAACTGACCCCAGTGTGTAGTGCTCCCCTCCCTGTGTCCATGTGTTCTCATTGTTCAACACCTGCCTATGAGTGAGAACATGTGGTGTTTGATCTTCTGCTCTTGTGTCAGTTTGCTGAGAATGATGGTTTCCAGGTTCATCCATGTCCCTACAAAGGACACGAACTCATTGTTTTTGAATGGCTGCATAACATTCCATGGTGTATATGTGCCACATTTTCCTTATCCAGTCTATCGTCGATGGGCATTTAGGTTGGTTCCAGGTCTTTGCTATTGTAAACAGTGCTGCAATGAACATTCCTGTGCATGTGTCCTTATAATAGAATGATTTATAATCCTTTGGATATATACCCAGTAATTAGATTGCTGGGTCAAATGGAATTTCTATTTCTAGGTCCTTGAGGAATCGCCACACTGTCTTCCACAATGGTTGAACTAATTTACACTCCCACCAACAGTGCAAAAGTGTTCCTATTTCTCCACATCGTCTCCAGCATCTGTTGTCTCTAGATTTTTTAATGATCGCCATTCTAACTGGCGTGAGATGGTATCTCAATGTAGTTTTGATTTGCATTTCTCTGATGACCAGTAATGATGAGCATTTTTTCATATGTTTGTTGGCCTCGTGTATGTCTTCCTTTGTAAAGTGTCTGTTCATATCCTTTGCCCACTTTTGAAAGGGCTTGTTAGTTTTTTTCTTGTAAATCTGTTTTAGTTCTTTGTAAATTCTGGATATCAGCCCTTTGTCAGATGGGTAAACTGCAAAAATTTTTTCCCATTCTGTTGGTTGCCGATTTGCTCTAATGACTGTTTCTTTTGCTGTGCAGAATCTGTGGAGTTTGATTAGGTCCCATTTGTCTATTTTGGCTTTTGTTGTCAACGCTTTTGTTGTTTTGGTCATGAAGTCTTTGCCTACACCTATGTCCTGAATGGTTTTGCCTAGATTTTCTTCTAGGGTTTTTATGGTGTTAGGTCTTATGTTTAAGTCTTTAATCCATCTGGAGTTAATTTTAGTGTAAGGTGTCAGGAAGGGGTCCAGTTTCTGCTTTCTGCACATGGCTAGCCAGCTTTCCCAACACCATTTATTGAACGGGGAATCTTTCCCCATTGCTTGTTTTTGTCTGGTTTGTCAAAGATCAGATGGTTGTAGATACGTTGTGTTGCCTCCGAGACCTCTGTTCTGTTCCATTGGTCTATATCTCTGTTTTGGTACCAGTACCATGCTGTTTTGATTACTGTAGCCTTGTAGTATAGTTTGAAGTCCAGTAGTGTGATGCCTTCCGCTTTGTTCTTTTTGCTTAGAATTGACTTGGCTATGCGGGCTCTCTTTTGGTTCCATATGAAGTTTAAGGTGATTTTTTCCAGTTCTGCGAAGAAGGTCATTGGTAGCTTGATGGGGATAGCATTGAATCTGTAAATTACTTTGGGCAGTATTCCTATTTTCACAATATTGATTCTTCCTAACCATGAACATGGAATGTTTCTCCATCTGACAAACACCAAATTCTTATTACAATGTAGAGTATCAGGTACTCTCATTCAATGCATGTGGAATGAAAAATTGTACAGCTACTTTAGAAGATGGTTTGGCAATTTCTTATTAAATATGGTTTTACTATGTGATCTGGCAATACTACTTTACCCAAAGGAGTTGAAAATTTATGTCCAAACAAAAGTTTGTGTATGGATAATTATAGCAGCTCTAATTGCTAAACTTGGAAGCAACCAAGATGTCTTTCAGTAGATAAATGGATAAATAAACCGTAGTACATTCAGACAATTGAATATTATTTCATGCTAAAAATATAAGCATAATATTACAGGGACATTATAAGACACTAAAATATATGGAAGAAACTTGAGTGCATACAGCTAAGTGAAAGTTAATCTGAAACAGCTATGTACCATATAATTCCAACTATATGACATTCCAACAGTTAAAATTATGGATAGTAGAAAAAATCAGTGATTTCCAATGTTTAGAGTAAAGGACGAATGGATAGGCAGAGTACAGCAGAGTTGAGGGTGGTGAAACTATTCTGCATAATGCCAAAATGTTACATATATGTCACTATATATTTATAAACCTCATAAAGTATACACCACCCAGAATAAACACTAATATACACAACGGTCTTTGAGTGATAATGTAGTTTCATTGATTATAACAAATGTACTACTCTGGTGCAGAATGTTGATAATAGAACTCTGTATTTCCTGTTTAATTGCTATGAACCTAAAATTTCTCTAAAAATAGAGTTTATTAATTTAAACAATTAAGGAAAAATAATGACCTCTATAAACAAAAGAAAAATTAATTGATAGCAAAATAAACTATAAGAAACAATAGAATTTTTTTTTGGCAGAAGTAATATTGCACCATACAGAAACATGGATTGAAATAAAGAAATAAAGAACACTATAAATAGAATAAAGGTAAAATAAAGTTTTTAGAACATTTTTAATTGTTCTAATGGGCTAGTAACTACATAAAGAAAAACATAACAATAATGTATTGTGTTTTTATAGCATATGTAAGATCAAAATATATTACAATAATAGCTCAAGAAAATGAAGATAATAATGAGAATGTACTACTACAAAGTATTTTCTCTACATCTGATGTTGAATAGTATTAGTTTAAATCTGATTATATATTATATATACGTACACATTATATATAATATATATATTATATATGCATACACATATATATAATATATATTTTTTTCAAACATTACTGAAAGTTAAAAGTATGCAATAATGGAAATATAGGGTTCCAATGAGGGCAACTGGTTTGGAATGGCAAAGTTCTCCAAGGTATTAAAGATGACTAGAAAGCACTAAACTTTTAGGAATGTTCCACTTCAATGGCTAGAGAAGTGCAAGTGACTGAGAAGTCCTAAAGGTAGAACAGAGTGGTTTCTGAAGCTAGGAAAAAGTTTCAATGAGGGGGTGGGTCAATGGGGAGCCCAGTGGGGGTGTGGGCAAGTGTTATCTCTGTTAAGAAAAATGAGAATAGGAAAAAAATCGTTGGATTTGGAAAGGTATTTATGACCAATGAATAAAGAAGTAAAAAATGTAAAGAGCTTAAGGAGAGAAAGGACCTAGAGGTGGATAGTTCATTACTGAAGCAAATGGCAGTAAAGGGAATTAGTACTCTAGCAGGATTGAATGGGTTTTTGTGACATCTATTCATTTCTCAAGCTAAATATGCTAGAGGAGAGACTGAACATGCTGTGGAGGAGGAGTTCTTTTCAAAAAAATTTTTGAGACAGTCTTGCTTTGTCACTCCTGGCACAAGCAATCCTCCCACAAGTAGCTGAGACTACAGGTGCATGCCACTATACCCAGCTAATTTTTGAATTTTTGTACTTTTTTGTATATATTATTATTTTGTAGAGAAGGGGTTTTGCCATGTTGTCCAGGCTGGTCTCGAACTCCTGAGTTCAAGCAAAGTGCTGATCTTGGCCTCGCAAAGTACCGAGAGATTATATAATATTATATATATATTATATATAATATGTGTACATATATAATATATAATCAGAATGTTATATATTATATATGTGTACATATATAATATATAATCAGATTATATAATATATATTATATATAATATATAATCAGATTATATAATATATATTATATATAATTAATTATATATGTTATATATGTGTACATATATTATAATCAGAATAAAATATAAAATATATGTTGCATTCTGATTATATATTATATACGTACACATATTATATATATGTGTACAAACTATGGTACTGCACAAATTATGGTACAACCTAACTGTTTAATGCTATAAATAAATGACAACAAAGAAGATAAAGTAGAATTATAAAAATCTTCAATTAATCTGAGAAAACAGAAAAAGGAAATACAAGAAACCAAGACCAGATGGAACAAATGGACAAAAACTAGCAAGATGGTAGATTTTAATTTAGTCACATGAGTAATCATCTTATATTTCAATGGGCTCAACACAATCAATAAAAGACACACTACTAAGTTGGTTTCAAAAAATATAAAATTAAGAAAAACTAAATTTTGCCTGCCAAAAACAACCCCAAAACACTTTAATAAAAACGTAGACAGTTTAATAGCAAAAAGATGGTAATACATAAACTATACAACCCTAACTAAAATATAGCTGAGTTAGCTTTATTAACATCAGACAAAATAACCATCGGAACAAAGAATATTATTAAAAATTTAAAAACACATTACATTAATAACAAGGTCAGTTCTCCTAGAGGACAAAATAATTCAATGTAATTACCAAATGGTAGGGCTTCAAAATACATGAGAAAACAACTGCTAGAAAAGAGAAAAAATATTTCTTAATTATAATAAAGTTCAATATTCATTTTCAGTAATACAGTCAGTAAATAGAAAATCAGAAATGATATATGTGTTTTTAAAAAGTATCAACTAAAGAAATATTTTTAACATTCAGTACCCAACAGCAGAATTAATATTTACTGCAAGCGTACATGAAACTTCCACCAAGGTAAACTTTTTTTTTTTAATTGCATTTTAGGTTTGGGGTACATGTGAAGAACATGCAAGATTGTTGCATAGGTACACACGTGGTAGTGTGATTTGCTGCCTTTCTCCCCATCACCTACATCTGGCATCTCTCCCCTTGCTATCTCTCCCCAACTCCCCACCCCCCACCTTCCCTTCCTTATTTCCCCCCAACTGACCCCAGTGTGTAGTGCTCCCCTCCCTGTGTCCATGTGTTCTCATTGTTCAACACCCGCCTATGAATAAGAACATGCGCTGTTTGATCTTCTGCTCTTCTGTCAGTTTGCTGAGAATGATGGTTTCCAGCTTCATCCATGTCCCTACAAAGGACACGAACTCATCTTTTTTGATGGCTGCATAATATTCCATGGTGTATATGTGCCACATTTTCCCTGTCCACTCTATCATCGATGGGCATTTGGGTTGGTTCCAGGTCTTTTCTATTGTAAACAGTGCTGCAATGAACATTCCTGTGCATGTATCCTTATAGTAGAACGATTTATAATCCTTTGGATATATACCCAGGAATGGGATTGCTGGGTCAAATGGAATTTCTATTTCTAGGTCCATGAGGAATCGCCACACTGTCTTCCACAATGGTTGAACTAATTTACACTCCCACCAACAGTGTAAAAGTGTTCCTATTTCTCCACATCCTCTCTAGCATCTGTTGTCTCTAGATATACAGTAGGATATAAACTAAAATCTACAAATTTGTAAGAACAGAAGTTATGAAAAGTATGTTTTGCAACCATGATGGGAGTAAACATAACTTCTTTGACAGCATAGGTCTAAAAGATCAAGTAGACATTATGCCAAAATACTGAGGATAAACACAAATAGATTAAATAAAGAGAAAACGAAGAAACATTTGATTGCCAGTAAACATAGAAAGAGAAGCTCATCCTCATTGGCTGAGGGAAATATACCCATTTAGTTAGCAAAAACTAAGAAGGCTCACAACACTGAATGAAAATAGATGCAAATAGGTAGAATTTTCATGGATGGCTGGGGTAAATGTTGTTAACTGTAACCACTTTGGAATTTTTAATATTAACATTACCTGTAACATAACAACGTCTTTCCTAGTTATACATCTTAGAAATATACTTTCATATGCATAACAAGAAACATGTACCAAGAACGTTTATAACAGCAAATATATCAGTGTAAAAGCAAACATTTGAGATAACTCAAATGACTGTAAGTAGGAGATTGGAAATAACATGAACTATTTATACAATAAGAAGAGTATAGAATAGTGAAAAATAATTATATCTACAACATCATGGATCAATCAGTAATAATCAATATGATACTATTAAGTTTAAAATCAAGCAAAATAATGTCATGTTTAAGCAGGTATATATGTACATACAATATATGTATGTGTATGTATGTATAATAAACCAATATCATTCTAATGGTTTGGATAAATATATGCAGGAAGATGTAATATAAAAAAGTAATATGTTCACAAGTTATTCCTTAATAAATTAAGGAATTTCTGTCTTGATAAATTAAAGAACAAATACATACATAAGTAAAGCTGTTTCATTCTTTCATGGATAGATTATAATTTCATAGTGAGAACTGTAAAAACTCTGCATTATGAGTATTCTAATTCTGTGCAACTGAATTCCATTTTTAAAAGAATAAACAACAAAAGAAAGAATAAGGTAAAAAATAAGAGAAAATACAAGAGATTTAGAGACATATAGATTAAAAATTGAGAAGGTACTTGTAAACAATAGGAATTTCAGGGAAAACAGAAAAGAACAGAAAGAAAAAGAATATCCAATATTACAACATAACTTTCCAGTCTTCTCTACGTTAATTTTTTTATTCAAGTTTTCTATTTCTCCTTGAACACATTCATTTATATACTAGATTTCCATAAACACAGAGATCTATTTTGAACTCAACTGTTGTATTTGTTTATCTAAGTTAAAACATGCTTTGATCACAGTGACTTTAGAGTATAAAGCATTAGCAGTTAAACTGAGTTTCACCAATCTTCAAATTCATAAATTCCTGTCTGTTTTTGGAAATATATCTCTTCATAAAAAATTTAAAATCCCAAACTTGGGATTTTGTAGAAATTGAAAGAAAATTTATAACTGAGAGAAAATACAAAGAAACATGTGAATATTAAACACATTTATAGCTTTGACATGGTGTCATTCCATACGCTATTGCCTCTTTTCACTTTTAAGTGAAATTAACCTCCATTTGATTTTTTGCTATGATTTTTGTTTACTAACGTTCTGATTGCTTGTTTTTACAAGGAAATATAATCTCAAAATGGCCAGGTGGGAGGCCTAGCCTAGAGTTCAACTAAATCTAAGTATTTTCATATTCCCCAGTGGAAGCATTTTCTTGGAGGATTTTAATTCATTGGAAATAGTAGAGTTGAGAAGCAAGTTTTGTGATTAGGTAATTAAGAAAAACAATTAGAAGTGATATTTTCATATCTACTTCCTCACCGATTCTGAAGACTAAATACTGTAGCCATGAGAGAAACTGATTCACATGAGTGCGTGCACGCACATGCACCCATGCAAACACACCCCCATGTATACACACACATTTGATCCTCCAAGATAGCATTCCAACCCACCCCATAGACATTCTCTTCAAGATGGTATTATTATAACTGAATTATAATAAGGTATACTAACATGCATTAAGGCCAGCTACTTCTGAATAATATGCCCAACAGCATTGCCTGTTAATCCAGTGGGCATTAGTTTATTGTCTTTTTCTTTTAACAGTCAAGTTAGCTCTTGGTCAGAAGCAATATGTTGTGAGCTATCTTGACAGTATTTGAAATATTTGGTTATTTAAAAAATGATAGTTCTGGCAGAAGCATAACAAGTATGAAAAGAAAACGACAGTAAGAAAAGTTATAATTTCATTGTGGGCCTGTCATTGTACTTTTTATAATAAAAGTGGGACAGAAAAATCAATCCCTGGTTTTTAAAATAGTTTATATATTTTTTTATTCAATCTCTCCTCTAGGAGAATGGAAATCAAGAGACGGAATTTGAAGTTTTGTAAGCACAGGAGGGCTTCTCTAAGAATGGGAAGCAATGTGGCAGCAGTCTGATTCTGATGGGTCATTTCGTTTCATAAAGTTTCATTCAAAAGCCAGGCTTGAATGTTATTTTTTTCAGTTAACTCATCATGCAGAAGCCACAGGAGGCCACAGATGTGGTCTGAGGGATGATGAGCTTTGTAACATGGGTTCCTCTCACAAGAAGATAAAGTGATCTGAGGATGAGATTTGTTTGTTCAATCGATTTTGCTCGTGCACAATTCCATATATTTTACTCCCATTCAATGATATATTGGTACTGGATGGCACTAGTTCCAGATTGGGAAGTAGTGAATTCAACAATATCCAGTTCACAATTGGCAGTTTTGGCTGTGTGATCATTCAGTATGCCATGGTTGGATGTTCAGTAACTGCCAGGGCATGGCAAAAAGCCAAGATCTACTTCTCATAAAGCAGATGCCTCAGTGGGTAAAGATGACACAAATTTGAGGCCTCTTCTGTGATTATTGTATTAGTGCTTAACACAGGCTCAAGTTATACCTGTGATCTGATAGGGTCATATCTAGCAGCACTGGATATCTTGGATTATATCAGTAGAGGAATGTCATTTCACTGAATCCAAGGCCACTGCAGAGTTTCCTCTTACTTTGGGCCCCTTTAAACTGGAAGCCTTTGGTCTCATCTGGTAAATTAGTCATATATATATATATATATATATATATATAGTTTATTAGTCATATATATGTATATACATGTACTATATATGTGTGTATATATGTAGTGTCCCATAGCTTGAAAGCCGACATTGCCTGGAAGCAAGAAAGTAAGGATCTAATACCGCCTTATTAAGCAAAAGTAAGTAGATCCTAGACAGATAAAACTATTAAATGTTCACTATGCTGTATAATTATATATTTAGTTGTTAAATAAAAAATAAATGAGGGATGAGAGAATTGAAGTAAAAACAAAAGATTTCAGAGGCTGAAAAATTAAATAATTCACAATATCTTTAACGAAACTAATCATAGTGGCAAAACAACCAAAATAGCATAGAATTATTTTTAATACAATTGAATGAAATAAATAACACACGCACACACCCACACATCCGTGTGGGCACCCTACATTTACATATATACATATATACACACGTATATATATACACACATAAATGTATACATACATAAATGTGTATATATACATGTATATGTAAATGGAGAGTGCCTATACTTTTTTCAAAAGCAAGGTCTTAGGTGACATCCAGTGGGACCAGTTAAAACATTCCTTAAATAAGATTCTTCAAATAAATCCTCTTTTACATCTACATAATGTGTAAACTAGAAGTCTGCTAGTATACACATATAAGAGATATCAGAGATTGATCTATAGGGAAACAATTTATTTGGTGGAGATACAAGGGTCGTTACACCCTCAGCAAAATAACTATAGATCATGTTGATATTTTTTTCTATTAAGAATCACCTAATATTACTTGTTTATCCTCTTTATTTCATAATCAGCTTGTAGGTAAAATAATATACGTAATGTTTTTCACATTCATTTCAACATTATTCCATATAGTCTATTTAAAATTATAGTTTTAGCCATGTTTCTTGAGGATTGCCACTTTGAACATTTACTCCCACTAACCAATTGAATGTTGCATCCAACTTTATGCAAATAAGAAAGTCTATGTCACAACCTTTTGAAAAGTTATCTCCAACTATTAATGTATTGTAAATGGCCTCTATTAATCCAGGGTCCCTACATCATGATTCACTTGCTATGAGCATTCTCAATTTATTTATTTGTCTTTATGATGTAAGACTTTGGGGATAGGCTTTGAATATTGTGTGCAATTTCACACCAAAGTGGCTTTATATAAGATGTGAATTCATATGAGGTAGCCTTATGATGAATGCTTTAAATCACTGTGAGCTCTGTAAATGAGAAGCCCTACTTTCTTTGCCATCTCTTGAGAACTTATTAAGATAGCAAACACGTTTTTTAGAGCAACCCAAATCATAAGCAGAACACTGTAGCCCTTTTACCAAGAAGATCCACTGCAGAAGAAAATACTATAACTTTTCAGTTAGGAAGGGTTATTAGAGGTACATTTAAGCATAGTGGTTCTTTCCACTAGGACTGCCAATTCCTTATGCTGGTTTGGGGTCTAAGTTAATTGATTCCCTGTATTGCTTTAATGATGTGTACATCATTATAACCCAGCTCACAGAAAATGTTGTGCTATCAGGAGATTTTACTGATGTATACTGAAGCAAAAAGATGTTACAATCGAATTTTTCTCCATATCCATATATTGTGAATAGGGCAAGGCAAATGCTCTTCCAAGCATTAATTTAAATTTATTTCCCTGAAACCTAAAAAGGAATATATCATCATCTCAAGTGTTTCAGACATATTTTAAGCTTTACAATTATTTTCAAAATCCCCAAGTTGGATAAATAATCATATTTTATAATATTCAAATTCAAATAGGGCTTGTTGATATTTTCATTAATCAAAAAATGTACCAAATGTTCAATAAACTAGTCAAGACAGGTTAGTGAACAAATGTCTAGAATTGTATTCAGAACCTGCATCTCAGGCATTGATTTAAGTTATAACATCAGAACTTCTCCAGACAGGTTGATAATTTTAATGACTTTGCAGTATTTTACAGAAGGAACATGAGATAATGCATTTGAAAACTCCTCTATAAATAAAGGCACAGAAAATCTTAATTGCTCTTACTCAATATCATATAAATGTGCTGTTGCATGGAAATGAACAAATGATATAATGCATGTTAAAATGTTTAACAAATCATAGCGCTTTACTAAATATGTTTGTATTTGTGTGTTCATATTCCCTTATTCATTTGATAATCAATTTAGAAATTCCTATATATATTCAATAATTTTACACATGTAGTAAATGGAAGGTCTCAGATAACAAAGCAGTTTTATCTGACTCCATAAATTTGTTTGATTCTCTAAATCATGGTAGACAAAGGAAAGAATTTTTTAGTTATGTTTAAAATTGATTTAGCAGGCAATTGTTTTTGACTAAAGATTAGTTTTCCTTGATCTGGGAAGGTAATTTTTAAATAAGTTAACCTTTTTAGGAAGGAATACACATAGGAAATCTTAGTAATCTTAGTGATATCTACCCACATACTATAATCAGCTGAAAATGATAAATGGAAGATAGATGTCAGAGACAAATTACCTTCATATCTGGGCAGATGATAACTATATGTGGCCAGGGTGGGTGAGTATAATTTTATCATCTCAAAAGTATGGAACTGTGGGATAGTGTAAATGATAGGGTGAGGCCTTCTAAAAATTTGTACCTCAATAAAAACAATGTGAAGAATTGGCAAAGATTGTCCATATTTGATTAACCATAAGCTAAACTGACTATAGAAAACAATATAAATATCTATTAAACCAACACCTCGTTCTTTGAAAAGATCAAGAAAACTGACAAACTTTTAGCTAGCTGGACCAAAAAAGAGACTATGATGAGCAACTGCATGCCAACAATTTAAATAACCTAGACGAAATAACCAATTTCTGAAAGACAAACGAAATTGTCACAAGAATAAACAGAAAATGAGAAAGCCCTGTTGCAAATGAGGAGATTGGACAAGTAATCAAAAACTCAGGCCACAAATAACAACTTAGACAAGGAGTGGCTTCAGTGTTTATTTTGACCAAACATTTAATGAAACAACCCTTCATGAAACTCTTCCAAAAAGCACAAGAAGAGGAAAGAGTTCCTAACTTACATAAGCCTGTATTACCCTGACACCAAGCTAGACTAAAGCATTACAGAAAGCTATAGACCAATATCCTTTCCAAATATAGACACAAAAGCATTCAACAAAAAACTAGCAAACTTGATACAGCAGCCTATAAAAAGAATTTTACACCATGATCAAGTAGGACATCACAGATACGCAAGACTGGTTCAGAATAGAAAACTTGTTTAATGTAACATACCATATTAATTAGAATAAAAAACAAAAACTGCGTGACCATGCCAAGAAACACAAAAAATATTTGAGAAAACCAACCCTCTTAATGAAAAAACATTAAAAAAAAAACTAAGGAGCAGAAACACACTTCCTCAATTTGATATAGGGCATCTACGAAAAACCTAAAGCTAACATTATACTTAATAGTGAAACACTAGATGCTTTCTCTCTAACATCATAAACAAGACAAGGATATCCACTCTTGACACTTCTATTCACACTGTAGTAGAGACAATTAGGGAAGAAAAAAATAAAAACTATTTCTACTTACAGATGCCATAGCTTGAATATAGAAAATCCCAAGGAATCCCCTGAAAAATTACAAAACTGAAACATGAGTTTTGTAAGTTCACAGGTACAGTATCAATACATAAAAAGTAATTGTATTTCTATTCACTTACAATAAATAAAAAAAAATAAATAAGGCAATTCAACGTACAAAGAATAAAATGCACAGATATCATTTCAACATGTAAGTGCAAAAACTATACAATGAATACTACAAAACATTCTTGAAAGAAGTTAAAGAAGATTCATACAAGTGGAAAGTCTGTGTTTATGGAGTATGAAACTTAATTTTGAAGTTCTAATACTCCTCAAACTGGGCTTAAAATGTAGCACAATCAGTATCAAAAAGTGTAGCTGCCTGTTTTTGCAAGAGTGAAAGCTGATTTCAAAATTTATATAAAAATAAAAGGAACACAAAATAGCCACATGTCGAGAAAAGAACAAAGTTGGAATATGCACATATCCTGATTTCAAAACTGACTAAAAATCTATAGTGATCAAGAGAGTGTGGTAATGGGATAAAGACAGACATATAGATGAATGGGTTAGAATTAAAAGTTTAGAAATAAACACAATTGTGATTGCTATTATTTGAGGTATCCCTTCCAAAATTAAGGTGTTAAAACTTAATGGCCAATGTGAGGATATTAAGAGGTGGGGCCTATAAGAGGTAATTTGGTCTTTTAGGATCCACTGCTTGTGAATGAAAGTAAGTCCTATATAAAAGAGGCTTCACACAACACTCAGCTCACTTGCCCTTCCTTCTTCTGCCAAGTTAAGACACAGTGTTACTTCCCTCTGGGGATGCAGCAACAAGATGCCATCTTGGAAGCAGAGGGCAGCCTTTACCAGAAAACGAAACCTGTTAGCACCTTGATGCTGGACTTCCTAGTCTCCGGGATTGGGAGAAAATTAATTAACTAGTTAATCTCTGTTCTTTATAAATACTGTTTATAGTAGTATAAACAGACTAACAATAATTAAATGATTTTCTACAAGGATGCCAATACAATCTAGTGAAGTAAAAAAATAACATTTCTACAATGATGTTGGGAAAGCTGGATAACTGCATGCAAAAAAATGAAGAAGGACCTCTATCTCATACTTCATAAAAACATTAACTCAAAATAGAGCAAAAATCTAACTGTAACAGCTAAAACTATAAAATTGTTAGAAGAAAATATAGATTTAAGTCTTTGTAACCTTGAATTTGGCAACAGTTTTTTTAGATATGGAAATTAAAACACAAGCAACCAGTAAAAACAGAAAAACATTAAACTTCATCAAAATTAGAAATGTATATCAAAATGAACTATCAATAACGTGAAAATATAATCTAAAAATGAAAGAGTATTTGCTGTCAAGAATCTGATAAGAGACTTGAATCCATATTATATTAAACACTGTTACAACTTAACAATAAAAAGACAACCAATTAAAATATGGGCAAAGGACACAGGATCAAAGATACACAAATGGCTTATAACATAGAAAGATGGCTAATATCATTAGCATCAAGGAAATGTAAATCAAAATTGTAATATATTACTATTTCACATCCACTAAGATGTTCATAATTAAATGTACGAACACTAACAAGAGTTAAAAGGTAGTAGAGAAATAGAAAGCATTTTATATTAGTGGTAGAAAGGTAAAAGGAGGCAGGAATTTTGGAAAACAGTTTGGCAGTATCTTCAAAAATTAAACACTGTTTGACCGTATGACCTAGGAATTCGATTCCTACTTTCTACACAAGAGAATTGAAAATATATCCCAATAAACATGTCCTCAAATGTTCATAGCAATATTATTCATAATAAGCAAAAATGTAAACAACTCAAATGTCTATCAATTGATGTATTATTGAACAAAATATGATTTACCCATACAATAATATATTATCCATCCATACAAAATAATGATATACTGATAGGTGCTACAATATAGATAAACCTTGAAAACATTATGCTAAGTGAAAGAACACAGAAACTAAAGGCCACATAATGTATAAATCAATTTATATAAAATGTCCAGGATAGACAAATCCATAAAGACAGAAAGTAGATTAGTGGTTTCCAGGGCCTAGAGGCAAGAAGGAATGTGATCTGGACATGGAGTTTCTTTATGAGGTAATAAATTTTCTCTGAATTACATAGTGGTGATGGTTATATCAGTTTGTAAATATACTAACTCACTAATTGCACATTTTAATAGCATACATTTTATGGCACGTGAAATATCTCAAACAAACTGGCTGGGAATGCCATAGGCTTTGCAAATATCTTTTAATCAACTTTGAGTCATTGATATTCTAGGATATATGGTAAACTACAGAGCAGTGGAACGGAAGCTAGAAATATGAATTAAAGTTAGCTTTTGAAGTATCTTCAATACTACAATAATTAATTCATGCCCTTTTCTGCATAAAATTATTAACCGTCAAAGATTTTTAATTGGAAAAGTTACATAAACAGATTCATATGTTAGATAGACAACTTTTTATAACATTTTTGGTAGAGTAAAAAAGAAAATATGAGAGGACAATTAGAACACTAAAAATGTTAATATAATAGTTAAATGTATAATGATATTTTAACTATAATTGATTAATATGGAATGTGTTCAAGAGCTGATATACTACCAAGGGTTCAGGAATTCAAAGTGGCAATCCTTGGCTGGAAGGAAGCTTAGGCCAGGAACTAAGCTTTGTTGAGAATAGTACCTCAGAGATGGAACACTAATTACTTTCATGAAGACACTGGGCAACCTGGGGTGACCTTTGTAGAGTTACTGAAACAACTTCATCCAAAAATTTTTAACATATGAAAAAGTTAGTGCTGGCCAAGCTGCAGAAAGCCGTTGCTATAAGAATTACATCCTTCTACTGTTGTCTGCCTATATAGTCTTTTTTCACGCTGCTGATAAAGACATACCCAAGACTGGGTAATTTATAAAGAAAAATAGTTTTAATGGACTCATAGCTCCACATGGCTGGGGAGATCTCAGAATCATGGCAGAAGACAAACGGCATGGCGGCAGATGAGAAGTGAGAACCAACTGAAAGGTGAAAGGGGTTTTGTCTTTATAAAACCTTCAGATCTCATGCGACTTATTCACTACCGTGAGAACAGCATGGGGGAAACTGCCCCCATGATTCATTATTTCCCACAGAGTCCCTCTCACAACAAATGGGAATTATGAAAGCTAATTTAAGATGAAATTTGGCTAGGGATATGGCCAAACCATATTACTGCCTAAACTAATAAGAAAATTAGGTTATAAGAAAAGTATGTTATACTACAATTTTATTCAGAAACTAGGATTCTTTGAATCCATTTAATCATTAATTAAGCAAATATTCTTGCTTTTATTTTTGTGAGACACTATGTCAACTGCTGAGTTTCCAGTGGGAGGTATAATAAAACAAATTTTATTCTTTCAGATACCTTATTTTTGTAGAAGAGACAAATATTAATTAATCACACTGATGAATATGCAGTTAAAAACTGAGATAAGTAACTCTGAAGTACAAAAAAAGGTTCTCTAAGAAGAATAAGAATCTAATATAGTCTAGTCTTATCAGAAACATTCTCTGAGTAAGTGTGGATTGAACGGAGATTTAAAGAATTACTAAAAGATGTTGTAGTCATATTAAAAATGGGCCTACAAAGGCAGGCATGTGCCAAATCATTAAGGTGCTCATTTACTATGTAAAGGATTTGGGCCTTTTTTTTCCTTAAGAACAATGAAGATTAAGCAAAAGATTTGTGTGTGAGTATGGGTGTGTGTTTCTGTGTACGTCTGTGCTTTGGGGAGATAGAGAAGTTAAAATGAAGAATAAGTTGAAGGTAGAATAGAATAGAAGTAGTGGGCCATCAGAGAGCTGGCAATGACAGCTTCAATTTGGATGGTGGCAGTACAGGTTGCACCACGCTTTACATTGCTGTCTTTTTTACAGCCAACACCTAAAACACCTAACCTTCATTTTCATATTTCTTTGTACCGTCTGCCTCATTTTGTCCTCCCAATCCTGACTTATCCCAGAATACTTTGGTGCTTACATTTCGTTTCATTTTAAACATTATCCTCCAGTATGTAACTGTTTCTTTGAAATACTGACTTTAATTGCTGTCAACTTCTCCTCTAAAGATTCTATTTTCCCCACAGTCTTCTTAGGAAGAGACTGCATCTTTTTTTCATATCCAAAAATATCAGCAGGGTTAATTTCTTTTGAGGCCTCTTTGCTTGGCTTGTAGCTGGCTGTATTTTCCTTCTGTCTTTATATGGTCTTTCCTCTGTCATTATGTGCCTATTACCTAATCTCCTCTCCTTATCAGGTCATGAGGTCACCAATATGACCTCATTTTACCTTAATTATCACTTTAAAGGTCATGTCTCCAAAGACAGTCACATTCTTAAGCTAGTGGCTAGAACTTCAATGCAATACTTTTTGCAGAGATGCAACACAGCCCATAACATCAGATATATACATACAGATTTTGGCACCTGGAAGTGAGGTGCTGTCATAGAAAATATCTAATATGTGGGAATAGTTATGGAAGTAGTGGGCAGGTTCTGAGGAAAGTACTAGTGAAAGCCTAAAATGCTTTAAGGTAGCTGTATTAATCCATTATCATGCAGCAGATAAAGACATACCTGAGACTGGGCAATTTTCCAAAGAAAGTAGTTTACTGGGCTCACAGTTCCATGTGGCTAAGGAGGCCTCACGATCATGGCAGAAGGTGAAAGGCACATCTCACATGGTGGCAGACAAGAGAGCTTGTGCAGGGAAACTCTCTTTTATAAAATAATCAGATCTTGTGAGATTTATTCCCTCTAAGGAGAACAGCATGGGAAAGACCTCCCCTCATGATTCAATGATCTCCCACCGGGGAGATCATTCCCACAAGACATGGGAATTATGGGAGCTACACAATTCAAGTTGAGATCTGGGTGAGGACACAGCCAAACCACATCCATAGTCTGTGAGTCTTTTATAAGTCAGGGCATGAGCTTTAATAATATCATTAGTAAGGGTTTATGGGAAAGTTAGATAAAAGTTACTAAAAACTGAAAGAAGGGGGAACTGTGTTGTGTAGTGGTAGCAAGTTCAACAACCCTCTTACTGCAGTTCTGTGAAAAGTAGAAAATATGCCTAATTAACCAGGTAATATAGCTAAGGGGATTTTCAACCAGAGTTTTAGAAGCTCCATTGGGTTTCTTTGTGGTGCTAATAGTAAAATGTGAGAAGAGAGAGATAAAATAATGAAAGTACTATAAAACAAAAACAAAAACAAAAAAAGTAAGCCAGGACTTGATGATTAAAAAGAAGATCTGCAGGTGGAAAGTGATGTAAAAATGAAGAAATTACTTCTGAGGAAATGTCCATTCTCATGGACTGCCAGGAAAATATGATCCAAAGATGAAATTAAAGGTGTGACTATAAAATCTTTGGTTAATTTCTTGTTTTGTTTTTTTTTTGGTTTTGTTTGTTTGTTTGTTTGTTTTTTTGTAGTGGGACAGTCTTGCTGTCTCTTGACTAGGTTGGAGTGCAGTGGCGAGATCTCAGCTCACTGCAACCTCTGCCTCCCAGGTTTAAGCAATTCTCCTGTCTCAGCCTCCCAAGTAGGTGGGAGTACAGGCTCACACCACTATGCCCAGCTAATTTATATATTTTTAGTAGAGATAGGGTTTCACCATATTGGTCAGGCTGGTCTTGAACTCCTGACCTCAGGTGATCCACCCACTTCAACCTCGCAAAGTGCTGGGATTAAAGGTGTCAGCCATTGTGCCTGGCCAAGCCACCACGTCTGGCCTATTATTTGAAAAGACAAAATGTAGTCTCAAATAAGCAAAGCAGAATGCTAGTTGGTTAGATAAAATAATACGCCTCCAAGTGTCTCTCAACCAAACTCTAGGGCTTTTAGGAAACTTATTTAGACATTTTAGCGGATCCCAACAAACAAGCAGGCTTATCTTGAAGAGCTTGTGGCTGTGACTTTTATCCAGTCGATTAAATACCAATAACATTCATAGAATACCCACAACATTTTAAGAGTAATTCCTATGGTTTTAATATTTGCCCCTTCTAAAACGCATGCTGAAATTAATCCCCAAAGTGCCAATATTAAGAGGTGGGGCCTTTAAAAGGTGAGTGGCTCATGAAGGCTCTAAGCTCATAAATTGATCAATCCATTAATGGATTAATAGGTTAATGGATTAATGGATTGTCACAGGAGTGGGACTGGTAGCTCTCTAAGAAAAGGAGGAGAGACCTGAGCCAGCACACTCAGCACCCTTGCCTGTGATACTCTGAGCTGTCTTGTGACTCTGCAGAGAGTCCTTCCATCAAGAAGTCTCTCAGCAGATGCAGCCTTATGACCTGGGACTTCCAGCCTCCACAACTGGAAAAAATAATTAAAAAAAATAAATTATTTAATGTTAGGTATTCTATTATAACAGAAAATGGACTAATACAGTTATATATGCAGATCATCACCAGCTTAAACAGAAAAAAGAAGCAAGAAAAAAAAAATCCAAGAGTCCTTTGGTCCCCAAAACTCTACTGACAGGATGGTGGCTGATAAAACTCTTCAGCCAGAAAGACATCCTGTCTTTTTTATAAAAAGAAAAAAAATTATGCAATCTGGTGTTTAGAATTGTTATGGATCAATGACACCTTAGTGAAATCCATTTTTCTCCTTTTTGAACACAAATATCTATAGTGAATATCTTATACTTGTCTTATCATTAATTGTTGGGTAAGCAGAAGACAGATAAAGTATCTCTTTATTTCACAGGCCAAGAGGAACTGTACTCAAAGAGCTGTACTTAGGAACTACACATTAGTTGTCTTCTCTGTACCTGGACCTTATTTAAATAATGAGATTTTGAACTTTGGGCTGATGCTACAATGGAATGAGATTTTGGAGGCTTTAGGAGACACTGAGTATATTTTGGATATGGAAAGGATGCGTATTATTGCAAGCCAAAGGCCAAATTGTGCGGTGGACTGTTTGGGACAATTTGTTATCTATTAATAGCTAATTACATGCTGCTTAGTTCAGGTCTTCACACTTCTGTTGAGTGATTTTTCTAAAATACAGATTGGATTTTAAAACTACCTGAAGTTATTTACTATACAAGAAAATGTTCAAATTCTGCAGGTGATTGTATATTATATATTGGAATTTCCCAGCGTGACCTTAATCTATATTTCTAGTTGCATCCTTAAATGTCCTTCATAGAGTCTATCTGAGAGCTGTGCAGGAATTCTCATCATTCCCAGAAAAGCTTATGCCCTTGTGTTAGTACAAGATGTTCCCTCTACCTAGAGTATCTTCCTCTGCTTCTATTTATCTATTTAGACTGGAAAACACTCCAGTGGAGCATTCATATACCACTTGCACAATCATCTCTCTGTGAAGTATCCCCCAAATGTCCTTACCTTTATGACTCAGATGTTCCTCCAGCACGTCTATTATCCTTAATGATAGTACTTATCACAGACAAAATGACCCCAACATTTATAATTTAGACCAGGGATTGTGAGAGAAGAGACTAAGGATTTGATAATCAATTTGAAAACAAAAGGATGCACAGCTTAAAAATATCTGGGCTTAGAGAAAACAACCTGAATTACTGTTAATCATCAATAACACTTGTTATGAAGCTAAACTCCATGTATTTGCATCCTCTAAAAATTATAACAAATTCATAAAAGACAAGAAGAATGATTTGTTCTCTTTCATCTAAGCCTACTGAAAAATGCTAAAACCCAGAGTAAAACAATTTTTTTAAGTTCAGTGCAAGAAAAAAAGCATTTTAGTTTTTACTTTTTCTTTTTCCTTGTAAACTCTGAGAATGCAGAGATAAAAACACTTTATCTCCTGGGTCCAGAAGTCAGTAAATTTTAAGTACAAGAGAAACGAAAAAGAACATCATATAAACTTGGAATTCAGAAATCATGAGTGCCATTTACTTCTCTGAAAGGAAGAACAGAAACTTGTTTTCTAAGCCTGTTTTTTTTTTAAATAAATGTGGTACACTTTTGGGAAACGAAATATAATTTATCTTAATTTAATATGTCGCCAGCTTCAGTCTAGCTAAGATCAGAATAGAATCCACTATCATTGGGCAAAATAATAATTGAAAAATATTAGAGTAATAACTTTGACATATATATGATGAAATTGTGTGGAATAATACTACCTATAGAAAGTTGTTGGCCATGTTTTAATACACTCAGATTTACTAGCATCATTCTCCTTCTACCCGAAAAAAGTAAATTTCCTTTGAAACATTTTCAAAAATAAAAAAAATTACAAAAATTATTATGAAATGGAATGTTTAAGTAGACACAGTTATTATTTTTTAGAAGATTTAGACTGTTTTGAAGAGAAGGAAGAAGTTAAAAGTGATTTTGTCCATGACCTTCTATTTCAAGTTCAACAAGTTAAGTCCTAGTGATTTTTATCAAAAATTGGAAATATTGGTTACATTTAATTGGGTCTTTATTTTAAACTAATCTTGCTTTAAGATAATTATTTGGAAAGTAGAAAATTATGCAATACAAATAGCATGATAAATTTTTAAAAAGCTACAATTAGAGACCTCACCAGTAGTGGGGCCATGTAGACACTAGCCCGTGGGTTACAGGACAGGCAAGCCCTGAAATTGGGGCTTAACCTAAGAAAGTTCTTGGCTTCATCGAGGAAATAATTCAAGGAATAGCTGGTAATGTTAGACAGCAATGCTTTATTGAATGCTACTACTCCCTGTGGAGCAGATCTGACACAATAGGCAGTGCATCTAGAGTTAGCAACTTATGGGCTTTTGGCAACTGTATTTATACTCATATAAACCCACTTTAATTACATGCAAATTAAGGAGTGGGTTATTTATAACTTTCAATGCAAATTGAGGGGTAGGTTATTTCTAGAAAAGCTGTGGTAACTTCTGGGTCATTGTCATGAAATTTATAAACTGTCATGGTGCTGATAGGAGTGTGTTATGCTAATGAGAAATGAATGGAGCCAGGAATTGCTTTTGTAGCCATCTGCTGGTTCCTGTCAGTTTCTTCACTTTATCCTGTCTAGACCAGATCCTGCTTTGGTCAGCAGAGTTGTGACCAGAAAACAAGTCCCACCAATCTCCTATCTTACTTGGACCAACTCTGTAGTAAAAGGGGAGAAAACCCAGTAGCAACTTAAGGTTAGTTTGAAGGATTTCAGAGAGCAGACATAAAAAACAAAATAAGCAGCAGTTACTCAAATTTTGTGAATAACCCAAAAAAGAGAGTAGTTGTATCACAAAGAAGGCTACTAGTCTGTCTTGAGATCCAGAGGTAAGACCACTTAGCCCAGAATTCTGAGTCATGATGAGAGTTGTTTGCTTTCATCAGAGCTTTTAGTATGATCAATAAGCACTTGCTGAGCTTCTACCTGTACTTGGCATTTTTGTAGGTGCTAAGAATACCATGGTAACAAAACAGAATTCTTATCCTCATGAAGCATATGCTTCATTTGGAGACGTAAACAATGTATGTGTGTGTATACACGAATAAGGGTAACAAAGGGTCTAAAATAGGCAAATGGGAAAGAGGATGGTAGAGAATACTGCATCAGATTGGTTGCCCATAAAATCCTTTCTAATAAAAAGAAACCTGGCAGCGATTTGAATGAAATAAGTATTCAGAAGAGCAGCCACACATGTTAAGTTCTTGATAAATACTGTGCATGAAAGAATCATAAATGGATACAACTGCTGTTAAAGGCAGGGCTGCCATAGCAGTAGTTACAGGTTTGATCTCAACTTTAAAGTAATACACATTACAGGTTTGTAATTTTATAGTGAGATGCATTAGTTAATCAAAAGTATAACTTATAAAGCTTCTCAGTGAGGAGTTACACATATTTTTGGTTGCAGTGAGGCAAAAATAATACAGAATTTTGTGAAATTTTATGGGTTTTATTGAAATAATTATTAAGAAACAGTTGTACTTATTGAGTGCCTACTATGTAATATGTGCTAGATGCCTTATACAAATCCTCATTTATTTTTTATTGTAACACTCAAAGTAAAGAGGTAGTTTCTCAGTTTTTTTTTTTTTGTTCTTTTTTTTTTTAGAAATAGAGGTTTGGAGTGGTTGTGTGAATTGCAAAGGTCCATTGTTTCCAAATGTCAGAGCCAAGTTTGGAACCCAAATGTCTCCAACAGCAATGTATTACTAAGAAAAGGAAATCTATGTTTTTTCTAAATTGAATGTTTTATTTTGAAGAAACAAAAAAGCTTAAATTGAAAAATGTATTGGCAAAAAAGTCTAAAACTAAGTGATATACATGCAACAGCATGGATGAATTTCAAAAATATACACAATGAATGACTACATAAAGCATCCAGGAAAGACAAATACAATCTATGTTGCTAGAAAGATGATCTGTAGTTAGCTAGGAGAAGGTGGAGTTTGAGGTTGACTGCAAAGAGGTGTTAATAGTATATTTGGATGATGAAAACAGTTTGTATCTTGAACGTAATGGCTGTATAGACAAATATATTTGTCAAAACTCATAAAACCCTACATTAAAATAAGGTCATTTTGTTACTAAATTACAGCTCAACAAATTTGACTTTAAACATTAAAAAAAAATAGCATATAATGTGTTTCAATTTTAAAAACTAACAATGATTTTTAATAACAATAAAACAGTAGACATATTTTTTGCATTTGTTATTCATTTAAAAGCAAAGCATTGAAAAAAATGTATACAATATAGATCTTTTTTCTATGCTATATGGTTCACATCCATGTAGCAAATATTTCTAAAGTTGTAGAGGTTCAAATAAATCATCTAACATCTATTTAATCTAAAGCTTTTTTGGCGCTCTTTATTAATATAAAATTTTCTTAGATTTTTGCCAAAAAGAAGCTAATGCCATATAGACAATTTTGGCTGGACTCACATTTTTAATAATGCTTATCTGACCTTTGTGCATAAATGAAAAGTGAATTGCAAGATAAAGTGACAATGCCCTGGGTTTTACTGTCCAATTAATATTGGCTTTAAGAAAACTTTACTTGAATCTAGTTTATCTTTCTATTACCAACTAATGTAATGACCATGTTTCATTGTCAAAGGCTATTATTTTTCTTTGAAGCCATTATATAATTCAAATTGAGATAATTTCTCAAGAAATAATTTAGAGAAATGTTCTCACCAACATTTTCTTTTAATCATTGTTCCTATATGTCTGACACATGAAAAGATTGGATGGATATAAAATTGAGAAATAGTTGCTAATTTTTTCTAATAAGGGATATTTACTTAATTACTTGAGAGGGCAGTTGCATAGTGTAGACTTACCTTTCAGACATATGGCTGATGAATTTTGATATATTAGGATGTTTAATGATCTATCACCTAAATGCTCCTATTCTCAGACTAATCCAGATTTTGGAATAGGAACATCAAAACTTTCGAAGGAATAATATTTATCTAAAATTAGAGTAAAGATAGAAAAGCAAGCTTAATATGAAAAGAAAACTTAATATGGAGCAAACTAAAATGTTTACTCAATTTGCCCCTGGCGTTCACTTGAAGTTGCCTATTCTGCTCAATGCAATTATGCAGTAAATTCAGTCCTGAAACAATGTTAGACATAAATTAACCAAACAATCATGCAAGATGTAGAACTGGGCAGATCTGAGGTAAATACAGACATTCACTTTGGGAAGACTTTCCATCCTCAAAACAAGACATATAAGAAAATAGAGGGCCTTTGATAGCATCAACTCAGCTCTGCATTGTAAAGATGAAGAAGAGCATCTGTGAAAATGAATTCTGACCAGGACTTCAAAAAAAAAATTGGTACCTACAGCAGGAGCTAAATTAGTTTGGCAGAGGCCTTATAAACAAATCTGACTGAAAGAAAAAAAAAAAACACAATATGGATATATTAGATTTCTTTTGCATATCATGTTTTTGTTTTCTTTAGACTTCCATTCGAAATACTGCTTTTTTATTCTAATTACTAGTATAATGTGTATCACTCTAATTTGTGTTCAAAGCGAATATTGCATTAAATGTGGAAATGTGTGTTTTCTATATTTGACTTTCTATCTACCTGACTTTACAGTTGAGAAGTTTATGCTTCATACCTTCTACTCCCTTGCTCATGAACCTGTCATTCAGTGGCATGTGAAGTAAGATCACTTGCAGGATGAACGTAGCATTTATGATTGCTGGACAGGTTTCCTGAGGTCCTTCCTAGAGCAAAAAAGTAATGGAATATTTTAGACATATATTGAGAGAAATTGATTAAGTGAACTAAATAATTTTAAAATACATTTCTTCTATTAAGCATTCCTAGAAATCATAATGTAATTTATCAAGATTCTTTTGGTAATTTTTAAACAGTATTAATTCTATCATAGGATATTCATACCAGAGCTATTTCTTACATTTGCTTAAATGAAAGAAGCTTTACATAATTTTTAATCACATGCAGGCAGCATTTTTCACAGAAAATTAAAGAAATAAAAATGTTATTTTATGAAATAACGTTAAAATAAATTTATCAACAAGCATAGTTTATTTCTGGCTGAAAAATGAAATACATTTATTAAAGAATAAAATCAGTTTAGGCTTATGTCTTCAGTGACTAAATAGTCAAGCAATTTATTAATTGATTTAGATGGTTGTTAGTTACTTAGATAGTTACTAATGATTTCAGGAACTACAACGACCAGCATTGAATTCCTAGATCTGTGATTCTCAATTTGGGGAAGCTATTTAATATCTCTAAATTTCAGTTCCCTTATTCTGGAAATGAAAATGACCTGGAATTGCCAAAATATTTATAGAGAGAAATTTTGGAGGTTTTACACCACCTAAGTTAAAATGTACTGTAATGCTATACTATAATGCTATAGTAATCGACATATTATGGTATTAATGTAAGGATAGAAATATACATCAATGAAACAGAAAACTTGAGAAATAGGCATATGCATATATATATATAGTCAATAGATTTTCAACAAAAATATCAAAAAAATTTAATGGAGATAATATATTTTCAAAATGTTTTTTTATGTAAAAAAAATCCTGAATACTTTTGTCATATCATATATAAAAGTTAAATAGAAATTAAATAGAAGTAGATTATAGAACAAAATATGAGCATATATCTATTAATAGAAGAATAAAACAAATTATTGGTAACTTTGGTTAGTGCAAAAGTTCTTATATAATAATTTTTATATGAAAAGAACAAACCATAAATGAAAAAAAGAATGGTGCTATAGACCTCATCAAAGCAAACAAAAATTAACTTCTGTTCTTCAGAAGATCATTTTCAAAATAAAAACTTGGTGACTTATATCCAGAATATATAGAAATCACTTATAAAACATAATGTGAAAAGAAACCCTACTTTATATAAATGGAAAAAAATATTGACTAGAGGTTTCCCAAAGGAGATATGCAAACGGCTATTGAGCTCATTAAATGTTGATTAACATCAGTGGTTTTCAGAGAAAACCAAAATGGAATACAGACTCCCAAATAATGTTTAATTGAATGTCTTCTTGTTATAATGTTGATAAGGAATAAAAAATTGCTGCTAGGATAGGGCCACCATCTGTGTAAAAGTTTACATGCTTTTTCCATGTGGGTTTTCTCTAGATACCCTAGTTTCCACCCATACCCTAAAGCTGTGCACATGAGGTGAACTAGCGTGTCTACGTGGTCCTCATCTGTGTGAGTGTGGGTGTGTGTGAGTGCACCCTCTGATGGCATGTCACCCTGTCCAGGGTTGTTTCTTTTTCTCTGAATTACCAGGAGTGCTTCTGACCACCTGTGACCCTGAACTTGTCTCTAAGCAGTTAAATAATTATCTTACTTGTTTTTATTAATCTTTCTTAAATGTATGCATAGCTCACATTTATTTCAAAATTTAATATTAGAAGTGTTTCTGTCTTCATTTAGAAGTTTGGTGGTGATGTTTTCATGACCAGAAATACACTATCAGAACTTAACTCTGATTTATATTAGTTATCTTATGGTAAAATTGATTTCATACAGGGCATTTCACTTAAAGTTGCAATTTTCAAGGATCTACTGAGAATATTAAGTGATGACATATTGTATACTGCACAAACACAATAATTAATAAAATTTAATAAGACTAACAATACCAAGTGTTGAGAAGTATGAAGAGAAACTTGAAGCATTGGACAATACAGGTGGAAATGTAAAATGGTTATACTTTGGAATGCTATTTATCTCTCTATATAAATTTAATCATACACATATCAAATGATTTAATAATTCCACTTTTAGGATTATGATCAACAAATAGGAAACCATGTCCATAATGACTTGTACAATAACATTTTTGTATAATTATTTATTGAACCCAAACTTAAGAACCATCCGAATGGCCATAAATAGAGAGTAAATAATTGCAGTACTTGTATACAATAAATATTACTCAGCAATTAAGGGGAACAGCTTGATAATACTTGCAATGACATCAGTGACTCTCAGAAACATTATGCTGCATAAAAGAGGACAGTCACAGGACAGTACATACTGTGGGGTGTTGAGGCATTCCAAAGTAAAGGTAATGGAAGCAGTGTGCTCAGGTGCAGACAATGAGTGTGTTTATTAACTATAGAATTCCAAGCACTGAGAGCAACCAATTACTCATCCCCTTCAGGGGGTAAAGCCACTTCCATCCTACTTTATTTCTATATCATTGATATGCTTTCATTTTCATAAACTTTTAGAGTAGAGAGAACTAACTGTTGTGATACAGGAACTGGTGTACTGATGGACTGGTGGACATGGTTAAAGGTGGGGCTCTTCAGTCACAGGGACCTGAGATTCAGTCTGGTGACACCGATTGTCTGTGTGACCTTCAGTGGGTTGTTTACACGTCTAAGCCTTACATTTTGCATTGTCTCAAGTGGAGTTAGTGAGACCTATGTCACGCCCTTGCAGGTACTATATTCAGTGCTTATTGAGTATTGCTCTCATTATTTTTCAAAAAGCTTATTTCATGAAATGCTTATTCTCAGATGCAACAATCTTAGTCTTATCCTGAAACAATGTAAGATCAATAGTATTTAAAAAGGCAAAACAAAACAGAGCAAATAATTTTTTAAACAGCTTGTATTTTCTCTGATTTTTTACAAAATCCTGACTACCTAAAGAGTTTTTAATACATATTATGTGGTCAATAAATATTTATTTTAGAATGCAAGACTAACATAAAAGCTAAGATGATGCATTAATATTTACATATTACACAAGAGCGTAAATCTGTTAAAAGATTGTTCTAAAAATATTAGAGATTCCATCAAAATAAAAGAAATATGTTTTTTTTAAAAAAAGGTCATGAACACTTGTCATTAGAGAAATGCAAATCAAAACCACACTAAGATACAACCTCACACCAGTTAGAATGGTGATCATTAAAAAATCTGGAGACAACAGATGCTGGAGAGGATGTGGACAAATAGGAATGCTTTTACACTGTTGGTGGGAGTGTAAATTAATTCAACCATTGTGGAAGACAGTATGGTGATTCCTTAAGGATCTAGAAATAGAAATACCATTTGACCCAGCAATCCCATTACTGGGTATATATCCAAAGGATTATAAATCATTCTATTATAAAGATGCATGCACACGTATGTTTATTGCAGCACTGTTCAAAATAGGAAAGACTTGGAGCACAGCCAAATGCCCATCAATGATAAACTGGATAAAGAAATATGGCACATATGCACCATGGAATGCTATGCAGCCATAAAAAAGATGAGTTCATGGCCTTTGCAGGGACATGGATGAAACTGGAAACCACCATTCTTAGTAAACTGACACAAGAACGGAAAACCAAACACCATATGTTCTCACACATAAGTGGGTGTTGAACAATGAGAACACACAGACACAGGGAGGGGAACATCACATACTGGGACCTGGGGATTAGGAGGGGCTAGCAAGGGAAGGGGGGATTGGGGAGGGAAAGCATTAGGAAAAATACATAATATAGGTGATGGGGCGATGGATGCAGCCAACCCCTACCATGGCACACGTATACTATGTAACAAACCTTCACAATCTGCACATGTACCCCAGGATTTAATGTATCTAAACAAAGGAAAGAAAGAAAAGAAAAGAAAAGAAAAGGAAGAGAAAGAAAGAAAAAGAAAGAAAGAAAGAAAGAAAAGAAAAGAAAAAAGAAAAGAAAAGAAAAGAAGAAGGAAGGAAGGAAGGAAGGAAGGAAGGAAGGAAGGAAGGAAGGAAGGGGAAGAAAGACAAAGAAAGAAAGATGTGTTAATAAATCCAAGTAACTTAGCGTTGCTTATGAAAAGAAATGATAAAAGAATATTCAGAAAATTGTTAACCAGGTCTGTAACTTTACAAGTTACTTAACTTCTTCAGTCTGTGTAAAATAATAAGATTGAAAATCAAGGGTTCTTTACATCTTCCAAACATAGTGAATGTTTATAAAAGTTTGCTGAATACACTTTATATTGATACCAGTAGTTGAAATTAATATTCACAATTACATCCTTAAATATTACAAAGAATGTGGTGTTGGTTAATATTTTAATAGGATACTTGTTTCCTTTTGACAGTCAACTGAAGCTCCTTAAAAATGGTGTTTCGCTAAGCTGAAAGTGCTATCTGTCCAGAAAGTTATAAAACCAAGATCTTGACTAATTATGGTCATAAATGATTCAGGGTCACTTTGTTTGCTGTTAGAAAAAAAAGTATTTTTTAACAAATGTGAAAGAGGTACTCAGGAATATAATCATGAATTTGCCTTTCTTGTGAGTTTCTTAGATAGGTAGAAAGGTTTCTCTTTTGTTAATAACTTCTTTTTTTTTTTTTTTCCTGAAGGAATAGCTAAAAACGAAACAAAACAAAAACTTGGCTTATTTAGGAGTCATAGCTTGGATTCTAGATTTATTACTAATTTTTAACCAACCACTAACCTTTGTAAATACATTTTCTCTATCCTCAAAATGGTGATAATGTACCTATTCTGACTACTTCACAAGCTCAAAGAAACAGATGAGATATTGAATATGAGAGTGTTTTATACATTTTAAAATGCAACATACATTGCAATTGTTGTTTAAATTCTATTTTTATGTTTCAGTATAAATGGTTAAATGTTTTCTACTCCCTTAGCTCTAAGTATTGTTTTACTTTTCAGGAACCCCATACAAAAAATTCACAGATTTTAAATTCTACATTTTATGAAATTAGTTTTCCATTGGAATCAGTGGGGGCCTATTTAGACTTTCCCACATACCTGGGGAATAGAGACTATGTTGTATTTATCTCCGTATCTTCCATAGTATGATGGATAGTTTTACACAAATAACAAGTTGCTCTATAAACATGTATTCAATGTTTTCTGGTTATACTTATTATCTAAGTAAACCAAAACCACAACAAAGAGAAGACTTTTTTTTTTTAATAAAACATTTGAAAGAGCTGGATGAAAAGTGTTGTGTGTAAATATATTCCAGCATGTTTTATTGACTTTTATTTCCAACCTAAAGAAGGTATGAAGACATGACTGAAGGCAGGCAGAGAAGAAGTTCAGCCATTTCTTTATGAGATAAATGGTAGACACAACAACATTCTTTTCTGAATTACCCGAACACAAGAGATTCACTGAAAACAAATGGTTTTAGAAGTTTGAGTGTATGAGATTTTTACCATGTGATTATTAAGACATGAAAAAAACCAATTATGTATTAAGAAGACGAATATTGAAGATATTTGGTGTTTAATCATCAATCGTTAAAATTTTTAAAATTAACACAGGATATTAAGCCTATTAGCAATTACTGCATGATAAAACAATCACATTTAAATATAACAATCATAAATAATCTCCACTATCATTTCCAAATCAGTGTTTATGTTGTTTTTTTAAAGAGTTCTTGGTTTTGAGTGCTTCTTTAACTGAATAAAGAAAAATGAATGACAATATTAAGACAGTTTCACTCTCTAAATTTCTTTATATATGACTACTTACATAAAAATACAAAGTTTATGATTGAAACACATAAATAGTAATATTTTAAAAATTAATTCACGTTGCTGCAATTAATTATTTTAATTTTCAATCGCCAAACTGATAGAAAAGCAGTTCATAAAATGATAGTTAAAATACTTGAATTCTGTATTTGACTTTATCTCAAACCAGCAATACACTGAAGGAATATTAATTTTTTAGAACTTTATTCCATTCATTTAAAATATGATAATAATGGTAAAGTGTGAGGTTTATGCAAAGAAACCAGAAATATATTTGGGGCATATTTTGATTTGTGGAGAGGTTTTGATAGTCCTTCCAATAGAAGAGGTGTGGATATTGTTGTCATTGAGAAGGTCATCTAATCTCGTCAGCTTAAATAAACGAAAGAATGTCAAACTGGACAGATTTCCTCTTTTATATGACTTCAAAATGTGATTACTCACATTTTAGATGCCCTAAATGCACTTTAGCTGTTATAACTTGTACCAGTTTGTAAAATATTTTCAGCTTAAATTCCTGAAATGAGGGATCATCTAGTCACTAACCAGTCCTGTCCCTTTATCCTCTCTCTGTTTCATTCCTGCTGCCTGTAGTACTGCACCACAGCACAATAAACTCACTTTACCTAATTACAGTAATATTACCTACTTTTTATAAAAGTAAAAATAAAATAGTTTATTTTTATGTGGAAAGTTTGCTTATAGATTAGCTGCAGAAATTTTATCATACTCTTTCTGCTAACAGCTTAAATAGCTTTACCCAGAGACACCCAAGAGATGCAAATGACAATTAGTTTATTCAAAAATGAAGGACACACTTTTTATAAAAGTAGGTAATATTACTGCAATTAGGTAAGGTGAGTCTATTGAAATTTATAAAATTAATTTCCCATTAATCTAATTCTATTAATCTAATCTTATTTAATGGGAAGACTGAAGTGGACATAATTTTATAAATTTTCAAGAAGCATAAAGCATCATTTTTTATAAAGGGCTGAATAAACAATTTGAATTTTACAAATGAGGTGTAAAGCAAGTTTTAACTGCCCACAAATCTGTTTGCTTTTGAAAGTGGTGTACTTCTGCCGGGCACTGTGGCTCACGCCTATAATCCCAACTCTTAGGGAGGCAGAGGCAGGAGGATAGCTTGAGCCCAGGAGTTCGAGACCTGCCTGGGCAACAGAGCGAGACCCCGTTCTCCACAAAAAGGAAAAAAAAAAAAGAAAGCGGTGTGCTTCTAGGCTGAGGTTTCAAAATCATTGAATCAGGTTTTCAGTGGCCTAAATATGTTTTCCAGATGTATCTTAAAATTTGACTACTAAATTCAGTTTTATAGGAGCCCACTTGACTCTTATCTTCAGTTTTACTAGGAATTCTGGAAAGTTACTATTATAGCATGGTTTCATCTTAGGCTAGATTTTAATCATGCCACTGTGTACTGGATTATTAAATTTGACTGGATTTCTAAAGACAGTGATCTTTCCAATAGGAAAATTAAGACAAACATATTCAGGGAAAGGAGTAAGTGAAAATCTAGTTACACATTCTATGGCATGTTAATGAGGATACTCAGATGAAAGTGGTTGCAGCAGCATAGTCAGCATCTGAAAAAAAAAACCGTTCTTTTTCATCACCTTTAAACAATTATCATGTAAAATAGTCCATTCCCACATTGCTATAAATACATACCTGAGACTGGGTAATTTATAAAGAAAAGAGGTTTAATTGGCTTATAGTTCTGCAGGTTATCTAAGAAGCATAGTGACATCAGCTTCTGAGGAGGCCTCAAGGAACTTACAATCTTGGCAGAAGGCAAAGTGGGAATGATGCATCTCATGTGGTGGGAGCAGCAGTGAGAGAGAGATGGGAAGAGCTACGTATTTTTAAATGAGCAGATCTCAGGAGAACTCACTCACTTTCATGAGAACACCACCAAGGGAGAAATTCACATCCATGATCCAATCGCCTCCCACCAGGTCCCACCCCACAATGGGAGTTACAATTTGACAGGAGACTTGGGCAGGGACACGAATACAAACTATATCATCATGTTTTAATTTATCACTAAAATACGAGTCTGATCTTTAGTTTACCAAGCTCATAATCCATGATATCACCTTGACTTTATGATTCACATGAAGGTATGAGTCTATAAATTCAAAACTTATCTTGGTGTGTTCAAATAAGATGTTTGCGTCCTAATCATTTTACAGTATTAAACATTTGTTGCCAAACTTATCACTCACTTTTTCGAGTGAGTGACTCTTTCAGCTTAAGAAAAATGAAAGTTACTGTTATTTTTATGTGGAAAGTTTGCTTACATATTAGCTGCAGAAATTTTATCATATTATTTCTACTAAAAGCTTAAATAGCTTTACCCTGAGACACCCAAGGGATCCAAATGACAATTAGTTTATTCAAAAATGAAGGGCACACTGTTATTGGAGAATATTTATAAGTTCCTGCACAATTACAGATGAAGCATCCTTTATTAGAAACACACCTCAAACGACATAAGTTCTCTTGTTGAGCTATCAAGGGGAAGGTTGTGGGCTTTCATGCCAAGGATGCATGTGGATACGACCAAATTTAACCTCCTTAGTGACCTCAGGTAATGAAAGTATCAATATCCATGAGATGGATATTTCCTCTGACAATGTAAGAGAAGAACCTGTCTACGTCCAATTTAATTGATTTATAACAACTCCTTAATTCCAACTATCGCAGATCTTCAAGAAATTCAGTACAAGGCAAACTCTGCAAGAAAAGCCATTCCTGTACATACCTTTAAATTAAATCCTTGCCTCTTCCGTTACGCTGATGAATTCGCCTAACGACTCAAAGAGGAAACTTGTAAAGCCTCTTTATCTATTTTGCTTAATGCTGGAACTTCTTAATTGAAATCTACCACATATACTTCTCCTTAGGTATTCCTACCCTTCCTTCTTTAGTAACAAGTTGCTTTGTTGGGAAAAAGCAAATACAGCTTAAAATCGGGGGAAGAAAAATATGAAAGGAAACTATGATTATATTTCTAGCTCTCAGGTTATATTGCCTTCATTCTTCTACTGTTTTCACCACTGATATTGAGATTCCCTGGAACAAGAAAACAGGAGGTGGTATCAGCCATTTTGTCTTAGAGATTTACCTGTGTGTTTTGCTTTCTCTCCATTTTCCCCCCCTCATTTTACCCATTTGTACAGCAGAATAGAATAATCCTGTCTAGGATAGTTTTCTCTACAATAATTTGAAGTCTTTTTTTCTGAGGAAGCTGGGATGATAAAGTAAGATGAGGGACTTCATGACCCACATGAAGAACAGATTCAGAATGGTGGAAAGAAAAGACACAAAGAGAGTGTACTTATTCAAAACGTTGCAAAAGAAATCCAGACAAGGTACAGAACTGAAAGATCAGCAACCGTTTCCCAGGACGTGGAGCTGTAAGCTTCTACCTCCCCAAGATGTTAATTGGTTTTAAAGTGAAAAAGGGTTAAATCAGACCCCAAGAAACTCATCTTCTCCTTTCCAAGCTGAAGGAGTTCTGCCTGTAGGCTACGGACAGTGACATCTAAGCTGGAGATGTCACTGTGTTTAGTCTTATGCCATGTACATTATGACTAAAGAGCATAACAAAGTACAATACTCTCAGGACCAAGCATTTTTCATTCTAAGCATGTCTCAGCAGCCCAAGCTAAAGGAGACTGAACCAACTATTCCCTAAATTTACAGCTGCAGAGATAAGACAAGATTTAATTTCCCAGAACTCTCTGGGAGTCATGCCAATAGGCTTTTAAACCAACTACAGGTTAAGTTTTCCTAATCCAAAAACCTCCAATGAGCATTTCCTTTGAGCATCATGTTGGCGCTTAAAGAAAGTTTAGAATTTGATAGCATTTTGAATTTCAGATTTTTGGACAGGAATATTCAACCTGCATAAACTTATTGTTAGATTTACCCTCTATTCTAGTACTTTCTATTTTCTTTATTAATATAGCTTCTGCAATAATTTACAAATTTATATATGATAAAATATATGTGCTTTGTTTTAATTATCATATTGAAAGACCTTGGATATCACCTATGCGTGTGTGTGTGTGTGTGTGTGTGTGTATACACACACATACAAATATATGATGAATATATTATAATACATATAATGGATATAGATAATGAATATATATTCATGTATCAAATGAAATTTTATATTACATCTAATACATACATGTATTAGTTATATAAAATGATATATAACAGTAACATATGACTATATAATATGTATAAATATAATTTATCACATATAATTTTTTTTAGATAGAGTCTTACTCTGTTGCCCAGGTTGGAATACAGTGGCATGATCTCAGCTCACTGCAACCTCCATCTCCTAGATTCAAGTGATTCTTGTGTCAGCCTCCTGGGTAGCAGAGACTACATGTGCATCTCACCATGCCCAGTTAATTTTTTTATACTTTTAGTAGAGAGGATGTTTCACCATGTTGCCCAGGCTGGCCTCAAACCCATGACCCTGGGTGATCCACCAGCCTCAGCCTCCCAAAGCGTATCACATATAATTTTACATAATAAATATTATATTTATGCATTTATTATTTAAATACATTGAGAAGTGTTCTTTGCCTGAATCTTACTTTAATTAATTGGGTGAGCTTAACTATTGCTAGACTATAATCTAGCTTTACTGAGAGAAAGTATAGTGGCCTTTTCCCACCATCCTGCCTCCAAGGGCTTTTAATAAGTCTCTGTGTGCCTAAAGAAAAACAAATCACAGTCATCACGAAACTACTGTATTACTTATTTATGTTTTTTAATTTGTAATTTTTAAAGATTAACATACTATAAAATTATATTTTATTGGAGAGTTCTATAAGTGTTAAAATGTGTATATTTTCATTGTGAAATCCTATGAATGTTTATATATATATATATATGTATTCATAGGATTTATATATATATATATATAAATATATATATATATGTTGAAATATGTTTAGTTGTGTAACCATCACTACCAACAGTTAATTTAAAAGAATGGGTGAAAATATTTGGATCATATATTTAAAAAAAAATTCCATCATTCCAACCATAACTCCTAGCAACCACTAACTTATTCTTTATTACAACAGTTTTTTTTAAATTGTACTTTAGGTGCTGGGGTACGTGTGCAGAACATGCAGGATTGTTGCATAGGTACACACATGGCAGTGTGATTTGCTGTTTCCATCCCACCATCACCTACATCTGGCATTTCTCCCCATGTTATCCCTCCCTGACCTCCCCAAACCCCTGCTGTCCCTCCTTTGGCACCCCCCAACAGACCCCAGTGTGTGATGCTCCCCTCCCTGTGTTCATGTGTTCTCATTGTTCAACACCTGCCTATGAGTGAGAACATGCGGTAGTTGATTTTCTGTTCTTGGGTCAGTTTGCTGAGAATTATGGTTTCCAGATTCATCCATGTCCCTACAAAGGATGTGAACTCTGTTTTTTATGGCTGACTAGTATTCCATGATGTATATGTGCCACATTTTCCTTGTCCAGTCTATGGTCGATGGGCATTTGGGTTGGTTCCAGGTCTTTGCTATTGTAAACAGTGCCACTATGAACATACGTGTACATGTGTCTTTATAATAGAATGATTTTTTTATCCTTTGGGTATATACCCAGTAATGGGATTGCTGGGTCAAATGGAATTGCTGGGTCAAATGGAATTGCTAAGTTCTTGAGGAATTGCCACACTGTCTTCCACAATGGTTGAACTAATTTACACTCCCACCAACAGTGTCAAAGTGTTCCTATTTGTCCACATCCTCTCCAGCATCTGCTGTTTCCAGATTTTTTAAGGAAGAATCAATATCGTGCAAATGGCCATACTGCCAAAAGTAATTTATAGATTCAATGCTATCCCCATCAAGCTACCAATGACCTTCTTCACTGAACTGGAAAAAACCACCTTAAACTTCATATGGAACCAAAAGAGAGCCCGCAGAGCCAAGACAATTCTAAGCAAAAAGAACAAGCTGGAGGCATCATGCTACCTGATTTCTAACTATACTACAAAGCTACAGTAATCAAAACAGCATGGTACTGGTACCAAAACAGAGATATAGACCAATGGAACAGAACAGAGGACTTGAAGGCAACACTACACATCTACAATCATCTGACCTTTGACAAACCTCACAAAAACAAGCAATGGGGAAAGGATTCCCTGTTTAATAAATGGTGTTGGGAAAACTGGCTAGCCATGTGCAGAAAGCAGAAACTGGACCTCTTCCTGACACCTTACACTAAAATTAACTCCAGGTGGATTAAAGACTTAAACATAAGACCTAACACCATAAAAACCCTAGATGACAACCTAGGCAAAACCATTCAGTACATAGGCATAGGCAAGGACTTCATGACTAAAACACCAAAAGCAATGGCAAGAAAAGCCAGAATAGACAAATGGGACCTAATTAAACTCCAGAGCTTCTGTACAGCAAAAGAAACCATCATTAGAGCAAACAGGCCACCAACAGAATGGAAAAAATTTTTCCCAATCTACCCATCTGACAAAGTGCTAATATCCAGAATCTACAAATAACTAAAACAGATTTACAAGAAAAAAACAAACAAACCCAACCAAAAGTGGGCAACAGATTTGAACAGACACTTTTCAAAAGAAGACACATATGAGGCCAACAAATGTATGAAAAAATGCTCATCATCACTGATTATTAGAGAAATGCAAATCAAAACCACATTGAGATGCTACCTCATGCCAGTAAAGAGTGGCGATCATTAGAAATTCTGGACACAACAGTTTTGTTTTGTTTTTTTCTTTTTTTTAATCTTTTTGAGACTGCCCTATAAATAGAATCATGTAAACTTTTAAAATTGACTTTATCCCAATAGCATATCCTTGAGATTAATTCATCTAAGCTATTTGTTCTTTTTTACTGATGAATTAAATTGTGTTAAGTAACTGTACCATGGTTTGTTTACCCATTCACTAGTGGAGATTGGACCCTAGAGAAATTGGAAATCTTGTTTTCCAGAGTAACGCTACAATTCTCATTCCTTACATCAATGCATGAGAATTCAGTCATTTCACTTCCTTTTTAGCACTTGGGATCATCAATATTTTCAGTTTTATCCATCTGAAACATTTGGAGTTGTATCTCACTATAGTTTAAATGTGCGTTTTCCTATTGACTAATGAAGATCTTTTTATGTGCTCATTTGTCAGCTATGTATACCCTTCAGTCACATTTCTGCCAAGTAATTTGCCCTTTATAAAATCAAATTGTTTATAGAAGTCTACTACAAGATATAAGATTTGGAAGTATTTTCTCCAAGTCCATTTAATTATCTTTGAATACTCACCAAAAATCAATTTTGTCTATAACTGGACTCTCTACATAATTTTGAATTAAAGGCTTGCCTCTTACTTTTCCACTGATCTATGTGTCTGCCTCTTAATAAATACCACACTTTTTATTATTGTGGCTTCATAGTAAGTCTTAAAATCAGGTAATATAATACCTCAGTTTTATTATTTTTCAAATTTATTTTGGCTGTTCTAGTTCATTTGCCTTTCCATGTAAACATTAAAATCATCTTGTCTGCAACTGCAAATCTCTACTAGAATTTTGTGTGAAGTTGTGTTAAACATATATATAGAAAAACATAGATAAAATTAAAAATTTTACTATGCTAGGTTTTCCAACTTTTATTTATTTATTTGTTTGTTTGTTTATTTACTTGAGATAGAGTTTTTCTCTGTCGCCCAGGCTGGAGTGTGGTGGTGAGATCTTGGTTCACGGCAACCTCCACCTCCCAGGTTCAAGCCAGTCTCCTGCCTCAGCCTCCAAAGTAGCTGGGACTACAGGCACATGCCACTATGCCTGGCTAATTTTTTGTAGTTTTAGTAAAGATGGGGTTTCACTGTGTTAGTCAGAATAGTTTCAATCTCCTGACCTCGTGATCTGTCCTTCTTGGACTCCCAAAGTGCTGGGATTACAAACATGAGCCACCATGTTTGGCCCAATTTTATTTTTATTTTTTAATTATTTATTTGACAAGTAAAAATTGTATACATTTAAGGTGTAAATATGAAGTTTTGCTAGCATTGTGAAATGACTAAATCAAGCTAATTAACACAGGTTAATTAGCATATTTAACATATATTAACATATCTGATATATTTATTATTTTTCCATGATAAGAGCACTTAAAATCTCTCAGCAATTTTCAAGATACAATATATTGTTATTAACTATAGGTCACTACTATGTACAATAATCTTTTGAACTTATATTTTCTAACTGAAATTTTGTGTCTTTTGACCAACATCTTCCCAATACCCTGAACCCCAACCTTTGGTAACCATTATCCTACTCTCTGTTTTCATGACTCAGACTTTATTAGGTTCCACATAAACATGGGATCATGTAGTATTTGCGGTTTTGTGCCTGGCTTATTTCACTTAACATCATGTCTTCTAGGTTCATCTGTGTTGCCTCTAATAAGAGAAATTCCTTCTTTTTCAACATTGTATCTGTGTTTATATATATGCAAATCACATTTTGATTATCATTTATTTCCTGACGGATGCTTAATTTGATACTGTATCATGGCTATTGTGAATATTGCTTCCATAAATATGAAAGTGCAAATGTTTCTTCAGCATACTGATTTCATATCATTTGAATATATACCCAGAACTGCGATTGCTAGATGATATGGCAATTTCATTTTTAATCACTGAGAATCTGTTTTCCATAATAGCTGTACCAATTTACATTTCCACCAACGATGGATAAGGATCCCTTTTCTCTGTATCCTTGCCCACCTTTGGTGTCTTTTGACTATTTGATAAGAGCCAACCTAACAGATTTGAGGTTACATCTCATTGTGGTGTTGAATTTCATTTTTCTGATGATTAGTGATGTTGAGCATCTTTCCATATGCCTGACTGATCATTTTTACGCCTTTGTTTGAGAAATACTATTCAGTTCCTTTGCACTTCTTTTAAATTGTGTTTTGCTTACTATTTAATTGAGTACAGCATATATGTTGAATATTGTTTTTTTTTTTTTTTCAGATGTATGGTTTGCAAGTATTTTCTCCAATTCTGTAGATTGTCTACATTCTTTCAATTGTTTTCTTTTCTGTGCAGAAAGTTTTTATTTTGTTGCCATCCAACTCATCTATTTTTGCTTTTTTTGTCTGTGCTTTTGGTGCTACATTCAAATAATCATTGCCCAGGCAAATGTAACAGAATTTTCTCTGTTTCTTTTTAATTGCTTCACATTTTCTGGTCTTCTATTTAAGTTTTTAACCCAGTTTTAGTTGACTATTGTATCTGATGTAAGATGACAGTCTAATTTCATTTTTCTACATGTGGATATCCAGTTTGCCATCTACTGAAGAGACTGCCCTTTCCTATTGTGTGCTTTTAACATCTTTTTGGAAAATCAGTTGATCTAATGTGTGGATTTATTTCTGGCATCTATCTTCTTTTTCATTTACTTTTATGCCTCTTTTAAGGCTGGTAATATGCTGTTTTTATTATTATGGCTTGGTAGTAGATTGTGAGGTTACATAATGTGATGCCTCCAGCTTTGTTATTTTCACTCAAAGTTACTTTGGGTATTCAGGGTCTTTTGTGGCATAGTATTAATTTTGGATATTTTTAACTTTATAAAAATTCATTGGAATTATGATAGGCATAATATTCAATCTCTATATTGCTTCAGTGGTACAAATATTTTTACAATATTAATTTTTCCAAACCATGAACAAAGGATACTTTTTCCTTTGTTTGTGAATCTTCTTCAATTTCTTTCATCAATATTTTGTAATTCCCACTGTACAAATCTTTAATCTTCTTGGTTAAATTTACTCCTAAAGATTCTTATTTTTTGATAGTTTTAGTGAAATATATTGCTTCCTTGATTTTTTAAGATAATTTTTGTTGTTAATGTATAGAAATGTTACTGATTTTTGCATATGTTGATTTTGTATCTTGAACTTTGCTAAATTTGTTTATGAGCTTTCAAAGTTTTTTTGGTGGGGTCTTTAGAATTTATTAATATAAGATCATGATGTCTGCAGAGAAAATTTCACTTCTTCCTCACTGGTTTGGATGCTTTTATTTCTTTTTCTTCCCTAATTGCTCTATCCAGGACCTCCAGTACTATATTGAATAAAAGTTGCAAGACTGGACAACCTTAACCTCTTTGTGATCTCAAACACAAAGGTTTTAATTTTTCATCATTGAGAATGATGTTGCCTGTGGCCTTTTTAATAATGATCTTTATTGTGTTGAAGTACATTGCATGTATATCTAAGTTATTGATAATATTTTCTCATCAGGAAAGTGTTGAATTTTGTCAAATACTTTTTCCACATCTTGAGATGATCATGTAGTTATTTTCTTCATTCCATTAGTGTGATGTAGTACACTTAATGATTTGCATATTGTTAACCATTCTTGCATCCCAGGGATAAATTCAACTTGCTCATGGTGAATAATCCTTATCATGAGCTGTTGAATTTGGTTTTGCATTGGTCCATTTTCACACTGCTATAAAGATACTACGTTAGACTAAGTAATCTGTAAATAATAGAGGTTTAATTGACTCACAGTTCTGCATGGCTGAGGACCTTCACAATTGTGGCAGAAGGCAAAGAAGAAGCAAGCACCTGCTTCACAGGGTGGCAGGAAAGAGAGAGCACGAGGAAGCAGCACACTTTAAAGCCATCAGCTCTCATGAGAACTCCATCACTACCAGGAGAACAGCATTGGGGAGACTCCTCCATGATTCAATCACCTCTAACCAGGTCCTTCCCTTAACACATGGGTATTACAACTCAAGATGAGATTTGGCTAGAGATACAGAGCCAAACCATGTCAAGTTTGCTAGTATTTTGTTGAGGAGTTTTAAATCTTTGTTCATCAGGGATATTGGCCTGTAATTTTCTTTTTCTGTCATATCCTAGTCTGGCTTTGACATCAGGGTAATATTGGCCTCTAAAAATAAGCTGGGAAGTATTACCTTTTCTTTTACTTTTTTAAAGAGTCTGAGAAGAAAGGATTGTTTTATGTTCTTTAAATGTTTGGTAGAGTTCAACAATAAAGGTATTATGTCCTGAGTTTTTCTTTGATGAGACCTCTTGTTACTAACTCAGCCTCCATACTTTTTGTTGGTTTCTTCAGATTTTCAATTTCTTTAAAATTAAGTCTTGGCAGGTTTTACTATCTAGGATTTTAGGTTACTAAATGTGCTGCCATATAGTTTTACTTAGTAGTTTCTTATGATCCTTTGTATTTCCGTGTTATCAGTAGTAGTGGCTCCTCTTTCATTTCCGATTTTATTTGTCTTCTCCTTATTCTTAGTTTAGCTAAAAGTTTATAGATTTTTTTCCCTTTTTTCAGAAAAAAAAAAAAAAAAACAACCCTTGCTTTCATTGATTTTTTTTCTCTTGTTTTTCTAGTCTCTACATCATCTGTTTTTCTTTTAATATATATATATACATATATATATTTTGGTCAACTAAGGTTATGCCTAGTTGATTTCTTTTTCTAGTTTCTTCAGTTGTAACATTAGGTTGCTTATCTGGAAAGTTTATTTTTCTTTGATATAGGTATTTATTGTTATAAAATTTCCTCTTAGAACTGCTTTTGCTGCATTATATAATTTTGATATGCTGTGTTTACATTTTTGTCTCAATACATTTAAAAAAATTTTTCCTTTCAATTTCTTCGATTCATTGGTTCTTCTGTAGTACATTGTTTTATTTCCATGTATTTGTGAATTTTCCAAAAATCTTCCTGTTATTGATTTCTAGTTTTATACCATTGTTGTTGGGAAGGATTCTTGCTATGATTCAATCTTAATTTGTTCAGCCTTCTTTGCTGCCTAATATATGGATCTGTTGTGGAAAATGTCCTATGTGCATTTGAGAAGAATGTATATTACATTACTGTTGGGGGAAATGTTTTGTATGAGTCTGTCAGGTACCTTTGGTCTACAGTGCAATTTCAGTCCAGTGTTTTCCTATTGATTATCTGTCTGAATATCTGGCCATTGTTGAAGGAGATACTGAAGTTCACAACTATTATTGTATTGCAGTCTCTCTTTCCCTTAGTGTCTATTAATATTTGTTTTGTGCATTTAAGTACTCCAATGTTGGATATGTATTTATTTATAATTGTTATATCCTCTTGATAAATTTATACTTTTACCATATTGTAATGACCTTTTTTACCTCCTATGTGTTTTTTTATACTTGTGTGTGTGTGTGTGTGTGTGTGTGTGTGTGTGTGTGTATATATATATATATATATATATATATATATATATGTGTGTCTATTTGTAGTTACCATTGGTTTCTTTAGTTTCTCTTTGCCTGGCATATCTTTTCCATTTCTTCATTTTCACATTATGCCCCCTTAAAGTTGAAGTGATTCTCTTGCGGCAGCATATAGCTGGATCCTGTTTTATTTTAATTTAATCAGCCACTCTGTATCATTCGAATAGAGAATTTAGTCTTTCCATTCTTGACCATAGCATGAGTTCTTTGATTTATTTCACCAGCTTTTGTAATGTTTAGTACATAGATCTTGCATATTTTAACTAAATTCTTACCTAATTTTGATTTATTTGTTTGGGGGAACAAATATAAATCACATTAGTTAAGATAAATTTTGCTTCTTAGTGTTTTTAGTGTATTGAAATAAGAGAGTTTTTCACAATACATGTTAACTTTGTATTTTGTGACTATGTCAACTATTTTCTAGGAGTTATTTTTAATATGTTCCATGGGGTTTTTTTTTTCATGGAAATTTCTGTGTATAGATTGGTACAGTTTAATTTAGTCCTTTCTAATCCATGAAACCCCGTCTCTACTAAAAATACAAAAAATTAGCCAGGCATGGTGGTGTGTGCCTATAATCCCAGCTATGTGGAAGGCTGAGGCAGGTCAATTGCTTGGACCCAACAGGCAGAGGTTGCAGTGAGCTGAGGTCGCACCACTGAACTTCAGCCTGGGTGACAGAGCAAGACTCTGTCTCAAAAAAAAAAAAAAAATCAACTTACAGAATAATTATAGGATTATCCTAGTTTACTATTTTATTTTTGGTGACTTCTGATAGTTCCAGGTTCTCAAGGAATTGGTATATTTTATTTATGTTGTTGAACATATGTGTAGAATTGGTAATTATTTTTAAAGTTATGCTTTCCATTTCTGTGGTTTCTGTATGTAGTAATATCCACTTTTATTGTTGACATTGGTAATCTGTGTCTACTCTCTTCTTTTTCTTGTCAATATCATTGGAGTTTTATCACTTTTTAAAATTTTTTTCAAATTACTTTTTGATTTTTAACATTTTCTCTAGAATGTTTTATAATTTTATTGATTTTTGTTTCTTTCTTCATTTTACCTTTCATTTGCTTATAGTTCCTTAAGATGGCTGTTCTAGCTATTTTCTTGAGATCTTTCTTCTTTTGTAATATGAGCATTTAATATCAATTTCTTTCCATGTACTTCATTAGCTGCATATAACATACATTTATTTGTAATATTTTCATTTTAATTCAGTTAAAATATTTTCTAATTTTTCTTGACATTTCCACTTTGTACCATGGATTCTTTAAGAAAGTGATGTTTAATTTCCAAGTGTTCAGTGATTTTCCTGCTATCTTTCTTTTAGCAATTTCTAGTTTAATTCTATTATGTTCAGAGAACATATCCTGTATGAGTTCTATTATCTAAATGATTAAAGATTTGTTTTATTATTCAGAATATGGTCTACTTTGATGTTATGGTTTGAATGTGCCCCCAGAAAAGCAAATGTTGGAAACTTAATCTCCAATGCAGCCGTGTTGAGAGGTGAGGTCTAATAGGAGGTGTTTAGGTCATCAGGGCTCTACCCTCATTAATGAATTAATGCCACTTACAAAAGGTTTGAGGCTGTGAACTTTCACTCTCTCACACATGCTGTCTTATCCTTTTTCTTTATACCAGGGGATGAGGAAGCAGGAAGGCCCTCACCAGATATAGGGTCCTCAACATTGAACTTCTCAGCCTCCAGGTTTACAGTAAATAAATACATTGTCTAAAATTACTTCATCTCAAGTATTTTCTTATAGCAGCACAAAATAGAATAAGACGAGGCAAAGTAAAAGTTCAGCAAAGTAAATGTTTATGAACACATGACAAAAATGTGCCTGCTACTATTGTTGGGTGATGTTCTATAAATGTCAATTAAATGCAGTTGGTGAGAGTTGAAGTCTCCAACTACAAATGTAGATTTTGTCTAGTTCCTTTTATTATGTCAGTTTTTGCTTCCTTTACATCTTCTTGGTGATTTTTTTTCCTTTTTAAATTGTGTAATATCCCTATATGTTCTTGGTAATTTTCTCTGCTCTCAATTCTACTTTGACTGAAATTTGTATAAACCACATCAGTATTTTTGTTCTTCTTTGGATTACTGTTTACACAGCATGACGTGTGACACCCACACACATACAAACGCACATGTTTCCATCTTTTTTCACTCTAAACTACCAGTATTATTACATTAGAAGTCAGTTTTTTATATGTAGAATCTAGTTGGATCATGATTTTCAAAAATTTATTCTGATAATATATGTGAGTTAATTTGTGTGTTCAGGCAATATACATTTAATATTATTGATATGCTTGGCTGTAGGTCTACATTTTTGTTTTTTTATTTCCTCTTTTTTATTTCTCTTTCACCTTTCTTATTTTCCTTTTGTTGACTTATATATTTTAGTATTTCATTTTAATTTATTATTGGATGTTTGACCATATCCCTCTGTATAGTTTTTGGTTTTTTGTTTTTGTTTTCATTTTGTTTTGCTTTAGTGATTTCTCTAGTTTTTACAGTGTACATATTTAGCTTTTTACAATTCACTTTAAATCAACATTTTACTACTTCAAGTGGAAGATTGAAAACTTACCATGGTATAGGTATTTTACTTACCTTTTTGTATGTTGTAGTTACCCTATATATTACATCTATATACATAGCAAAGTCCATTAGTAAATAGGTTTTCATTCCCACGTGTTGAGATTTTCCTGACTCTTTCTATGTCTAGAAATTTTTAATTGTATCCTGCATATTTTGAATGTCATGTTATGAGCCATCTGGTCTTTTTAAATTATATGTATTTGTTTGTTGTAGTAGACACTTGACTGATACAGATTTTGGTCACAAGTTCCAACCTATATGCTCTGGCTCTAATTTCAGTTTACTTTTTGAAGATTTTCTGCGTAATTTAAATCTTTCCTGTAAGTGGGTCATCTAGTGGCAAGTCTGGGTCATAAGTGATAGTTTATATCTGTGTTCAGTTTTTAAAATGTGCTGCTTAAGATCAGATCCATGCATACTCAAATCAGGGTTGAACTCAGAAGATGAACATGCAATTTTATAGATCACTTTCCTAAGCATTTCTCTTTCTGTAATCTTTTCGGTGCTTTCTGATTTTCTTGGGGCTTGCTTTTATATCCCCCAGTCAGGGAGCTGGACTCTATTTAACCCTAATTGTTGAATTCTCAATTCCATTGCAACCATGGTTGGGGCCAAATGGCGGGAGGACAAAAATGGTAAAAGCAATGAAGGTTCACCTCATCTTCTTAATACCACAACTTCTCTGATCAAAGAATTTTCTCCTCCTTAAGAGTTTTAGGTAACTGCAGGCCCATGATATAGCCATCATTACCGTCAAAAGTCCTCTTTCCCACTCTTCAAACTAGAACCAGAAGACATCTCCTGAAGCTCTCTCTTTCTTCATTGGTACTCACTTCCAGGTTTTAAGCAGCTCTGAGATCAGGTTAGCAGGTATCACACAGGTAGATATACATGATAAATTCACATTCATTTCAGTGATACTTTGTATTTTGACTTTCTTTTTAATCCATCTGCTACTATTTAAGTTTTGGAGTCTTCTAGTACTTGCTTCCATGCATCTATCCAGATTTTACAACAGTATTCAGTGAAAGAGTCAGGATAAGGAGTGCTTACTTTATGTTGCCTAAAACTAAATTTTCTCGTGATTTTAATTTAAAATTTTTAATTAAATTTGAATATTTGTTTTGTGAAATACCTTCCACATAGTATTTACTCCATATTAGTTGAAGAGAGTTTAGCTGTTTTACACAAATGAAAACGTTACTACTAAGTTATTAAATCTATTCAGCAGTGGGCTTCCCAATTTCGATGATGCAACTGTGGCTCTATAGATAAAATATATTGTCTTTCATCTGATGGACCTCCTTTTAGAATGATGTAGTCATGTCACTTAAGGTTAATTTGTAGTGCTCACAGCTGAGTGACACAATGTCATCAAAAGATTAAGGAAGTGATATGGAAGTCCCAACTTCTGCCACACTGATTTGAATTTCAAACTTTGTACATGTTATCTTGACTGGAAATGGAATGAGGAGGTGGAGAAGCTAATTTTGTTTAATTTTTTTTTTTTCAATGCAGAGCTGTTCTTTCATTTCTCTTAGGGAATCTCCAAAATTTTCCACTTTTCGCAGATTGGTGAGGGCTGACAAACTCAACGTTACAATGTGCATTTCACATGTCAACCAGAGGCTACTTCCTGAAGGTCTCTGACAGAAATCAGTGTGCTCAAAATGCTGCCGGGGCCAAAGCAGGAAAGGTACATACCTTTATGGAGCACCTGGAGCTGTCAGGAACAAATGAGTTTGAGAGAAAAATGCTAGCCACAAAGGTATTTAGCTTACATTTAAAGGATCCATAAGAGTAACACATACTAAAAGTCATAAAATATATACAAAGTTTTCAGGGTACAAGTTTTTGAAATATTCTGTTTTTGTGATTTTTGACAAAGTCTAGTATCATACTCTAAGATAGATTGATGTTTCAAGAAATGTCATAACAGCATATTATTCTTTGAAATGACAATCATTTTGAATAGGACAAATAGCTGGCTATGTGAAATTCCAAAGAAACAACTGCACATCTGTCCACATGAAAAACAAGTTGCTGGTCTGTACAGGCATTTTGATGAATTTTAGATTTATCTCCTCATATGCTATCAATTTTGAGATTTGAAGGCCAAACTAGAATTTCTCTTTATTGACACCAATTGTTATAATAGTGGAGTTGCATGTATGTGTGAGAAAGAGACACAATAAGTAAAATAATTCCATGACTTTATACCCTGTCATTCGTTTGAAATTTGAGACATGGTCTCCCTTTATCGCTGAAGCTGGAGTACATGGATTATAACTCATGATAGCCTTCAACTCCTAGACTCAAGTGACTGTCTTGCCTCAGTCTCCCAAGTAGCTGAATACCTGAGACTAAAGGTGAGTGCCACCATGCCTAACTTTTAATATATATATGATATATATAAATAATTTTATGTAAAATATATTAAATTATATATATATTAATAATATATATTAAATATATAACATATATAAATAATATAAATAGCATCACAACACCTGGCTAACTTTTAATAGCTGTATTATTTATATATATACTATATATAATTACATATATTTATATGTACTATATATATTTATATATACATATGCATGTGTATATATAAATATAAATAAATATATATGTGTGTGTGTGTATATATATATATATGTATATATGTATATATATATATATATATGTAGAGATGGTTTCTCACTGTCTTGCAGGCCGGTCTTGAACTCCTGGCCTCAAGTGATCCTGCTGCCTTGGCCTCCCAAAATGCTGAACAGGCATGAACCACTACACCTGGCTTCATCATTCGTTTTTAGACAACATCTGTATTATTATTTTGGAAATGTATGTACATTTCTTTGACAAATTCTCAAAGCTTTGCACAGTTCAAGCCTTCTGGATGACAGCATTTTAATTATCTCTCTGAATGTTGTATTATTTTATATATATATATATATATATATATATTCATTTTGACACACACACACATACACAGACAAAATTGGGCATATTTTTTATAAGTGTTTTCCTAAATACATACTTGATTGTACAGTTTTAGTCAAGTCTCCCCAAATAATTTTAATTTGGGAGCTAGTTTTCAATGAGTTTAAACCCTAAGTAAAATAATCTACTTAATATAATGTAAGCCAATATTAATTTGCATTTGTTGGTATATACAAACATGAATATCAGAAAAAGAAGCAGCCTCAGTGTTACTCTTAAATATGTGTACATACTCTTATAAGCAGTCAGAGTAGATAGCCATGTATGTGTAAATATTTGCAAGAAACAGAGAGGGAGGGACTCTGTTTTCAAAAGTGCTCCTCAAGTGTTCAGACACATTTTATGAAGTGCCATATTTAATAATTCATCACTTTAATTTTAGACATTTATTCCAGGAACTTGTTATTAACATGAAATCACCATTGGAAGGCTGATGTCTGATGCTATTTATTATTTTAGCCTTCTTTGGCCTGTCAAAATGCTTTTCTCTACAAAGCAAAGAACAGGGTTAGGAGAGAATGGAAACATGTGGTCTGGTAAGGCTTGCTGAGAAAAAAGGAGTCATAATTGAGGTGCTATGGGGAACTTTATAATTTGCCAAAACAGTGTTTTAGTTCTGGATTCATTGGAAGAGGAGATGCCAATTACATTGAAGATTTGCTTTGGATTAGCCCCACCATGAGAGAACAGAAGTGCCTACCAAGTCAAGCTAAGATGGTACTTGTGAAACATGTACAAAACAACACTAGGATATGCATATCATGTATTAAGATACACAAGGTATTTCATAGTGAAATGTTTCCTTTTTTCCCAAATAGTTTCAGTGCAATTGGCTCCAAGCCCTAAAACAGATCTCAGGAAAATCAGTCATTAAGTTGATGAATAGGTCTTGGAAACACACACATAATAAAAGGTATAAGTTTATATTATAGGTTATTTTGCAGAGTCAGCAAAGTATTACAAGTTTATAGTCAGCTTAAAAAGGATTAAAGCCATCCATTACTCTGTTACAGAAGAACTGTAATAACCTAGGAAGGTCTATATTAGATGTATACATTTGAAGCCTGTCACTAAATAGCACCATCTTGGCAGCATCCTGACAAAGGATGCACTTATCAAATAGGTATTAGGAAGCTGCCAATGGATCCACCATATCTTTCATCAAATCTTAGAAAGGCGTGTATATGAGGCATCAAGATTGTGGTTATATTTTGATGAAAAATTATGCCACATTATCATTTTCAAATGTGCAACACTAGGATCACCTAAAATATATTTAAAGAACATTCACAATATCTGACCCCAATAGGTAGACAAAGTAATGAGGAAATGAGATGATTACCATTTTATTGAGGGTCAACCACTACTACCTTTTTCTCAAAAAGATCTGTCTGCATACTCAGTTCTGCCAACTTAATTTGGCTGACTCTTAGTGAGGTTGAAGCTAACATGCGCCTTATGCTTCCCTTGTACAGATCTCTTCAGAGACCCTCATAGCTGAATTAACTGGCAACCACTCTCTACAGTCTGAAAGGCTAAGAGAGTGAATCACTAAAAGACCACTCACTCTTTCAGAGTGATGTAACAAAGTCAAGTTTTTCCGAAGTCAAATTTTTCTTTGCAACCTCAAACACATGCCTCTATCAGGAACACCACCTTTGCAGCAACTCTGAATTCCTGAACTATTCCAACTAGAATAAAATCAAATGCTGCATTTGCTAACCAGTAGCTAAGAGATTTATGGGTCACTCAGAAGGACATGTAAGATGCATTCTAGCTTTTCACGTACCTTTTCAAGAAATACTTTGAGTAATCAAGGTCTTGTGAGATGTTATTAAAGCAAGTGACACAGTCTGGCATCCTTCTAGGGTTATCATATGGAAGCTGTCCATCGTAAGGAAGCTGGAGAATCACTTCTTTTGATAATTCAAGGTGACTCCTAATTATTTCTTTAAATTATAGCAATGCTACCCATCCTAATTGCCAGCGCAGAAGCACTGGAATTTTTTAGATTTTACTCACCAACATCTGTTCAGACTCTCACATTGAGGCTTTAGTGATGCAGAGAATTCACCACGCACACAGTGGTTCTTTCACATCGTATGACAACACATCATGCTGTAATGGCACTTTGTGCTGGTGCTAAAATCTCTTACAAATAACAGGATTCCTTGACATCAAGGGCCTTGCATTATAAATAAATTGTGATGATCAATAGCAAATCCTTATCAAATTTAAATGCCTGTAAACATGAAAGTAGTTTATGGGCCACAAATTACTTGCCAGTTTTGAGTTGTAATTCTGATCTTATTGTGTTATCACCTGGTTCCTCTCAGGGATCCATTAACACACGTTTATCTAAAAACCTCACAGATTCAATTCATGTTTTATCCAGGATACAAGTTACCTGCAAAACCACTGCATGAAAAAATAAATGAAAGTACAGGAAAAGAGTGTACGAGTATGAGTTCTGTGAGAAGCTAAATAGAATTTGGTACTGATACGTGTTTATGCACATAGAGAATATGGTCATTTTTTAAATCAATGAACAAGACATTTCTGTTTGTTACACTATTTGTATTAATACCATATTGCTTCTCTCAAGTGCATTTTGTGATAACAGCATGAAATGCATTTCATTAAGTTAAAGTGTGCTGGCATTAAGGTAATGGCTGATGACATTTCTAATTTGAAAAGTCTGCAGAGTTAGTTTTATGGGGGCATTTTCCTTAGCAACCAAAACAGGGCTATAGAATGTCTGTGGGATATTGCCTTTCCTTAGGCAAGAATTCATCCCTTTGGCCTAGTAGATTTTTATAGGTTGTAGCAGTATTAAACAAAACATAGTACCCTTGCTACTTCTTTCCAGGAAACAACACTATATTGTCTTTAGTTGTGCAAAAGCATCTTCCTGGATTTTCATACTAATTAGGTTAATAGTGGAACAGAGGACATGTCTTGGTATTTACCAACTTTTTATGTATAATAAAAAGTTTGATGCCTTATAATTTAAAAGAAAGAAAATAATTTTCACACTTCTGCCTCAAGCTTATTAGAATAAAGGAGAGAATATTTTAGCTCTTGTACTAATAAGATTTATAAGATGTTAACAAATTATCGGAATCAATATTCTTTGGTGAATAGTAGTTTCAAAGTTGCCCCAACTCCAGCTTTGCTGGGACTGGATATTTGCAGTTGTCTGTGACATGATGTAATACAGCACCATATAGGTGCTCAGAAAAAGGTTGGAAATGATGTGAAACAGTCCAAAGCAGCAATATAGCTTTGTGATGTGCCTAATATGTTTACCTGTGAACTTTCTAAAGAACAGAGATTTTTACTTGGCATAAAAATGCTCAGTACTAACTCAGATTTATAACCTGTTTTATTAAACACTGAGTTCCACAGCTATTTCAACTGTTTTGCTCTTTGCTTCAAAATAAAGAAAAGAAAGGACAATATATATATATATATCTCTGAGTAGATATTTTTTATTTTAATAAAAATATGAAAATCTGAAATACTGAGTCTTTTAAAAGTATCTCGAGTGACAGCAATTTAAGAGCACTTATTGTCTGCAAAGCCAGGTGAAGTTTGATGAGAGGCACAGATCTATCAGAAGTATTCTCCTTGCTTTTCAAGAATGCATGGGTATTTTTTTTTAAAGAAGTATATGATAAATATAAGTAGTATATGTTATTATGACAGATCAGATGAGAAGATGACTAGAGCTGGCTTTGTGTGTTCAGGAAAGTTTATTTACATAAAAGCTGGAGACAATTTGGTATTTTGTATTTTCTTAATCAATGCTAAATAGTATAATAGGCTAAGATTAAAAAAAAGTCCTGGTGAGTGCCCTCACATATCTGAATATAGAAGTGGAAGGTCATTATAACATTCTTTTTATAGGGATTTCAATTCTCAAAGTAAGTTTACATTTATTAACACATTTGGCTCTTACCTGTGAGAATCTATTCATTCATACAGATATTATACACTGTACCAATATATTATGTTACTACTATGAAATTTATATTCTGAAGGTGGAATATTGAACTTTAATCTGAGTTCCATAGTTTACTGCTTTTCTATTTTAGTGGGTACATCATTTCTTGTCCCTTAGACTCAGTCGATCCTTTATAAAAAGTGAGTAGGGACGATTAAACAAATTTATGAAGTGTGAGAGGTTCAAGGGAAACACAAAGCTAGGCAAACAAATCACTAGTAGAAAAGCAGGCACCAAGAAAACATTTGGTTTCTTTGTGATTTTTGCCGTTGATTGGTTCATAAATCAAACCATTCATTCATTTAATCATGTGGTCATTCACCTCTGAAATATTTACTGCTTTCTTTCTATGTGCCATACATTGTTCTGAGAATTAAAAATGCAAAACTGAAAGAGACAAGTTTTCTCCTCAAGAAACTCTCATTCTGAAAAGAACATACTTCTAGGGACTAACTTTGATACTTGAGCTCAGGACCCTAGTTTTGGTATGTAGACTCAACCTCAGGTTCGGTCCATCAGCCAAATGAATTCACCCACAACACCCCAAGACAAATCAGTCAGGGATAATACCTGTTTCCTAGGAGGAGACATGTTTATTTCACTAAGACACAAAGTTATGCAGGCCTTAGATCTCATGAGATCACATCCTCATGTCCAGTGATCAGAGTAGTCTTCCAAACTAATTTTTAAAAAAGCTTCTGTACCCAGTATCCTGGTGATTGAAGATAATTTTTTTAAACTTAAATATAGTTTTATTAAAGCTCCTTAACTAAAAAGGGAAAATGGTTACTTTGAGAGAAACAAAAATCAAGAGCTTGTGACTTATCAGAAACAATAAAGCTTAAGTACCTTGAATTGGCAAACATAGCCAAAAATGTTCACAACCAGCCAGAGGCTAATAGGATTAAGACAGTAATGTGAGGTCTTTGCTAGTTGTTCAGTACGTAGAAAATACATAGCCCTGGACTAATGGGATTTCAGTCCTAGAAGGTCACATGATTTATTTGCATTAACATAAATAATTAAGAAAAATAAAGCTAATCAAATATCCAAACTACCCTCTAATATTTTATGCAATTCTGTTTCTAATCCATATAATTCTAGCCTATGTTTTTTCCTCTTGGTTTCTCTTTGCTTTACCAAAATCAGATATGAACTAGCTGATACCACATTATACACATTAAAATAATTTCATTTCCTTGAGATGTATCAGAGGTAACTTACAAAGTAATAAATTAAATTACCACATATATTGCTCATTTTCTGTTTTAAATTTGTATATTTGTCAAGGCCAACTTCCTCAAATATATTTCTCAGAAATTGAATTTTTCTGTTAGAAATAAAATAAGCCACATAGTTATCTATCATTTAGCTTTCTGTACTTTTATGGGAATCTGATATAGAGCAGCAGCCAGGATGTTTCGATATGATAACAAAATACATCATTTGGACTCCTAATTTTTAATAAAGCCATGTCTGCAAGCTGATGAACCCTGATAACCTGAAGTTGAGTATGGCATTTTCCATCAAATTATGTTTGGGTTTCCAAAGAGTGGCTTAAAGCAGGTAATTCATTACCTCCTATGTACTTTACTGGTCAACAGATGGATAGAAGCTATTTTATTATGGCTTCATGGTCCAACTATTCAAGTTTCCTGAAGATTTGGTTTTCAGGGAGTGGATAAGAGAGAAAGAAATAGAGGAGAAAACTTTCATATTCAAAACAATTACTAATTAGAAATGTTTTATTAGACTGCTTGGGGAACTTACCAAAATGATTCTCCCTGATGTGTTTTATGCTTAAAAAAGGCATTGAAAGTTCAATTTCAGGTGATGTTGTCATACAATATATCCCTACACACAACAGCAACTACTCCTAAGAGAAGTGCTTTCTATTTTTCAAAACATTACTCAGAAATTTCAAAATCCATATTGGCATTCTTTACCATTTTCTAATTAGTTCTGCTGGTTTGGTTAGAATGTCGAAACAGAAGGCTAGCAGAACTGTTTAGAAAACGAAAATTTTCATTCAAGGAAATAGATGCGTGGACATGTGTGTACGTGCATGTGTGTGTAAGTCCTCTAGTATAACACATAAAACTCTCTATAATTGGGCTATTGAATGTTTATCCACTTCGTTCCACCATGCCTTATGGAATGCTTTGGTCTGACTTAAATAAAGACAGGAGTCAAGCCATCTTTTTACTTTTATCTTACTTAACTACTTTTGCCACAAAACATGTTTTGTTTGAGGATAAAATTATAAATTTAACTCTAGCAAAACATAATAGTGTCTAATTCATTCAACATTTAAAAAACAGCCAGTGTAAAATGATTATTTAAAGAATGAATGCATTAACTAAAATAATTTCTACTGTAAGGAATGAACTAGTATTTGAATAATTTATTCATTCAGTGTTGCAAACCCAAAACCATAGTGTTTCACAGTGACTTAATACGAAAATTTTCCTCTGACACTTCTCTGTATGTACTCATGTCAGGTCAGCATTTCAAGATTATATCAAATTATGATTGAAGATTTAGGAATAGACACAAAGGCTAAGATACAAACACATAGCTAGGCTGATTAAAAAACAAAAGAATTCTTTTAATTTTATAGAAGTTGAAATAATGAGAGATCTCAACTTGCAGAAATTAAAAATATATATATAAAGCGAGGTAACTATTTTCCATAGAAAACGTACTATCAGTTATGAAGAATAAAGTTCCTGACTCTTGGTACTATGCTCCAGAGAGAGAGAGAGAGAGAGAGAGAGAGGAAAAGAGAGAGAGAGAGAGAACTTCTGTGGACATGATTTGGGGTCCCTATAGAAAGGAAACAAAGTCATTTAATGTTACAGTACGTTTGCAGTTAATGTCAGTGAACTGTGAAGTCAGACAATCCATATTCACAAATTAAGTTAATTAAAATACACTGGCTCTCTGATCCTATAGGAAGTTCCATATGCAGTGACTGCTGAACCCATTATTCTACTAATAGAGTTCACTAACACCCGAATATGAAAAAAAAAGTCTAATGCTAGTGAATGAAATTCTAACCTTGTTGATAAAGTAATTATTTTCATTAAAGAGGAATGAAATTTGGCTTATCTTGCCCAGCCACTTGTGTACTAGAGAGAAAGGTATATAAACCTCCTACACTGATGAAAATGTTGCTTTTCAATGAAAACTAAGATCATTAGAGACACTAAATTATTAAAGTATTATTTATTTTTCTAACTACTGAAAGAGATTTATAGATTATTATAAAGATTTCTGCAGTCACAGCAATGGCTTATTGGGTAAGAGTTATCAGGTATGGTCACCTAGCCCCACTCTTTGTTTTCCTTGAATTCAGTTATGGGCATGTCAATCTGGAGGACAAGTAAGGCAAACTGATAAGGAAATACCTACAGGAGGGTCCAAGCAAGCTCCCATAAACGACCTCTCCTAAGAGAAAAGGAATTTGGCACAAACAAAGTGTATTTACAAACACTTGATGACAGACTAAAACCAACATGGATATGAGCACCATGTTGAATTAATTAAAACAGGGATGACTGAAAGAAAATATCGAGTGCATGGATGCATCACTTAGAGAATCCATAATCTCAGAATCAAGCAAATTTTGGAAAAGGCACTGGCCCTCTTCTAAAGGTGTAGTGAATGACCTGAGGATCTAGTTTTCATGTAATCATGGGATGATTTTATCACTGCTATAAAATAACTGGTTACTATGTAAAGTATCTAAGCAGGAAGTTGTAAGACTATCTGAAGGTCTCAAACTCAGCAAACAAAACATCTTGCTCCTTGCTACTTTAAATTGTTGATACTCCTATACAACCCAATTCAGTAAAGACCAGCATCAATGCAACAGCTCAAATCAGTTATTGGGAGTAATTCTTACACTGTCTCTTTGTCTTATTCAAACAATCAAATGTATAAGCAGATACTAGCATTTTTTACCTCTAATATATATATCTAGATTCTATTCACTTTTATCCATTTCTATTGCTAAAACCCATTTTCAAGTCATAATCATTTTTTCATGGAGACTAAAATAATAGTTTTCTAAATAATCTCCATCTTTCACACTCTCATGTTTTCATGTGTTCTCTTCTGAACACCCAAGGTGATCTTTTAAAAAATTAAATCAATTTATATTACTACCTTATGTGAAACCCTCATGATAAATACAATTTAAATTCCATAACAAAACAAAAAAGACAAAGGTCTTTTATAATCTGATCTCCCTCTGAGCACTCATTCTCATTTTGTCCTCTATATCTAACTTATTTTTGCTCCTCGAAACATGCTAGGCCTGATTCTCCCACAGCACCTCCATATTTGCTATTTCTTAGTGGAAAGCTCTTGAAACTGACTCTTTTTTTTTTTTTTTTTTTTTTTTTATTTTAGGTCTCTACTTAAATGAGCATTCAGCCTACTTAATAAGTTGCTTTTTTTTTTTTTTTTTAGTTTGAAGATGTATACATATTTTTAGTTTTAGGAAATTTTCTTTTTAATTATTTTAACTCTATCTTGAAAATTAACAGATACAAAAACATGTTCTCATCATAATTTTATGGATTTTCACAAACCTGGCACACTCACATAATCAGTGTCCAACTTAAAGAAACTGAACACTACTTGCACTCTATTAACCTTACCCAGATCTCCAATTTTGTCACAATCCACTAAATAGAAACCAAACACTATCTGGAATGATGACACCATATATTAATTGTGTTGGGTTTTGTTTGAGTTTATATAAATGGAATCTTATAGTGTGCCTTCTTTTATTATTGTCTTTTCCCCCCTCAACATTCTTTGTGAGATCTAACCATTTGATTTTGCATATAACTGTAGTTCTTTCATTCTCATTACTGTATAGCATTTAACTGTATGAAAATATCAACATGCATTTTCCATTCTACTTTTAATTTATACTCACATAGTTTAAAATTATAGTTTATTGTTAATAGTGTTGCCATGAAAATTCCAGAATATGTCTTTTTATGGACATATGAATATAAATGAGCTATACTTTTGCTGGGAATTTCATAAGAAAGGAATTACTGGGTCTTAAGTTATACTAATGTTCAGCTTCAGGAGACAAGGCCAATAATTTTTTAAAGTGATGGTACCAATTTGCATTCTTCATAATTGTGTATGAAAATTCACTTTGTTCAACATCTTCACCAATAGTTGGTTCTGTCTTGCCATTGTTACTGTTGTTAGTCATTCTGAAGGTGTCATAGTATTGTATTATGAATTCAAATGATATTTTCTTGAAGATTAATGACTTTGATCTCCTTTCCATATACTCACTAGTCATTCAGATACCTTCTATTCTCAACTGTCTATTCAGGTCTTTTTCCCATTTGGGATGGGCGGGTGAGCTTATTTAGAAGTTTGTTTTTTTTTTAAATATAATTTTGAAATATTTTATATTTATTGAACATACAATCGCACGATTAAAAACTGAATAATTTGAGGCAAGGTGCGGTGTGGCTCACAACTATAATCCAAGAACTTTGGGAGGCCAAAGCAGGTGGATCACAAGGTCAGGAGATCGAGACCATCCTGGCTAACATGGTGAAACCCTGTCTCTACTAAAATATAAAAAATTAGCCAGCATGGTGGCATGCACCTGTAGTCTCAGCTACTGTGGAGGCTGAGGCAGGGAATCACTTGAACTCGGGAGGCAGAGGTTGCAGTGAGCCAAGATCGTGCCAACAAAAGACATATTACAAGGGACAAAATAGCAGATATATTCTCAATTTTAACTTTTTTCTCCCAGAGGCAACGAATTTCAACTCTTCTGGTAGTTGTCATTGGACTTTAAGTTCATATTTCTAAATAGCATGCTGGTATACTAGTGCATTGATTTTTTTTCTTTGGTCTCTATATTTGCATAGTGTTATTCTTTTAACAAATAATTATCTTCTGAAGTGTCAAGATAAATTTGAAGGAGAAGAATTAGAAGTGTGTGTTCAACCCACCATCTTGGCTGAACCTCTCAGTGTCATATTTCTGACTATACCTTCATCATATAAATTTACCTTTACATTCAGATGCAGTATAGCTATAACCTCCATTTTCTTTCTATCACTGGAAGTCAGGCATAGGTATATCCAATAGGCATGTACCAGTTATTTCATCATAATTTATTTTCATTCAAAATTACTTATTGATGAGAGATTTGAGGCAAATTATGCCATTTATACATAAAAAGAATAGTGCTTATGTTAACTTTATTAATAAAGTTGTGTTTATTTGCAAAGACACAGACTGACCCCATGTTTGCCAAATATTTCCTTATTACAACATCCTATATGAGTAAATTTATTATACTGAATTATTATGCCATGTTTTATTTATGTTGTCCTATTCCATCATTAAATACATAATGCTTATTATTTAATATACTGCCATGTTTACTCATCTCAACATTAATTATCTTAAACTGCTGGATAAGATTTTAGGTAATACAAACTATTTTATTACGTTTTTTAAAACTCATGTCTATCAACCAAAGTAGAAAGTGCATAATAAATTATTTAAAATATTAATTAAATATTTTATATAACCAAAAAGTCATCTTCTAATGATCATAAAAATATTGATGTTGTAAAAACACAACTCTGTGTATCAAATATAAAACTAATGGTTAGAAATATAAGAATCTAGTCTCAATCTGTGTAACATTTAAGGGTTCACCTAACCAATGTGAATTTTTAGAAATTGAACCTACTTGCATTTTATTCTAGCTTTTTGCCTTCTCTCTAACAAAATATTTAGGATTCTGTGTTTTTTTTTTTAATAATATCATAGGTCAGAAACACAACTAAGAAAACATCAAGAAAGAAATGTTGATAAAAATATAGTATTTTTCAATTTGGATTTTCATATGCTGGGTCCTTCAGTTAGTCCAATTTTCTCATCCCTATGGATAAAAGCTGCCATTTTTATCTTCAGAATCTTGGGATGTTTCAGAGAACAGCTCTCAAACAGCTTCTTCGAACTGACAGCCTTCAAGAAACTATGCAGGGTAGATAGGTGGCCCAATGACGAGCTTGGACAGCTATAAGGGAATGCAAACTACTACTTTCTATCCATTCTTTGCCCTCTACTCTTAACTCCATATCTTCCAGCAAGGTTCATTTCATCGCTGTGTCATTAAAATGTTCAGTACCAAGAAGCAGACTGTCTGTCTGCAATGGTAAGTATAAACTGTTCAAGGAGACACACATTTCTAGTTAAATTTCCGAATCCTTTCAAAATAGAAACTGGCCCTCTTCCAGTAACTTCACACTGAGATATATGGCAGGGGTTAATCCAAAGTGCCTACATATATTCAGGATAGCTTTCCTGAGTTGATTGGCCTTTGATATGAAATTTTACCTCAAAAAAAAAAAATCAAGTTAATCAATCACACGTATACAGACAAAGATATTCACTGTAAACTGACCTATGAAAACATAAATTATATTACCAGTATGGGGACTACTATTATAAAACAAATCTTTATTTTATGTAGAGAAGAGTTAGTAATGAGTCAAAGTGAATTCCCCCTTTTAATTAACAATTCCTGAAATATTTCATAAGGCAGAACAAATTCCAGTCTGTCTACAACCCTTTTCCCTATAGATCTGTGGTTCTGTATGATGAGGGAAATTTATTATTGCTGTTTGTGAAAATCCTAACTGCAATGAAATATATTAAAAAAAAACAAAAAATTAGTGTATTCACATTTTGTATGGTTCATAAATACTTAATTATTTAATAGCTTCAAATAATCAGGACCTTTATTTTTGATTTCACCTATTTTATGATTTTTGCTTGAAGCTAGGAGAACTCTAAGTGGAAAGATATAATATTTTATTGCAGGGTCCCAGGCCTCCAGGACACAGACTGTTACCAGTCCATGGCCTGTTAGGAATGGACTCACATAGCAAGAGGTGAGGGGCAGGCCAGCAAGTATTACATTACTGCCTGAGCTCTATCTGCTGTCAGATCGGTGATGGCATTAGATCTTATAGGAACAAGAAACCCATTGTGAATTGTGTATGTGAGGGATCTAGGTGATGTGGACGTTATAAAAATCTAATGCCTGATGATCTGAGATGAAACAGTTTCATCCCAGAACCTTCCTCCCACCACCACCCATCCTGGAAAAATTGTCTTCCACAAAACTGGCCCCAGGTGCCCGAAAGTCTAGGTATTGCTGACATATTGTGTATTAAATCCTGATATTTTTATTTGATGCATTTCACTTTAAAAAGTCAAAAAAGAATAGACATATTTCTGGAATTTCAAATAAAATCACAAATTATGATAATATGAAGTATTACTCCTAATATTTTTAATGTTATCAATTTTCAAAAAGCTTCCATTGAGAACCCGGAAAACATTTTATTTCATTTTGCTCTTGAACAGCTAATAATGTATAATAGGTTATTAATTTTTTTTCTATTTTCTCTTCTAGCATAAATTTCCTTTTGATGAATTGAGTCAATTCAGGAAGTAAATTATTTGACCTGGGTAATCTACATTTTGTCTCTAAAGCAGAAACTATTCTTCTGCATCTTCAGGCTGCCCTTTTCTTTTTATATTCATGCCAGTTAAAGTAGAGAAAGAAAAGGAAAAACAAGAAAAATAAAATAAAGTTAATGTGGGCAGATGTCTATGGAAAATTTAATATCTTAGGATGTAAATTTATTGTTTTGTATGTACATGTGAACAAATATGAACACAGTATTGCATTTATATTCTATTCTGTTTCTTTAAGATTTAAAAGTTACTATGTTGTACCATTCTTAAATGAAGATTTATTTATTGTTGTTGAATTTCAGAGGGGGATTTTGGAGGGTTTCTCCATAGAATAACAGGCTCTCTTTCAGATTTTCTAAATTCTTTCCCCAACCACAACTCATCACAATTTTTGTAAAGGATTGAATGGAGCATTAGAGACCTTCCAGAGTATTTGTACTGATGAATTTTAAAGGTATAATATGCTAGTAGAAAGATTATTTGACAGAATTTCCTACTGAAATCTGTCCTGTATTTCTGGGTCCATAATCTAAAATTCTTTAACATCATACAGTAGCAGTGCTGTTTGATTTGTCGTTAAATTCCTATATTTAAATAAAGTGTGAAATAAATAAAGTGTGACAGAAAATAAATAAATAATAAAGTGTGATAAAAAAGGAACTTCTGATAGAGAAATCTGTTTATTTCCACAACTTCTTAATGCAATGGCAGGGCAGATAGTTTTTCTCTCTAGACTAAGATAAGTGATTTCTATCTGCCAAGTGAATGGCAGCAAGAGGTCAAACATCATTATTTCATTTCCCAGATTGTCCCAAAGCTGCTGTTAAATGTCCAATCAAAACAGCTAACATTTACCAGTGGTGAAGTTAATTTACTACAGTTGGAATGAAAATGTAGAGCCATATTTATAAATGGTGGTGATATAGTTTATAATATCATATAGGATGTTCACGTAGAAACTTCAAGGTAATACATGATGACAGGATTTTACCTCTTATAAGAGAAGGAAATCTTTCTCTAATAAAAAAAAAATCCCCTAAATTTTTTAAAAATCCATTTTTGGATTGTAGCATAGTTTGGCACTCCAAAGTCCTACCCCAATCCATGTAATTATCTTCCTTGCTAGATAGTGACCATTGAAGTTTCTTCTAGAAAACAAGGCCATGATCCTCCAAAATATACTTTGAAAACTTCAATGTCCCAGATACATTAAATAAAGGTGTCTGCATTTGCAACTCTAAAATTTGTTTAATTGACAAACTTTTATATTGACTCCTATAGATTGCTGAGTTAAAGAAGCACACTGTAGTTCACTTTCTTTACCAAAATACAAACTCCTCCTATGGCATCCTTAACAGAAGTTTGCCTTTACTCTATTTGAACTTGCAAGATATTTCATCAAGGGAGACCACTTCCTTATTAGACACTAGAACTATTTGGAAGGTCCATTCTTCTCATGGACCCTGTGCTTACTTCACTAGTAACTTTTGGCCATTATTCTTTGGTTCTACATAGACACGTAGTCAGGTTTCATTCTTTTTTTATTTTTATTTTTTATTTTTTACTTTAATAACAAGATTAAAGTGACTAAAACAATAACATTTTTAAGACACATAATAATACAAAATGGCCTTTCAGTGCATGAAATTGTTCAGCATAACTAGAAAACTATTTCTCTTTCAAATGTATCAGTGTTCCAAACGATTGAAGGAACAGAAAATGAAAGCATGAGATATGGAGATATTGGATGACATATAATTCACCTGTCATTTGTATTTAAATAAAACTTCTGTCTCATGCAAGTTTCTTAATGCTAGATTTTAAAAAGTGCCATAGCATGAGAAAATTTTGAAGGAAGTCTCAAAACAATGGTTTCAAACAAAATTCTACATTACATATGGCTAAATGGTTAATTTATTAAATATAAATTTGGTATACTTGGAAGATAGGTAATGGTTAGTGGGTCTTTTAAGGCTGTTTAAACTACCATTACTGTTATTTTTATTTGGCAGGAATCAAATTATTTTGGTTAAAGGTATGGCAAAAATAAAATATATTTCATGAGATTCATTTGATGAATTCTAACTATTGTAGGCTTGCTTTCTTCTGAGATTTGTAGCCATCAAAGGAAAGAAATGATAAAATAAAAGATGTATCTTAAACTCTAGGTAGTACCAGGGCAGGGGTTTAGGTCTATTTTGTTCATTGATGTGCATCAACCAAATAGAATGATTACTGGAAAGCAGCAGATGCTCACACATATTTTTGTGTGAAACCAAATTCAATAGTTATAATATTATTCTACCTTGAAACAAATTTAGCAGTTCAGCATGAAATTCATATAACTCATAGAAACATGAAGTTCAGACAAAATAAATTCCCTATCACATGTCCATAAGGATGCCTCTAGAAGTAGAATACTGGTCACATAATTGCAATGAATGTTTACTTAATAGCTATTTATTGAAAAATTACTATGTGGCAAAACTGTTCTGATTCTTGGTTAAAACAGAGTGTGCTACACCTAGATACTACTCTTAAGAAATTATGGTTTGGTTTAGGTAGATAGGTAAAGAGAAAATAACCATAAATTTTAGTAGGTAAAGAGAAAATAACCATAAATTTTAGTAAGAATTATTAAAAAAAAAAAGATTTATGTGAGACAGTGGTAGTTCCCTGTTCTTACTCATGATTTATCCAAATTCTCGATAGAATGGTGCTACTGCTTAACACTAGAGAATTTATTTTCTAAATATTAAATTATTATTTCCATCTTTTAAAACCGGATGGTCCTAAAATATCTCTGGTTCTTGATGAGGAGTCAAAAATACTATTAAGTCTTATTAGGCCAGCAATTCAAAGGATCATTGACCATGTTGACCAACTAACAAATGCATGAGGTCTACTTAGCCCAATTCCAGGCTTAAATTACTTAATGATTTCTTCATATTAGCATGCCATATAAAGCTGCCTTGATAGTGTCTCTGCTAATAAGCTAGGCCCTGTTTTATTTAGTCAACAAGATGTATATGCATCATTATTGAAGCATTTACCATGACACATCTTGAACAGAAGATGGTTTTACATTCAGACACACATGAATAGTTAAAAGATTATTTAACAATACTCCAATCCACAAAACTAAACTCTCATTTATTTAGATTCCCCCAACCCCACTGGCCACCCTATTTGCCCTTACTTCAGTACCTGAATACATAATCAATTCTAACCCTTCATCATTTAGGGACTCACTATATAGCACTTCATTTGGAGCCAGCAGATCTAAGTTTCTAAGCTCAGTACCTTACCTGCAAATTCTTTTATCTTTTCTTTGAGAAATGGTAATGAAGAGCTTGGAATAAGAATTCAGTAATTACTATACCGTAGATTTGTTATGATTAGTCAAATAAGTCAAATTTGTTAATTAGATCATGTGTATAAAATATCCTGCTGAAAAACAATTGGTAAATATTAAATGTTCAATAAAATAGTTACATAAACACTTCTTTTACAGAATTAAAAAATTCTTCTTCCTCATTAGGAATCTGTTAACTTTTTCTTATTAATCCTGAACCTTGGTATTATAACCTTGCTTTCTGTCCCATCACGACTTTGCCACCACTAAGTTGGTCCTATGGTTTTTACATTTCATCTTTTAGTATAATTGTTTGGCTACTAGCAATCTCTCATAGTTGCCCCTGAAAATAAGAAAAACGCTTACTAGTATATAGATGTATGTATAAAATTTTGATATCTAAGAGAGTATGTGATCCACAGTAAATGTTTAGAAAGGGTTTGATATGTGGATTTATTTATTGAATGTCTACTATTTTACAGATACCATGCTAATTTATAAATATACACAAATGACACACAACAGACAAGGTACTAGGCCTATCAGTGTTATAGACATGTACATAGGCAATTGAAATAGTTTTGTCTGAACTGAGATACAGTGCCTTGTGATTTAAAGCATCAAAGGAAGACTATATCACAAACTAACTCAGGAAAAGCCTTTCTGGAAGAATGTCTATTTCTGGACCTAAAAATAAGCAGAAATCACACACACAAAAAGATGTGTATCTCCAGGTGAAAGATTGGAAATACAAAGATCTGTACACCAGGAAGAAAACATGGCATATTTGGGACACCCTGGAGCAAGTTCACAGAAGAAAGCGTGAATCCATTTTGAACATGTGCATATTTGTGATGCCTAGAAGAATATATAGGGAGATGGAGGCTGGATAATTGTATGAAGAATCATGAAGCCTTTTACTAATATCTGTTGGGTGAGGCATAGCTATTTAGGTGTCAATGGCAACTAAAGCTTAGAAACTAAATGGGAGAACTGAGGAGAGTAAGAAAATAAAGGTTTCAGAGCAGAGCCAGAGACAAAACCAACAATCAACAGACAAACATTCTAAAACAAATGAATAAAATATTATAAATATTTGAACTTTATGCATAATTTTATTTTAATACTAAAATGCCTTTTTCTCGAATCTGTCTTTTAACCTACCTTTTCAATTGTTTATAGTCTTATTTATTTTTACCAATACTTGCTCAGGTATTTTATTTACATTTTCTCAATAGTACTCATTCTAGTTTTTTCCTGAGTGTTTTAGTTAGTTCACCCTTTAGGGAGAACATTACTAACATTGCAGTAAGGTTGCATTTAATAGGGGGATAAGGGTAGATAGGAGAGTTAGGAGAAATAGAGAAGATAAGGAATAAATTATGTAAGTAGAAATAGTAAAGGTCAACAAGATAAATTCGTTTTTATAAAATCTTAAGGTGCAGAATGATAATTTTTAAAAATGATCAATCTATTGCTATCAATTTTTGGGGGCATCATTCAATTAAAACATATACGAACTGTTCATGGTGGCCAAGGCAGGTTTGCAAATTGAATTATAAATAGAATTTCAAAAAGGGCAAATTTTATGTTAAGGTATTTTATAAAGGGAGACATGTCTTACATTTCTTCCAAGTATCTATTATTATATAATTCTGTATCTTTTGTGGAGATTTAATTTACTCAACTAGAAAGCAGAAGATCATTTTCCTTTTGAGAACCCAATCTTCTAGTCACTTGCAATGAACTACAACTTTAAATGCTGCCCAAATCGGTGTGTTCCATAGTTAAAATCATTCCCTATACTACAAACTAGTGCTAATTCTAGTGAGATTTATTATTTTTAAAACTTGGAGGATTTTTTTCATTATCTTACAGCTAGGAGGACAGTATAAATATAGTATGTCTGGATTTTATAAAGCCATTTAACAAACATTTATCTTTGTGAATAAAATGAATAATAACAGAATTGATCAATAGGGAGAAGGAAAGTATCTAAAGGATATTGGTTATTATTTGTTGTAGTAGGAATAAATTAAATTAATAATCATTAAAATACCACATTGTAAGTGTTCACTTTATACCATATACTCTGTAAACCATTTATGTGTGTTACCTACATAATGGCAACATGTGTGAAAAACAGACTTTAGCTCACATGAGTCAAAAAAATGTGATGAGTTTGCCAAAATATGGAAAAGGAAATTCTAATAGTAGAATATTTGCTTGATTAAAGAGAGAATACTAATCCTTGGAGAACTGGAGTTCAAGTCTGGGCATCCTGCTTTTGAGAGATTTTGACACACTGGTCAGAGGAGTAACTGGGCCAATGTTGGAATTCACAGTCATGCCATGTAAAAAGCAAGCAATGCTTGGTAGAATTCTGCATGTGCTCAGTTCCCTGGCAAGTAGTCTTTGTTTTAAAAATCAGTTAACAGGACACATTGCTACTCTCCCTGGGGCCCATCCCACTGATGAACATTACAGACAAGTTTTTTTTTCCTCTGAGACAAGCAGCATATGGAGTGAAAACTTAATTAAAACAGTAACAGAGCATGAAGTAAGAGAAGGAAAACAGAGAAGGCAGAAGGAGACAGTGATGCAGAAAGATTGAGACAAGAGAATAAAGAAGCCAACAGAGAGAATTAGAGACCTGCTGACAAGATAGAAAATTGTGGTCTCTCACCTATATTTCCAGTGACAATACTTTCAGTGCCTGCCTAACAACATTCTTCTTGAAAATATATTCATTAGTCAGCTACTCACTAATATTTTTGAGTACCAACCACTTCTATCTATATTCCTTCTAAGAGCAGGAATATAGCAGTGAACATGGGAAAGAAAGTCCTTACTCTCCTGGAATGTATATTCTAGAACAATGAAAGAAAATACTTATAATTTCAACTTTTTTTATATTTTAAAGTATTATATTCAATGCCTCATTATAAAATGCTTTGTAGAGAGTTCAATGTGGGAGCAGGGAGACTCAGAGAGATTACTGCATCCACTCAAGACAAAGATAAACTCAGGACAAAGATATCAGCGAGGAGATAAAAATGTGAGTGGAGAGAAGTGGATGAGAAGTGAATGGACTTGGGATACATTTTATAGGTAGAGTAAAAAAATCTAATGATGGTGGATATGAAGGGATGAGCTAGAGAATAAATAAAAGTAATTTCTAGAATTCTGGCTGGAGTAAGTGTGTAGATTGCAATGCCTTGTAGTGAAAAGGATTAAAATTGGGGAAGAATGATAGATAAACAAGGTCAAGGTTTAAGATGTAGATTAGACATACTAGAGTAAATATAAAGTTAGCAATTGCTGAGTTTGGAATTCAGAGGTATTCTTGAAATGAAGAAGCATACTTGGAAACCATTGACTTGCACATGGTACTTATGTTTTAGATAGATAAAGTAGTGCAAGGCAGACCTCAGGGACACTAACACTGAGTGATTAAGCAGCAAATGATATCAAATAAGCCTGAGAATAAAGAAAAAAACCAGATGAGTGAGGGTTCCCAGAAACCAAGAGAGGGTGCTTCCACAAGAAAAGAATCATTAATTGTGTCACATGCTGCTGAGAAATCAGTAAGAAATTTAAAGAAGAGAGAAAATTTACCATACATTTGGAACTATATATGCATTGGTCATCTGGATTTTGACAATTTGTAAACTGATGGGAATTAAATAAAGTCTGATTTAAGTGGATTTTGAGGAAAGAACGTAAGGTGAGAAACAGTATATAGCAATCACAGATATTTCTTTCAAAAAGTTTACTTTAAAGACAAGAAGCTAGGCATAACTGTGCATATAGGGGATTGATTTGATTTGTTCTCTGTAAAATCAGTGAGGGAAGGGTATGTTTGTGTACTTACAGACTGATAGAAACAATTATGTAGAATTGTCAAAATACATGCAGTAGATAAGGGCTGCCAGCAGGCTTGTAGTCAGAAGGAATGAAGGTGAGAGGATGGGGCACAGAGGTCAAAGGCAATAGTGGGTTTGAGGTATGAGCAGGAAGACCTAATTTGTATGGAGTAGGAGGAGGGAGGACACAGCAGGGCCAACAATGCTAAAAATTATAAGTATCTATGATCAAAGAATATGAGAGTTCCTGTTTATTTTAATGTGAGTTTGTTCCTTCATGACTGTCATCTTTGCCTCATGGCATAACCTGGGAAGCAGAGTTCCATGAGGTTCTAAAGGGAAGAAACAAGACTCAGTTTAAATCCCTTCTAAATCAAGAACTGGGAAGTGCTCTAAAGGAGACCCACACAATTGGCCCTATTTACCTGAAGGCTGTTAATGAGCAAGAGACAGACCTGTTACCCCAAATGGGCAATATGGTGAAGGAACCAGACAAGGTGAAGATACGTGGCTTTTAGAGCTTGAACAGGAGAAAGCAGCAGATGAAAGGAAAATGCTTTACTCTGTCATGAAAAAGGATTTCTGAATAGCAACAGAAATCAAAAATAGTATTAATGGCTTTGAATTAAAGGAAGAGAGATGTCAGGTTGTCTAAATAAAAACCTTAAATATAGATAGGTCATTAGTTTCAGCAGCCTATAAGTGTTCAAGTTAATATTGGTTAATCTCATGGAGACTGGAGTTATATTTTAGAGAAAAGCTTTATGTGAGTCTTAGAGAAAATGAAAAGGCTACCTCAAGATTTATTCTGAGATCTATGAGATTCTGCTATTATCAATACTAGGTTCACAAAAGGGCTCATGGTAGAAGGAGAAATAACATTAGTCATTGGAATTTATACATTCATAAAATTATGCAAAAGAAAGTATCTTTATAAAATATAACATTCTTTATAAAGGAAGTTGTTTTTATTATTCAGAAATTGCTTTTATGTCGTTACCTCTTGTGACACAGCAATTCTATGAATTTATATGGTAGTTATTATTATCACCAATTTTATAAATAGCAAAATTAAAGCTAAAAATTGTCATGACATCAGCAACATGGACAAATATGAATCTTCTTGGTCTTCTTCCACCCATGGATATGCCAAATAAACATCTATTTGTGGATCAATTCCCTCTTAGAGGAAGTCATAGACAAGTTGAGATACTTCTACCCATTGGGCAACTGAGAAAGCATCCACTCCAAACAGGTAGGAAAAGTTGAGGAACACTTGGTCATAGATCCCACCCTGGACACTGTGCCACACAATTGAGAAAGAAATCCCCAAACTTCTCTTCTCCCTGTGGAGAGTTTGGAACTCATGTGTAGCACTGTAAATCTAAGGCTCTCCACAATTTGGCTCTTAAATGATGAAGCCTGGGAATGAGGAGATTAGAAACATATGAGTCTCTATAAATCACAGGAAAAAAATAGCAGCTTAACATGAAAGCATGAACACTTTTAGGGACTTTGTTCCCCAGGAGCAGAGCAGAGAAGGCGTTTAAAAAATGAAGCCCCACGCTTCTTCTTGGAAGTGGTTAGTGACCCACTTTTCCCATGGCTACTTGTTGGGCTGGCTTCTAACTATCTTGCATTGGGATATTAAAGAGACAGACAAGTATTAGCCTGACTAACAACCTAGTACTTTTGAGCCTGCTCCCATGGCACACCCCAGCAAAAGTTCCATATAACTTTAATCCCTCCTGGAAGGAGTTTATTTCCACATTGAGTGCCCCAACTTCTAAAGCTTCCACCTAAGGGAGTACATCCTAAACCTCCTAGCTCAAAAGCAAAAAAAGACAAAGTATATGTGAGTATATATAGACCACAAAAATGTGTCAGTTTATTTTTTTATTTTTTTTATTCCATTTTAGGTTTTGGGGTACATGTGAAGAACATGCAAAATTGTTGCATAGGTACATACATGGCAGTGTGATTTGCTGCCTTCCTCCCCATTACCTATATCTGGCATTTCTCTCCATGCTATCTCTCCCCAACTCCCCAGCTCTCACTGTCCCTCCCCTAATTCCCCCTGACAGACCCCAGTGTGTGATGCTCCCCTCCCTGTGTCCATGTATTCTCATTGTTCAACACACACCTATGAGTGAGAACATGCAGTGTTTGATTTTCTGTTCTTGTGTCAGTTTGCTGAGAATGATGGTTTTATATATGGATGTGTAAGCACTTGTATGGGCTTCATCTCTCAGGAGTAGTATAGAAAAGAGGCTTTAAAAATGCAGCTCCCTGGTTCTCTCTGGAAGATGTCATGCATCAACTGCTCCAAATTGTACAGCTGCCTCCCAAAGGACTCAGTCCTAAACTTCTTAGCTCTGGAAACAAAATGAGTAGGCATCCACAAGTCTCTTTAAATCACAGAATAGAGAGGTAATTTAAAATGATGTGTGAACACTTGTGGGGGCTAAATTCTCTTGGGGCAGTGCAGAAAGGGGTTGGGAACGTGCAAGGCCCATTTTCTTTCTGGAAGGGATTTACAACACAAACTTCCAGTGTCTACTTGATAGTCTGCCTTCTAATAAAGTCACATCAGGAAGCTAATGGAGGAAACAAACAACAACCCACCAGTAGCTAGGGCCAAAGCTTGACACTTCATAAGCATTCCCTCTATCTCACCCCAGTGATAAATCTAGGCCTACCTACTTTTTTTTTTCTAGAAAGTTTGGTCATACAGCAAGTGCTACAACTTCTTTTACTGAAAACATTTTCTCTTTAATAGACTATCCCAAGTAATAGATGGGGTTATGCATTTCTGAATAGCACTATACCACAGAAAACAATACATAGATATACAATGGTCATGTTTTCAGCAGCTGTCTCCCAGGATCAGAGGGTACAGCCTGAATGTGAAAACAGGCATTTGCCACAAATCTTCTACTCAGCTTAGTGCAGGAAGTGTGAGCAATAAAGACTCATGCTTAGCCTCACCATGATGATAGAAAGACATGAAACACAGCCAACACCCCAAACTTTCCAGCTACATCTTGAGAGTCTGGCTCCTATTAGTTTTAGCCATAGCATACTGGTAGAATCAGGCATATTCTAAGTTTCAAAGGGCCACCAAAATCAGAGACAGCAATCTGTACAAACGCATATGTTTGAAAGGCATGTTAAAATCTTGCACTAGACGAATTGGCAAGATCGGTTTCCTACATGAAGCTAGTCTGACAAGACTGGGAGAAGTAGCTGTGTTATCTAATGTGCAGAAACTAAAACAGAGAGTCAAGGAGAAACATGGAAATATAATCCAAACAAAATAACAATATAAATCTCCAGCAACTAATCCTAATGAAATGGAAATATGTAATTCACCTGGCAGGGGATTCAAAATAATTATTACAAAGATGCTCAACAAAGTCAAGAGAATGATCAGTACAAGAGCAAACTGATAACTTAAACAAAGAGACACTACTTAAAAGTATCAAATAGAAATCATACATTTGAAAAATACTGTAACTGAATTGAAAAATTTAATAGAAGGGTTCAAAAGCACTCTAGATCATGCAAGAGAAAAGATTAGTGAACTCAAACATAGGTAACTAGAACTCAGCCAATCTAAGGAGCAAAAAGAAGAAAAGAAGGAATGTTAGTAAAGATAGCTTAAAAAACTTAAAGGGTATCACAAATTTTTCAGAAGAAACAGAGAGAGATGAAGGGATAGAAAATATATTCAAAGAAATAATGGCAGAAAATGTTTGAAAACTAAGGAAGGAAATAGAAAGCCAAACATAGAAGGCCTAAAAGACATCAAATAAGATGAATCTAAAGAGACCAACACCAAGACATAGTATAATGAAATTATCAAAAGTTAAAGACAAACTGTTAAAAGCACCAAGGAAAAAATGAATCCTCACACACAAGGGAACTTCTTTACGACTATCAGTGACTTTCTCTGTAAAAGCTTTACAGGCCAGAATGAGTTGAATGATATGTTCAACATTTTAAAACAAACAAAAATCATGCCAACCAAGAATGCAGTACCCCAAAATAGTTTGTTTAAAAGGAAAGGAGTGATAAAGGCTTTCTCAGACAAATAAAAGTGAGGAGACTATGTCACCTATATTACAGGAAATGCTAAAGGGAGTACTTCAAGCTGAAGGAAGAGGATGCTGATTATTTACATGAAAGTATAAAATGTACGGGTAAAAACAAGTACATTGTAAAATCTGAAACACTCTCATAATGTAGTGGTAGCAAATAAATACATTATATCTCTAGTCAAAAAAAATCAAAAAGCAAAACTATTAAAAACAACTAGAGCCAAAATAATTTGTTAGAGCCCTATCTTTCACATATACAAAAATCAAATCAAAATAAAGACCTAAATCTAAGACCTCAAACTATGAAACTACGACAAGAAAACATTAAGGAAAATCTCCAGGACATTGGTCTGGGCATAAATTTCTTTTTAGTACTCTACAAGCACAGGCAACCAAAGCCAAAATGGATAAATGAGATTACATTAAATTATAAAGCCTCTTTACAGCAAAGGAACCAATCAATAAAGTGAAGAGATGACCCATAGAATGAGATAAAATATTTGCAAACCCCTCATCTGACAAAGAAGTAATAACCAGGGCATATAAAGGGCTCAAACAACTCTAAAGGAAAACACATTAGTAATCTGATCAAAAAATAGGCAAAAGATCTGAATAGACATTTATCAAAGACATGTCTTTGAGTCAGGCATATGAAAAGGTGCTCAACATCATTGATCATCAGAGAAATGAAAATCAAAACTACAATGAAATATCATGTTATCCCAGTTAAAATGGCTTTAATTCAAAAGACAGGGAGTAACAAACACTGTCGAGGATGTGGAGGAAGGGGGACCCTCATATACTGTTAGTGGGAATGTAAATTAGTACAACCACTATGGAGAACAGTTTTGATATTTCTCAGAAAACTAAAAATTGAGCTACAATATAATCCAACAATCTCACTGCTGGGTACTTACCCAAAATAAAGGAAACGTGTACATCCAGGATATGCCTGCATTCTCATGTTTGTTGCAGCAATGTTCACAGTAGCCATTATTTGGAAGCAACCTAGATGTGCAACAACAGATGAATAGTTAACAAAATGTGGTACATATACACAATGGAGTATTACTCAGTCATAAAAAATGATGTAATATCCTGTCATCTGCAACAACATGGATAAAACTGGAAATTATTATGTGAAGTGAAATAACACAAGCACAGAAAGACAAACATCATATATTCTCACTTATTTGTGGGATCTCAAAATCAAAACAATTGAACTTGGGACATAAAAAGTAGACGGATGGTAACCAGATACTGGGAAGGACAGTGGCAGGCTAGAGGGGAAGTGGGATTGTTAATTGGTAGGACAAAGAAGGAATAAATGAATAAGACATACTAGGTGCTCACATAACAGGGTGATTGTAGTCAATAATGACTTTTAATTACCCATTTAAAAATAGCTAAACGATTATGTTTGAATTGTTTGTAGAATAAAGGATGAACACTTGCAGGAACATCCCATTCTCTATGGTATGTTTATTTCAATTGCATGCTTATATCAAAACATTTCATGTACCCCACACGTGTATACACTTAGTATGTACCTACCAAATTTATTTAAAAATTTAAATCAAAAATTATATGCCAACAAATTTGACAACCTAGAACACATGAATACATTTCTAGAGATATATAACCCACTAACACTAAACTAAAAAGAAATTGGAAATCTGAACAGAACAAGAACAAATAAGGAGACTGAATCAGTAATTAAATGTCTGCTATCAAAGAAAAGCCAAGGACCGGATGGCTTTATTGTTGAATTCTACCAAACTTTTTAAAATGCTGATCTAACTCAATGCTGAAATGTCTTCTGAAATTTTCAAGAGGAGGGAATACTTTCTAATTTCACAAAGCCAGTATCACCCTGATAACAAAGCCAATCAAAGACACTACAATAAAACTATAGGTCAATATGACTGATTAACACAGATGTAGAAATTCTCCACAAATGCTAGCAAACATTTTTAATAGTACATTAAAAAAAAATCATTCACCATGATCAAGTAGGATTTGTTCCTGCAAAGCAAGGCTGGATTAACATATACAAATCAATAAATGTGATTCAACACATTAACAGAATCAAGTACAAAAATCATGTCATCATCTCAATGGATGTAGAAAAAGCATTTGAAAAATTCAACATGGTTTTATGTTAAAAAAAAAAAAAAAAACTCTCCACAAATTACATATAGAAGAAATGTTTCTTAACACAACAAAGGTCACATACAAGAAGAAGCCTACATGTAACATTACACCTAATGGTGAAAAGCTAAAAGCATTTCTTCAAAAATATAAGCAGAATAAAGATGTCCACTCACACAATTTCTGTTCAGCATAGGAAGCCCTATGTTTATCTGGAAGCCCTAGCCGGAGCAGAGTCAAGAGATAGAACTAAAATCCATCCAAATCAGAAATAATGAAGTAAAATTATCTGTTTACCAAAATTGTCTCAGTTAGGAATTATAACAAAAATTTGAAAGTCTCCACCAAAAAAGAACTGATAAATTAGTTCAATAAAGTTGCAGTATAGAAAATCAATTTACAAAAATCAGCAAGATTTCTATACACTAACAAACTATCTGGAAAAGGGATTTAAAAATCAAAACCACCTTATTTACAAACCATCAAATAAAAATTTTTAGAAGTAAATTTAACCAAGGACATAGCAATCTGTATACTGAAAACTATATAACATTGATAAAAGAAATGAAACAAATAAATGGAAAGATATCCTGAGTTCATGAAATGAAATAATTTTTTAATGTGCATACTACCCAAAGCAATATACAGATTTAATGGCATCCCTAATGAATTTCCAATAGCATTTTTTACAAAATAGGAATAGAAATCCTAAAATTCACATGCACAAAATAGCCAAAGAAATCTTGATCAAAAAGAACAAAGCTGGAGACATTACACTACTGAATTTCAAAATATATTGCCAAGCTATAGTAGTCAAAATAGCATGGTACTGACAAAAGCAGACATATTGACCAATGGAATAAGACAGTGCAGAAATAAACCCACACATATGTGGTCAATTAATTTTTGACAAAGGTGCTAAGGACACTTATGGAGTAAAGGACAGTCTCTTCAACAAATGGTGCGGGAAAAACTAGTATTCAAACACAGAAAAATTAAAACGGATTGTTATCTCACTCCCTGTGTAAGAATTAACTCAAAATGGATTGAAGATTTAAATGTAAAACCTCAAACTATAAAACCACTCAGCACTTTGGGAGACCGAGGCGGGTGGATCACGAGGTCAAGAGATCGAGACCATCCTGGTCAACATGGTGAAACCCTGTCTCTACTAAAAATACAAAACATTAGCTGGGCATGGTGGTGCGTGCCTGTAATCCCAGCTACTCAGGAGGCTGAGGCAGGAGAATTGCCTGAACCCAGGAGGCGGAGGTTGCGGTGAGCCGAGATCGCACCATTGCACTCCAGCCTGGGTAACAAGAGTGAAACTCCGCCTCAAAAAAAAAAAAAAAAAGAAACAGAGAGGAATGCTCTACGACATTGGTCTGGGCAAAAAAAAAAAATTTAAATATAAGCCAAAAACATAGGCAACAAAAACAAGAACAGATATATGGGATTACATAAAAAAAAAAAAAACCTTCTGAAAAGCACAAAGAAACAACAATAGGATGAAGAGAAAACTCATCTACTGAGAGAAAGCAGTTGCAAATCATGCATCGTCTAAAATAATAATATCCAAAATATGTAAGAAACTCAAACTATCAATATCAAGAAAATAATCCCTTTAAAATAAGGTCATTGAGATTGAACAGACATTTCTCCACTAGATACATAAATGAGCAAGAGATATATGAAAAAAATTCTCAACATATCTAATCATCAGAGAAATGCATGTTTAAATAACAATGAAATATCATTTCACACCTGTTAGGTAGGCTATTCTCAAAAAATGAAAAGTATTGGTGAAAATGTGGAGAAAAGAAAAACCTTATACATTGTTGCTGGTGTACTATATTCATATTGCCATTCTGGAAAACTGTATGGAAATGCCTCAAAAATCCAAAAGTAGAATTACCATATGACCCAACAATCCCACTACGCGGCATGTACCCAAAGTAACTGAAAACAGTATGCCAGAAACATATCTGCATTCCCATGTTCACTGCAGTATTATTTGCAGTAGCCAAGATATAGAAATGTGGTATATATACACAATGAAGGAAATTTGTCATTTGGAACTAAATGAATGAGCCTAGAGGGCATTATGTTAAGTAAAATAAGCCAGGCACAGAGAGACAAATGCAATATGATCTCACTTATTTGTGAGATCTAAAAAGGTCGAACTCATAGAAGTAGAGAGTAGAATGGTGCTTACCAGAGACTGGGAGTAGGGAGGCCAAGAGGTGGAAAAGGGAATACCTTGGTCAATGAGTAGGATACAAAATTACAGTTAGGTGGGAGGACGTTCTTATGTTCTATTACACAGCAAGGTGACTAGAGTTAATAATAATGTACTATATATTTCACAAAGCTAAAAGAGAGGGTATTAAATATTCTCACTGCAAAGAAATAATAAACATTTGAGGTAACAAATGTACTAATTACCCCGTTTATAATTTCACAATGTAGAAACATATTAAGAAACCACATTATAATTCATAAATATATACAATTATCATTTGTCTATTATTACTATCATTGAGATGGAGTCTCACACTGTCACCCAGGCTGGAGAGCACTGGAACGATCTAGGCTCACTGTAACCTCCACCTCCCAGGTTCATGCAATTCTCCTGCAGGTTTACAGGCACCTGCCACTATGCCCAGCTAATTTTTTGTATTTTTAGTAGAGACCAGGTTTCTCCAAGTTGGCCAGGCTGGTCTCAAACTCCTGACCTCGTGATTCATTCTCCTCAGCCTCCCAAAGTGCTGGGATTACAGGCATGATCCACCACACCTGGTCAATTAATTTTTTAAAAAAGGATTAATGTGAAGAATTTTTCCTTAATAGGAAAAAGTTATACTAGGAAAGCCAGAACAAGGATTCTAGTGGTCCATGATCTGATATAGAGCCCTATTTTTAATGATTAGGGTGTTAATTTCTTGAAGGAAAGATCTTTTTCACCCTTTTATCCTGAGAATCTAGCCTAGTGCCTGGAATTGTTAGTACATTAAATATTTAGACAATGAATATAGAATAAAATGACAATGAATTACAGTCTCTAAAATAATCTGTTTTGTAAGTAGAAAAAGGAGTGAAATTCAGCTATAAAAAGACTAAATTTTGCCATAGGCTTTTACCTAAAATAGCTTCATACTGAATATACAATGGTCACATTTAGCTTATGACAACTGGATTTTATTTCTTCATTATGTAATTCAGTAGAAAATGACAGTGTTTATGATGAAATTTTCTTTTTTTTAATCAAAATAAGACCTCAGACTCTGCTTATAAGGAATTCAAAAAAAAAAAGGACTGAAATCTATCCAATATATTCTTTTTCCCAATTTTTACTCCCTTCACAATGATACATAAGCCAAGCATAATTGTTCATGTGCCATATTAGGTAAGTCCTATCTAAGTACACATACATCCTGCTTTTGGAAAACCTAATCTACCCTAGATGTTGTGTGTGTGTGTGTGTGTGTGTGTGTGTGTGTGTGTGTGTGTGTGTGTATGTTATATTATACATATATATGTATGTATCATAATATGATTGTCAAAGTATCTATTGCAATAAAGAACGTTTTTGCAACAATAAAATATTGAACTTTCAGTGAAGGTTTAAATGATATTAAATCAACAAAAGCTGAGTTGGGAATAAGAATTTAGACACATATATAGAACATATGCAATACAGTACAGTATTTTAAAAATTATTCCACAAATGCTTAATGTTTCCCACATGCCAACACTCTAATATGCCTAAAGACAAAACAGTCAGCAAATAAACAAAATCCCTACCTTGTTGGAGTTTACGTTCTTGTAGGAGAAGGCAATATATAAGAAAGTTAATTTCAGATAACATGAAATGCTGAGGAGACAAGCAAGGAAAGGGAATATGTAGATTGATTGAGGGAATGGACTAGGGAGGATATTTTAGATACATTATTGGACTGTGCTCTCTGTACCGGCCACGTGAGGAGAAATGATGAATCAAAGAGTGCCAGCCATGTGAAGCTCTATCCACTGACTCCTTCCTCAATCTAACACTCCGAACAGCCATTAACAGTCAAATGCTGGCCATTTCTGTGCTGTGAAGCCCTGTGCAGGAGCATGTAGAAGAGTATAAGGTAAAAAGCATTAAATGTAGTATGAAGCATATTTGACATCAAACATCACAAGATTCTGAAACAGAAAGAGCAGGGAAAGATGATTTGGAATGCCTAGATTCTACTCTTCCTTTTAATCTTTTGGAAAACAGTTTTCTCATCAGCAAAATATTGTTGGATAAAATGCTCAATAGGATTCCTTCTAGATTTGATGGTTAATAATTGTAATTACAATCTGAAATAAGAATTTTTTTTAAAGTGCAATATATGTACAGTTGATATTTAGACACACAAATATTTGGAAAAAATCTGTGTAGATAAGTCCTTAAGAACTTTGCTCGTTCTGATGGTAAAGATTTCATTTTGGTTTTAGTTTTTTGTGTATCCCTTAAAATAGGATCAACTACTCCTCATTAATTTACTTAAAATGTATACTGCATAAGTCATATTATTCATTTAAAACCTCTCTATTTGTATCTCATGTTACTTAAACAATTTTGGTTGTAACTTCAAGTCTGTTGATTTCTTTTTTTCCCTTTCTGACAGCATTCTTATAAACCAAAAATGATTCATTTTCTCACAGTAAAATATTTCCATATTCAGAGTGTACTGCCACAGAAGAGTGAAAAATCAATAAAGCAACTCCTGTTTAGCAAAATTTCTCAATGAAAAACATTACTTATTTTTAAATGTGTGATATTTACAGTCATTAATGAAACTTTACTATAGGAGTTCTACAGTTCTCTCAGGGACTGACACATGTCTTTGTTTAAGGACTCTGTGGGATTTAATTGTCTTCATCTAATTTTCTAACAAGCATACCTTGTCTTCTTAAATATGATGTAGGTATGTGAGGGAAGAGAAGGGTAAGGAATGATGAGTCAATAAAAATGGGACATTCTGGAAATAGTATACAGCTTTGATTATTCATAATGAAAAAAACTATTAACAGCAAAGGGCCAAGTCATATTAAGTAAATGTGGTATTAACTGAAGGAATTACAAGGGGGAAAAAAAAACATTATTTCTGGAGCATGAAAAATGATGTATTAGATAGATGCACTCATGAAAAAGAATTGTCGGGTTCACTGTATTCATTTTTTCTAGATCCATAATGCTATGGGAAACTGGCCTTCTAAAAGCTATGGCTTATTACAGTTACAGCAGAGCAGCAATTTCATCAGACCTAGCTGATTATTGAAACATCTATGCACCATTGTAAATTAAAGGATCTCTAAAATTTGTTATCTTGAAATTAGGATTGACATTGCCAGATATGAAAATCAATGGTCTAGAATAGTCTACATAATCTTTTTGGATGATGCTGGAGTACCCATAGTGCATACAATGGGTACATCTGAAATTCAGAGGTAGAATGGAAGTAAACTCCCAGTGTCTTCTTAGAATGAAATTAGTCTCCAATTCTCTTGAAACAGTTTTCTTTTTTCCTCTATTATTACACAGCTAAGGAGCCCTTTGAAACATTATCTTTCTAATTACTGCTAGCCCATGAAGTTTTAGTATCATAGGTAACTGTATATCTGCTTAGTATTGCATGTATATCTGTTTTATACATAAAATATAGTTCTTTTTTTTCCTGTTTAAGAACAATTTTCACCCTTTAGTTGGGATGGGGAGGGCAATGTCCTGTTGAAAATGTATGTCTTGAACCTGGTTCATATACCAGGTTTGGTGTATGGACCAGAACATACTCCAATAGCTTTATGGAAACTGACTTCATTGGCACTCAGGTTTCCTACAGACTTTTGGAAGCTACAAAGGAAGATGATATTTTCCAAGCCTCCATGCCAAGGCAATCAACCCTTTAATAATATGCGTTTTAAAAGATACTTAAAGAACATTTGAAGAAAGATGAGAAATAACTATATCAGCCATTTTCAGTCAGGAAAAAAGAAACTAGTACAGAAACTGAAAGGAATTTGATATTAGAAAATCATTGTTTATAAAATCTTTGAATGACTAGAGAGGTGAAAGTCAAGGGAGATCACCTATGGCTTTTAAAACACCAACTTAGGTGTGATCTAGATAATCAAAAAATTGCTACAGTTACTCATAAATCAGGAAATGGAACCATGGCCAATTGCCACAGCTGCCCTGTAGTAAAAAGGCAGATGATTGGCAGGAAAAAAAATCATATTTATTAAAGTTTATATGGCTGATGCCACTGCTGAATAAAACAATAATACCTGCTGTCCCCTTTCTGTCTTCCAAATATTGTGCAAGAGCATGAGCAAGTATCATTGAGAATGCCAAAACCCTAAAATGAAATAGAAACAGACAAGGAGGAGGAGGAGGAAGGAAACTGGAAGAGGTGAAAGAAGAGGGGAGAACAAACCCATTCAAAAGTGGGTGAAGGATATCAACAGACACTTTACTAAAGAAGACATATATGAGGCCAACAAACATAACAAAAAATGCTCATCATCATTGGTCATTAGAGAAATGCAAATCAAAACCACATTGAGATACCATCTCACACCAGTTAGAATGGTGATCATTAAAAAATCAGGAGACAACAGATGCTGGAGAGGATGTGGAGAAATAGGAACATTTTTACACTGTTGGCGGGAGTGCAAATTAGTGCAACCATTGTGGAAGACAGTGTGGCAATTCCTCAAGGACCTAGAAATAGAAATACCATTTTAACCAGCGATCTCATTACTGGGTATATATCCAAAGAATTATAAATTGTTCTATTATAAAGACACATGCAAATGTATGTTCATTGCAGCACTGTTTACAATAGCAAAGACTTGGAGCCAACCCAAATGTCCAATGATAGATTGGATAAAGAAAATTTGGCACATATACGCTATGGAATACTATGCCGCCATAAAAAATGATGAGTTCGTGACCTTCATAGGGACATGAATGAATTTGGAAACCATCATTCTCAGCAAACTGACACAAGAACAGAAAACCAAACACCGCATGTTCTCACTCATAGGCAAGTGTTGAACAATGAGAACACATGGACACAGGGAGGGGAGCATCACACACTGCAGTCAGTTGCAGGGGGTCTAGGGGAAGGACAGTGGGGGGCAAGGAGGGTGGGGAGGGATAATGTGGAGAGAAATACCAGGTATAGATGATGGGGAATGAAGGCAGCAAACCGCCTTGCCATGTATGTTCCTATGCAACAGTCCTGCATGATCTGCATATGTACCCCAGAACCTAAAGTACAATTAAAAAAAAAGAAGAAGAAGAAGAGGAAGAGGGGAGAAGAAGAGAACCAAGGAGCTCAAAACAAAACAAAAACCAAATACAATGAAAATCTAGCACATATACTTTGTCCTCATGAAAAAATAAACTCTGGATTGTCTTTAACTTTCCTCTTATCTCAAATAGGGAGAGGATGAAACCAACCAACTTCACAGGACTGTTTTAAAGAGACAGAATGACTAGCTGAGTATGATGCTGGTGTCAACTAATATAATCTCTCCTCTGAAATTTAAAATAAACTTGTGTCCATGGACACTTGGAGTCTGGAATTCTGTAGTCTATGGCAATTCAGAGGGAAAAGGGTAGCTTATAACTTTCCTCCTGTACGTTCACAAGCCTCTATCCTATCAACTTATTTATAATCTCATCCTCTATCACTGTTCCATTGTGTTTACACTGTAGCAACCTGTGAATGGAGCCCTATTTCTTTTCCTTTATTTTCCCCAATATCTATTTTGAATTAATAGCTGTGAAATGCACGGGTTGTACAATTTAATGTGGCTCCGTTTCTTTTCTATGTAAAGTTATATCCTTTTCTCTCCATTTTAGACTCCTGGACTCTTCCATACTCCTTTAATGTGAAAAGGAATTTATCTCTCCTCTGTATTTTTGAATATCCAAAGGCTCCTTAATGTTTTTCTAAGAGAGAATCACCAAGTACTTTGTGTTTCAACCTTTTACTCTAAGGAGCTGGAAGAAGCGAAAAATGTCAGTCTTTCCTTCCCTCCAGACACGTAGGTGGAAACAAGCAATAAAGATATTTACTTTCTCACCAGTTTGAATTATAGTAACTCCACCATATAAGAAGACAGCTATTGGATCACATGCTTTGAGTTTTAAATAATTTTAGTTTTATGAAAAGTTAAATTTTTAAGATATCTGGAAGCATGAGTTATTTTTGCTATAGGTTTTAGAATTTTTTATCCTTCCGAGAAATCTTCTCCAACACTCATTTAAAGTTACAACCAGCCTCTATCTTTGTTGCCTTCTCCATGACACTACTCTGTAAATGGATTAATAATATATTCAACACTCAAAATCATAACTATTCTTTACATAGCTATTTTTTGTCTCTTGACTGTCTCCAATTTAAAAAGGTTTCTCAAAAATGGAAACTTATCTGACTCTTATACAAATGTAGCCCTCATGTCAGTGTAGTTACTGACACATAGTGGAGGTTTCTCAGATTATTGTGGAATGAATGAATAAATAAATGAATAAATGGGGAAGCAGAGGGAAGAACTGGGTGAGTGGGGAAAAGACATCAGTTCCCTATGAATGTCTGATGATTTTGTTCACTTTCAAGAACAGCTTGTAAATCCTCACCATTGTGGATGCTATGACTTGAGAGTCCATAGATAGTTTGGATTCTTAAGAATATGCTGAGGAAAGAGGTCCCACTATAAATAAAGATCCTTTATATAAGGTCTCCTTGATTGCTACCCAGGAAACCTCTGAGTATGAAGTTAGTTCAATTCTTCAGCTGTCATGGGCAAGTCTGAAGGTCACAAAGGCCAAAGTCCACATAACATGAGGCATTGATCTGCCATTCTTTTGTCAGTGTGAAAAAATGGACTGAATTATGGTGTGCCCCCCAAATTCATATGTTGACTTCTTAACATCCAATGTGGTTATATTTAGAAGGTAGGGCCTTTGAGAAGTTTTAGGTCATGAGGATGGGATCAGTGCCCTTATAAAAAGACACAAATCAGCTTGCTTTCTCTCTCTCTCTGCTCTTCACTATGTGAGGACGCTGCAGGAAGAAAGCAAGCCAGGAAGGGGGCCCTCCAGAGACTGGACCTGTTAGCACCTTGATCTTGTACTTGTCTCCAGAAATGGAAGAGATAAATGTTTGTTGTGTAAGTTATCCATTGTGTGATAATTCATTGCAGTACCCATTCCCTGATTAAGAAAGTAAAAATATAAAAACAAGACCTTCCCTCACCTGACCCTCCACCAAAAATGTATCCCTTGCCTTAGACAAATTTACTTTCTGTGTTTGAAAGAAAAGGTTGGTACACTCCTGCTGTTGTTACATGAGTTTATACAAAATAAGTTAGCAGTCTCATGTTTAAAACTGCCTACAAGTCAAATTTTTACAAATTAGTCTACTGCTATAGCCCTAGAATCTATATAACCAGATCCCTAAATATGTGGAATACAGACCGGTCAAGTAATAGGCTCCAAAGACAGCCATAATTTTATTCTCTGGAGCCTGTGAATATGTTATCTTACAGAGCAAAAGGCACTTTGCAGAGACAATTAAGGTTATGTATCTTAAGACATAGAGATTAGCATGGCTTATTCTGTCCAGCCAAATCTAATTACAGGAACCTTTAAATGCACTTTCTTCAGCTGGAGAGAGAGAGAGAAACAAAGACAAAAAAAAAAAAAAAGAGAGGGAATGGCAAAGAGGAACTGTGGAGAGATAAGACAGAAAGAGAGGTCAGAGAGATTCAGCACATGAGAGGACTTGATGCATCATTGCTAGCTTTGGAGATGAAGAAGGCCATGGGTGAGAGAATTCGGGTGGTATCCAGAAGCTGACAGACCCCTAAGTGACAACCAGCAAGGAAACGGGACCTTAGTCCTACATCAACATGCTGAATTCTGCCAACAGCCATAACAGCCATGGAAGTTAATTCTCCTCCAGAAACTTCAAATAAGAGCCCAGCTGACATTTTGACTTCAGCTTTGCGAGAATCAGAGAAAGAAAACCATCTGAGCCTTCTAAGACTCCTGACCTACAGAACAATGAAACAATACATTTGCATTGTTTTAAGCTGCTAACATTTGTGATTAATTGTTATGGGAGAAATAGAAACCTGAAACACAGAACAAACATTCACCTGGGCCTTGCCACTTAAAATGTGGAGGAAGGCACTTTGATCCAACTGACCCTCACTGATGTTCAACCTGCTGATGAAATGCCATCATTATTCATTAAAAACCATACTGGAAACAGGATGTTGTCAGAATGGAGTAACAGACAAGTCCATTAATGTTTATGAAGGTCAACTAATGATTTAGTTGCTCAGATTAACTTCAGGAATTTAGCAGGAACCTAAAGAAAGGGAATACAGTACACATAAGTACTGGCAAGGAGTGTTTTTGTTTGTTTGTTTTAGTTACAGAACATAGGGCTTCGCCAATGATTGCAGGCCTAGTTAAGACACAGTAGAATGACATGAGGCTATGAGGAGAGAAACCAGAAAGAGGATAATCAGAGGTCAGCAAGAAGTGACTGGAGATATAATTGAAGGAAGATGAACATGAGTAAAGATGAAAGTTATCTTTACTTCAAAACCCTGATAAGAGTTGGCTCTATTTATAAATATTACAGATTCAAAGCTAAGAGAAAACAAATGTAGTCAAAGCTAAAATTAGCAAACAGCCTAGATGTACCTGAGAAATTTGTGCATTGTTCCCAGCAACATGTACGTGATTTAAAATTAAAATTAAAAAGATACATTCAGGTGACTTTTTAGAGTAAATGCCAATTCATTAAAAAGTTAAATATGATTTAGTTATATTAATAATCAAACTAGATATATACATTAATAATCTATGGATATGAAAAACTTTAATATATCAGATTAGGAAAACTAATGGATTTGTATGTATTGAACACATTGTCAACAAAAATATTTGCAAATGAAAATCTTGGGTCACACTCACAGTCAGTATCCCTAAATAGACTCTTATTTGGTCCAAGACATGATATTACACTTAAACTAAAATAAAAACAACCAAAAAGAATTTTGATCAAAATTTAGGGGGGCTATCCTTTTATAGATTTTAATGATACCAAAATAGCAAGAAGACTAGCCAAAGCTTAACTCAAAAGTCTTTTAATAAATTATAAACTAAAGTGATGATAAAAATCACAATGACACCAGGAATTAAGCACTTATTATTTAAGTGACACTCATGTTACTAGGAATTATATTTGATTTTTTTAGTATCTTAAATCTATGATTTATATATTATCATCTAAATTGTATGGTGGAGGAAGCTGAGGCCAGTGAAAAGTGATGTTTTGCTCAGAAACAGTAATAACTGTCAGAATAAGCATTAAGAAACAAAATTTTGAGGGATAAAAGACACCCTTGCTTAATCAGTCTTGAAAATCTCTATTTCTAAAGACTCCCTCAAAAGTTTTTCATTTATTCATATTTGCTACGTATTACTACAATAAGTTGACAACTAATGAGCAAAACTGGAACCTCTGTACTCTTTAATATGTACGTCTTAGGTTACTACTAACTCTAAATATATTCAATGTTTTTGCCAAATATATGTATTTTCACATATATTACTCTTTGCTCATTTCCTGTTGAATTTTAATCATTCTTTGATGAAGGGCATTAATATATTCTTCATTATATGTATTTAAAATATTTTTATTATTTGAAATTTGGTTTTGTTTGTGATATTTTTGATGAAAACATTTTTATTTGATTAAAGCAATATATAACAATTTAGTATAGATGCCTTCTTTATTACATACTTAAAAATTCCATTTTGTTAAGTTTAAAGATAATCTTCTGTAGATTTTGTTTAAACACTGTTAAAATGATATGCTGTTATGTGAAAAATTTACACATTTTATATTCTCATATATTTTATTAAAATTGTGTAGTTTTACTTATACATACATCTAGCACATTTCTTTTTAGTTTTATTTGTTAGTGTTTTGTCATTTACATTGCTACTGTGATTAAGTCTTTTTAAATCATGTTTTTTCCAAAGGTTAATGATGGCATATAGAAATGCTGCTGAATTTTATAGGAATTTTGTAATAGCCATGCCACTGTTATATTTTTATAGTTTTTACTATTTTATTGGGATTTCAGTAATCATATTATCTAAAGATTATTCTAATTTTTCATAAGAGTTCATATATTCCATTCACTTTATCTTATCTCACTGACTAGAACTTCCACAAAGTAATTGTGTGATACTGATGATAAAGAATATTATTGTCTTCATCTTTCCATTAATGAAACTATTAATTTCATTATCACTTTGTACAATTAAATATTTTAGATGACACATGTGAAAAAGTAATGCTGGACTGAGTTAAACTTTTGTTGAAGAATATCAAGAAAACGTGGTTTTCTTCATTGCACGTCCTAATGTGACAGAATATATGGATAGGTTATTTTAGGATAAATCACCTTTGAATTGCTGCCATCAATCTTATTGACTAATGGGTATTTTAAAAATATATATTGCTTGATCTTCTATTAAAGACTTCATTGCAAACATGCACACAGGCATTTTCTCTTAAGATTGAGTTGTAGATCTTTCTCTGTGCCATCTTCAAGGTTTAGCATTACAATTATACTTGATTCATAAAAGGAGCTTAGACTCTGTATTTTTATGTTGTTTAATAATTTACATTTGAAGGAATATAATTCATCAAATAAAATACTTGCCAATAACAGTCGTGTCCCAGCACCTTCCTTAGAAATAATTTTTTGACAACATTTTAAATCTATCTCATGTAATTGGCTTGTTCAACATCATTTTATCATCTTAAAGTATTTTTCTGAAATTATATGTTATGTTTAAATGTCCATTTTCTAGTATTTTTTAAAGCAGACATATTTTTTCCAGGTTTCATGCCTCTGAATCAAAGTTTAATCTGAGCTGAAGTTTACCTTTATTTCCCCTAAAAATGAAATGTCAGGAGAAAAGGTTGTGAGTTGGCCCTGTAGGGGGAGCTTTTTTCAATCTGTTATCATCTGCCACACAGATGGTACTCTTTGCTCCTGGCATTCTTAGATGTTTCTTTCCTACACCGATATCATGTAGTCATTGCAGAGGACTTGGAAGAGTCCTTTAATTAACATATAATTAAATTGTTAATTGTTAACAAACAACTAATATTTTAACAAACAACTAATACTGTTAACAAACAACAAATTTGAATTGAATGATAAAAATAACACCCTCCTTTCCAAATATGCCATTATGAATATCAACAGAAATGTAATGATTCTGAAGGGAAACAGTGAGGATGCATCTCTTGTCCTTTCTTGGTTTCTCCTCATAAGCAAGATTTCTGCTCAGGCAGTTATCAGAGAGTATACCAACTCTACAGGACTACCATTCTCAGAGACATTTCTGCTCAGCATTTTCAAGTTGAAGGAAACAGAAACTCTTTTTCACATTTAGAACCAACTCTGGACCATTCTACCCAGAAAACTGACACCGTACCACCTGGTGAAACTTGCTTGGCACTAACAGTTTTCCTTTAATGACTTTGCAAAATGGCTGCAATATTTCAGTTAAATTCTGAATTGCCTTGAGTTGTGCCAAATGTAGTACACGACTTCTTATAATCTATTCAATGCATTTTATGTTATCTCTCAACTTTAGTACCTAGGTGATAGGCCAGAAATATTGAAATACAAAATAAATTAGGAAGTAGGAATTATTCTATTGGAGCCCTGCTTGGATAGGTCTATACAGTTATAGAGAATTTGGATAATACTTGTTCACTTGATTTTGGAATCTTAGATGAGTACTCTTTTGTGTAAGAATTTGTTTAATAAATTGTTATAAATTGTTACAAATGTCCTATTGGAGACAATTTCTTTTTCCTAAAGATATTTCACTAAAGAAAGAAAACAGCAACAAAATCTTTTCCATGTAGGGTGCTAAACTTGGTAATAAAGGTAACAGTTTCACTTGAACTATTCAGGCAGAGTCCTGTGTTTGGGAGGGCTACTAAGGCAGCAAAATAAGGTTGAAGTCACAACTGCTATAAAGAGATTACTGACATCTCCAAAAGATTTAATAAGATATATGTCAAAACTAAAATTAATTTTCCTATAGGAAGTTGATAATTGTTCTGCTGGGTGTCCCCACCCAAATCTCATATTGAATTGCAATCCCCACGTGTTGGAGGAGGGGCTGGTGGGAGGTGATTGAATCACAGAGGCAGACTTCACCCCTTGCTCTGCTTGTGATAGTGAATGCGTTCTCACAAGACCTGGTTGTTTAAAAGTGTGTGGTGATTCCCCCTTAGTACTCTCTCTCTCTCCTGCTCTAGCACAGTAGGGCATGCTTGCTTCCCCTTCATCTTCTGCCATGATTATAAGTTTCCTGAGTCCTCCCAGACATGCTTCCTGTACAGCTTGTGGAACTGTGAGTCAATTAAACCTGCTTTCTTCATAAATTACCCAGTCTTAGGTAGCTCTTTATAGCAATATGGAAATGGACTAATACAGAAGTTAAGTGCTTCTTTTTTTCTGATCTTGATATGTTCAGATTCTCTTAGATGTTGTACTGTAAACTCTTCTAGGGTCAATATGAGAACTTTCATGTAGTAGGTTTTCCTTTCTAATTTCTAGTCTAGACATAAGTGAGATCAATAATATGAGACACATGTCTGCATCTATCATTTACAAATTGCTTGTTTTCCTTACATTTTTATACATAACTGAAACATGAAATAACTGGGGGGAAGAATACACGTTTGCAATTTAAATTACCTTCAGTCAAGCCTAAAACTTTAATTGTTTTTATTTGTGAATAGAATAATTGTAAGTCTAAATGTTAATTTCAATGAAGTATGATTAATGTTTATACGCACTACAGTATATCCCTAAAATATATTTCCATTATTAAAATGTAACTATACCAATACAGTTATAATACAGTCATATAGTAGTTTAGTACATAGTCACCTATATATAAATGGGAAAGTATTTTATCGCAATTTTAAAAATTTACTTAAGTTTTCTACAATAGAGAGTATGAATTGATTTTTATTTCAATTATTTGCTAGCATGAACAAAAGAAGAAATTTAAGTTATCATACTACAATATGAGCAACTTCAATTATGCTAAGAAATAATCACATGTATTTTCTTTGTAATGTTTTATTGAGCTAAATGACAGAAATTATGATGTGAGTAGGGCCAAGGTATTCAAGTTTTATAGTAATGACTATGGTATGATTATGTAACAGATTTATGATACCAGCTATATTTTACTGCAGTATTTTTGTCTTTAGTTTCTCCAAGGGAAATATATATTATTTGTGATTCAGCCAATGATGAAATGGCTCCAGGGATTAGTAATGAGATATGGAAACCCTTCATCTCAAAGTTTCTTGGCCCAGGACATGATACTTATAGCTGCTGGTTTGTATTACCTATTGATCACAAAATATGCCATGTAACATGAATTCAGAGAATTGCATCGAGTCACCTGTCACTAATTTTGGTTTGTTGTAAGCTACATGTTTATAATTAATCAGCATCTCCTTCCTGTCATGCTTTGCAAGGACATGGTAATTATTTATAGATTCTATTCCTCTGTAGTGCTATACAGCCCCAAAGCCAAACAGAGTAGACTAACTTCTCAAACTGCCATTGGTCTATTGACCACTGTTGTCTATTGGCAGTTAGTCATTCAGTCACTGGCTTAATCATTAGCCCATTATTATTATCATAGTTATATATTAGGTAACATTTATTGTGTCTATATTAGTTGTTTTATGAATAAGATCATTTAAGCATACCAAAACTCTTTGAGCTAGAGATTATAATCACCATTTTACGGACTGAGTAAGTTGAAATTAAAAGAGGCCATGAAGCTTTCCCAAAGCCAAACAGTTACTAGATAGTAAAGCTGGGTTGAAACTCAAAGCCATTTTACTTTGGCTATAAATAAGTTTAACTCATTTTGTTTAAATGTTCTTTTTGCTATTAAGTAAACGTAGAAAATTCCCAGGATTCAAGGTTATGGTTGCATTCATCATATATACTCTCATGCACCCTCCAAAAGAAACAAAAAAGAGAGCGAAAAAATACAATTTTAGTATCATTTTCTTCTATTAAATATTTTTAAAAAGTACATTCAATTCAGATGCTTTCTTCACATTAGTGCCAAGTTATAGACTCTATTTGGGTACTGTTAAGGCGCTCATTAACACTTTCACATTTTAAGTGTATACATATGTAATTTAAAATATGTAATTTTAAATATATATTACAAACACACACATATGCTAGTTTTATGGCAATTTGCACTTTTAGGCAGCTATAATTCTATTCAATATGAAAATACAATATAATGGCAATTTAGTAAATAAGGCTAATCCATAAGTGACATAATACATTAGAAAACAGTTAGTAAAAGCACTGTACACAAGAATAATAAAAACTGAGTTTTATGAGGAAATGTAAGCCAAGTTTTTCTTCTTGCAGAAAATATTGCTTGCTTTTACTTTTCCTAGATCCTCTCCATGCCCTCTGACCAAAAAAAAAATAATTCCAGCATGACATCATCATAGAACTTAATTATACTACTTTTACTGGCATAAAATTTTATTTCATCAAAACAAATATTCCATGGGAGATATCCTAATGAGGATATAGAAAGTCACTTCATTTTGAAAGTAAGTCACTTAGTATCCACTGTGCATTTATTCATTCATTTGAGAAATAATTTTGTTTTTTTGTTTTGGAGTGAGACATAGTCTCACTCTTGTTGCCCTGGCTGGGGTGCCATGACGCAATCTCAGCTCACTGTAACCTTCACCACCTGGGTTCAAGAAATTCCCATGCCTCAGCCTCCCCAGTAGCTGGGATTGCAGGCGCCTACCACCATGTCCGGCTAATTTTTGTATTTTTAGTAGAGACTGGATTTCACCATGTTGGCCAGGCTGCTCTCAAACTCCTGACCTCAGGTGATCCACGTGCCTCAGCCTCCTAAACTGAGAGATAACAGATGTGAACCAGTGATCCAAGCTGAAGAAATAATTTTGAGTTCATATAAAAATCACCATAAGTACAAGGAATATATTAATAAATAACTTTTAAAAATGTTTTTATAGAGACAGGGGTCTTGCACATTGTCCACACTAGTCTTGAACTCCTGGCCTTAAGCTGACCTCCTGATTTAGTCACTTAAAGTGTTGACATTACAGAAGTGAGCCACTGTGTCTGACCTAATAAACAAATATTAAAATGTGTTTGCATCATAATTTTTATACTCCTGTTGAGAGTAAGAAGATAAACAGTTAAATAAATAATTCAATAAAAAATAGTATTATAAAGGAAATGAATCAGAAATTTTAGTATTTCTCATACAAATTATCTTGTACTGATAAGAGAAATTAAAGCAATTTAAATTATATAATGGTAAAAGGAATCTCCAAATACTTGGTAGAATAATTCTCAATTTACCATGAGAAGCTGAATATTTATTTCCTTCAGCAGAGAGACAAAAAAAAGCTTTCTTGGAGCATTTATAGTTTACGACTCTCTAACAGCTTTTACACAACAAACAAAACAGAAACCCAAGATTTGTATGGCCCTAAATATAAGCTGTTTATAAATGTAGCTTTAATTTTCCTAGCATATTCTCAAATATGCCAGATAAATGGCCTGTATTAAAATATTTGTGATACCTCTAAAGAGAGGGAAAATTTGTTTTAAAAGATCCTGAATGTTTGTATGATTTGAATGTAATACTATAATTTACAGAATAAATGGAAACTACAGGAGGATTCAATATGGCCGAATAGGAATAGCTCTGGAGTGCAGTTCCCAGAAAGAACAACACAGAGGGTGAGTGACAACCGCATTTCCAAACAAATTTTCACTTCCCATAGACCAGGAGATTCCTGGGCCAAAAAGCACCATGAGTTTTCAGCACGGTGGTTTCAGCCAGTGCCAGATTGGCACACAGAAACTCACACAAATCTGGGCGGCTGTTTCAACTGGCGCCTGGAATGCCTGGGAGACAGAGCCACCCATTCAACTGCAAGAGAGGGGGCAGAGACAGGGAGCCAGGCAATCTGGCTCAGCTGGTACCACCCCACAAAACAAGCAATCTGAAATGCTCTGGATTGAGTTTTGCAGCAAGTGCAGCTGGACCCAGGACTGTCCAGTTCAGTAAAGGGAAGAGTGACCACCACTACCGAGTGTCCGCCACTACCAAAGCAATTCACCCAGCAGCTAGGCAGAGCCTGCGGCAGCTCAGCAATACCTCTGCTCGCAGACTGTGACTAGACTACTCCTTGCGGGGCAGGGCATCTATGAAAAAAGGCAGCAGCATGACAGGAACTTATAAATAAAGCTGACCTTCCTAGGACAGAGCACCTGGGAAAAGAGGTGGTTATGAGTTTCACTGTATTAGACATAAAATTACTTGCCCAGCAGCTCGGCACAGAACAATAGAGCCCCCAGCACAGCATTTGAGCTCCTGGAAGGGACAGACTATCTCCTCAAGCAGCTCCCCAACCCCTGTATACCCAAAGAGACAACCTCATAAAGGAGAGCTCAGGCTGACATCTGGCAGGTACCCTTCTGGGATGAAGTTAACAGAAGAAGAAATCAGGAGCAACTCTTACTGTCCTGCAGCCCCTGCATGTGATCCCCAGGCAAGCAGGGTCTGGAGTAGACCTCCAAGAGTCCTACAGCAGAGGGTCCTGACTGTTAGAAGGAAAACTGAGAAACAGAAAGAAATAACTTCATCATCAACAAAAAGGACATCCACTCAGAGACCCCATCTGAAAGTCACCAACTTCAAAGACCACAGGTAGATAAAGTCACTAAGATGGGAAGAAATCAGCACAAAAAGGATGAAAACACCAAAAACCAGAACATCTCTCCTACTCCAAAGGATCAAAACTCCACACCAGCTAGGGAGCAAAGATGGATGGAGAATGAATCTGATGAATTGACAGAAACAGGCTTCAGAAGATAGGTAATAACAAACTTCCCAGAGCCAAAAGAACATGTGCTAAATGAAGGCAAAGAAACAAAGAACCTAGAAAAGAGGTCAGATGAGCTGCTAATTAGAATAAACAGCTTAGAGAAGAATATAAATGACTTGATGGAGCTGAAAAACACAACATGGGAACTTTGCGAAGCTTACACAAGTTTCAATAGCTGAATCAACCAAGCAGAAGGAAGGATATCAGAGATTAAAGATCAACTCAATGAAATAAAACGAGAAGGCAAGAATAGAGAAAAAAGGGTAAAAAGAAATGGACAAAGCCTCCAAGAAATGTGGAATTATGTGAAAAGACCTAATCTACATTTGATAGGTGTACCTGAATGTGACCTAGAGAATGAATCCAAGCTGGAAAACATTCTTCAGGATATTATCCAGGAGAACCCCAACCTAGCAAGCCAGGCCACTTTTCAAGTCCAGGAAAAATACAGAGAACACCACAAAAATATTCCTCAAGAAAAACAACCCCAAGGCACATAATTGTCAGATTCACCAGGATTGAAATGAATGAAAAAATGCTAAGGGCAGCCAGAGAAAAAGGTAGGGTTACCCACAAAGGGAAGCCCATCAGACTCACAGAAAATCTCTCTGCAGAAATCCTACAAGCTAGAAGAGAGTGGGGGCCAATATTCAACATCCTTAAAGAAAGAATTTTTAACCTAGAATTTCATGTCCAGCCAAACTAAGCTTCATAAGTGAAGGAGAAAGAAAATCCTTTAAGGACCAGCAACTGCTGAGATATTTCGTCACAACCAGGCCTGCCTTACAATAGCTCCTGAAAGAAGCACTAAACAAGGAAAGGAACAACCAGTATCAGCCACTCCAAAAATGTACTAAATGGTAAAGATTATCGACACAATGAAAAAAATGGTCAACTAATGGGCAAAACATCCAGCTAGCATCAAAATGGCAGGATCAAATTCATACATAACAATATTAACCTTAAATGTAAATTGGCTAAATGCCCAATCAGAAGACACAAAATGGCAAATTGGATAAAAAGTAGGACCCATCAGTGTGCTGTATCCAGGAAACCCATCTCATATGCAAGGACACATAAAGGCTCAACATAAAGGGATGGAGGAAGATTTATCAAGCAAACGGACAGGAAAAAAAAAAAAAGCAGGAGTTGCAATCCTAGTCTCTGATAATATAGAATTTCAACCAACAAAGATTAAAAGAGACAAAGAAGGGCATTACATAATGGTAAAAGGATCAATGCATCAAGAGGAGCTAACAATCCTAAATATATATGCACCCAATACAGGATCACCCAGGTACATAGAGCAAGTTGATAATGAACTGCAAAGATAGTTAGACTCCCACACAATAATAGTGGGAGGCTTTAACATTCCACTGACAATATCAGACAGATTAACAAGACAGAAAATTAACAAGGATGTCCAGGACTTGAACTCAGACCTGGAACAAGTGGACTTAATAGACATCGAGAGAACTCTCCACCCTAAATCCACAGAATATACATTCCTCTCATCAGCGCATTGCACCTACTCTAAAACTGACCACATAATTGGAAGTAAATCACTCCTCAGCAAATGCAAAAGAATGGAAAGCATAACAAACAGTCTCTCAGACCACAGGGCAGTCAAATTAGATCTCAGTATTAACAAACTAACTCAGAACCGTACAGCTTCATGGAAACTGAACAACTGGCTCCTGAATGTCAACCAGATAAACAATGAAATGAAGGCAGAAATAAAGATGTGATTTGGAACTAACCAGAATGAAGACACAACATACCAGAATCTCTGGGACACATATAAAGCAGTGTCTAGAGAGCAATTTATACCAATAAATGCCAACATGAGAAGCAAGGATAGATCTAAAATTGACATCCTATCATCAAAATTGAAAGAATTTGAGGAGCAAGATAAAAAAAAATCTCAAAAGCTAGCAGAAGACAAGAAATAACTAAGATCAGAGCAGAACTGAAGGAGATAGAGACACAAAAAACCCTTCAAAAAAATCAATCAATCCAGGAGCTGGTATTTGGAAAGATAACAAAATAGACCACTAGCCAGATTAATAAAAAAGAAAAGGGAGAAGAATAAAATAGATGTCATAAAAAATGATAAAGGGGATACGACCACTGATCCCACAGAAACAAATTACAATCAGAGATTACTATAAACAACTCTATGCACATAAACCAGTAAATCTGGAAGAAATGGATAAATTCCTGGACACTTGAACCCTCACAAGCCTACACTAGGAAGTTGAAATTTTGAATAGACCAATAACAAGGGCTGAAGTTGAGGCAGCAATTAATAGCCTACCAAACAAAAATTCCAGGTCCAGACAGGTTCACAGCTGAATTCTACCAGACATACAAAGAGGAGCTGTTATCATTCCTTCTGAAACTATTCCAAACAATACAAAAAGAGGAAATCCTTCCCAAATCATTTTATGAGACCAACATCATCCTGATACCAAAACACAGCAGAGACTCAACAAGAAAAGAAAACTTCAGGCCAATATCCCTAATGAACATAGATGCAAATATCTTCAATAAAATACTGGCAAACCGATTGCAACAGTGTATCAAAAAGCTTATCCATCACAATCAAGTAGACTTCATTCCAAGGATGCAAGGCTAGTTCAACATACACAAGTCTGTAAACGTAATCCACCACATAAACAGAATCAAAGACAAAAACCACATGATTATCTCAATTGATGCAGAGAAGGCCTTTGACAAAATTCAACAGCCCTTTATGCTAAAAACTCTCAATAAACTAGGTATGCAAGGAACATATCTCAAAAGAATAAAAGCTACTTCCGACAAACCTACAGCCAATATCATACTGAATGGGCAAAAACTGGAAGCATTCCCTTTGAAATCCGGCACTAGACAAGAATGCCCTCTCTCACCACTCCTATTTAATATAGTATGGGAAGGTCTAGCCAGAGCAATTAGGCAAGAAAAAAAAAACGTATTCAATTAGGAAAAATGGAAGTCAAATTGTCTCTATTTACAGATGACATGATTGTATATTTAGAAGACCTTATCATCTCAGTCCAAAATCTCCTTAAACTGATAAGCAACTTCAGCAAAGCCTCAGGATACAAAATAATTGTGCAGAAATCACAAGCATTTCTATACAGCAATAAGAGGCTAACAGAGAGCCAAATCATGAGCAAATTCCCATTCACAATTACTACAAAGAGAATAAAATACCTAGGAATAAAACTAACAAAGGATATAAAGGAACTCTTCAAGAAGAACTACAAACCACTGCTCAAGGAAATATGAGAGGACACGAACAGATGTAAATACATTCCATGCTCATAGTTAGGAAGAATCAATATTGTGAAAATGGCCATACTGCCCAAAGTAATTTACAGATTCAACATTATTCCCATCAGGCTACCAATGACCTTCTTCACATAACTGGAAAAAAACCACCTTAAATTTTATATGGAAATAAAAGAGAGCCCGCACAGCCAATACAATCTTAAGCAAAAAGAACAAAGCCACAGGCATCATGCTACCTGATTTCAAAATATACTACAAGGCTACAGTAATCAAAACAGCATAGTACTGGTGCCAAAACAGAGATATAGACCAATGGAACAGAACAGAGGCCCTGGAGGCAATGCCACACATCCACAACTATCTGATCTTTGACAAACCTGACAAAAACAAGCAATGGGGAAAGGATTCCCTGTTTAATAAATTGTGTTGGGAAAACTGGCTAGCCGTGTGCAGAAAGCAGAAACTGGACCCCTTCCTGACATCTTACACTAAAATTAACTCCAGGTGGATTAAAGACTTAAACATAAGCCCTAACACCATAAAAACCCTAGAAGAAAACCTAGGCAAAACCATTCAGGACATAGGCATAGGCAAATGGCTAAAACACCAAAAGTATTGGCAACAAAAGCCAAAATAGACAAATGGGATCTAATTAAACTCCAGAGCTTCTGTACAGCAAAAGAAGCAATCATTAGAGTGAACCAGCAACCAACAGAATGGGAAAAATGTTTTGCAGTCTACCCATTCTGACAAAGCGCTAATATCCAGAGTCTACAAAGAACCAAAACAGATTTATAAGGAAAAAAAAACAAACCCATCCAAAAGTGGGAAAATGATATGAACAGACATTTTCCAAAACAAGACATATGTGAGGCCAAAAAACATATAAAAAATGCTAATCATCACTGATTATTAGAGAAATGCAAATTAAAACCACATTGAGATACCACCTCACACCAGTTAGAATGGTGATCACTAAAAAATCAGGAGACAACAGATGCTGGAGAGGATGTGGAGAAATAGGAACACTTTCACACTGTTGGTGGGAGTATAAACTAGTTCAACCATTGTGGAAGACAGTGTGGCGCTTCCTCATGGACCTAGAAATAGAAATTCCATTTGACCCAGCAGTTCCATTACTGGGTATATACCCAAATGATTATAAATCATTCTGTTATAAAGACACATGCACATGTATGTTCATAGTGGCACTGTTTACAATACCAAAGACCTAGAACCAACCCAAATGCCCATTGACGATAGACTGGACAAGGAAAATGTGGCACATATATGCCATGGAATACTATGCAGCCATAAAAAATGATGAGTTTGTGTCCTTTGTAGGGACATGGATGAATCTGGAAACCATAATTCTCAGCAAACTGACACAATAACAGAAAATCATACACCACATGTTCTCACCCATAGACAAGTGATGAACGATGAGAACACATGGACACAGGGAGGGAAGCATCACACACTGGTGTCTGTTGTGGGGGCAAGGGTGGGGCAGTGGGGGCGGTGGGGAGATTGGAGAGGGATAACATGGGGAGAAATGCCAGATGTAGGTGATGGTGGAATGGAGGCAGCAAACCACATTGCCATGTGTGTACCTATGCAACAATCCTGCATGATCTGCACATGTACCCCAGAACCTAAAGTACAATTAAGAGGAAAAAAAAAAGAATTAAGAAAAAAAAAATGCCATTTTCATTTGTGTTTAACTTATTTGGAACTGAAAAAAATGGATAAAGAAGAATTTTAAAAGTCAAAAATAAATGCAAACTACCACTCTAAATGTTGAATTTATTGCATTATGAATATATGTAGAAAAATAATTTATATCTGTTGGTAAGGTACCTTTTTTAATATTGCATGTGATAATTCCATGTTAAAAACAAATCTGTTGTTGATGTCACCAAGAAAACTCAAAAATCAAAGACAAGAAATGAAAAAGGGAATATTTCCCAGGTTGATTTCCTACCAATAAATCACTGTCATTATCTTTACACCTTAATAGTGCACTTATTCACAGTGGCAAACCTCTGACAGGCACTTTAATACATCTTAAGGTTCATGTCAAGTTGTATAACTTGGAACAAATTCCAGGTGGTGAATTCTGAGGTCCATGACTGGTAGGCAATAAATGACTGTATTTTCAGCAAACCTTTTAATCCTATGGAGAGTTGATCTGACATGAGAATATAAACCATAGATCACTGTGGCAAATGTGATTAGTCTGAGAAAAATCCCCATTATTTACAGTCTCCTTTGAGGGGAAATTCTTCCCTGAGCTTCTTATATATGGTTTAGAAAATAGTGTATTAGTAGTTGCCATTTTCATTTGTGTGTAACTCAGAAGAAGATAATTTTGACGTACATTTTTAAAATTTGTTATAAAATAATTTGATTTGGTTTTAGCTACTTAATTTTATTCTGAAAATAAATACTATGGTATCAATTTTTTGTGGGTTTTCAGTCTCAGAACGCTTATATTTATTTAAAAGAACTTCTAAAGTACCAGCAGTTTAAAAATAATTTTCAGTAAAAGAAAAAATACAATCATTACCATCAATGAACTTACAGAGTAGTGAAAATTAGAAAATTATGTAATAACTACATTAAAATGCAATGTACTTGCCACGAGAAAATACAGACAGTAGTTGGGTGTATGGGTGCTGAGGAGATTGACTAAGGACAGAGTACCATGACCTATAGGATACTATAAAGATATTTAGCATATGTGTCATTTGATTAAATATAGAAAAAAAATGCATATTTGAAAAATTAATAGACAGAAATCCTACAATTTTGACAAAATGTAATAACCACAGATTTTAAAAGTTCAATGAAGTGCAAGAATAAAAAATCGAAAGAAAATCATAACTAGGCTATAATTTTGATAAAAAGTAGTAATCACAGATTCAAAAAGTTCAATGAAGTGCAAGGATTAAAAAAAATAGAAAGAAAATTATAACTAGGCACATTATAATCAAATTTCCTAAAAGCAAATAACAAGAAAGGATTAAAAGAAGCTAAAAGACAAAGAAAGATTGCAATATGATGAACAATGCAAAAAATGAGAGTTGTCTTCTCATTAAAAGCAAGGCAAGCCAGAAGAACATGAAGTTACATTTTTAAAGTTATTTTTTCTTAAAGAAGCTAAAAACTAGAATTCTACATTTAGCGAAACTATCCTTCAAAAAGTCTGTAATATAAACAAAGTTTTAACATGTGAAGGCTGATTTTGTCACCAGCAGACCTGTACTAAAAAAAATATATATATATATTGGGGAATTCTTCAGGTTGAAGAAAATGTTACTAGATAGAAATTTAGGTCTAAGGGGAAAAAGGGAAAATACCAGCAATGCTACATATGTGAGTAAATATAAACGACTGTTTTTTTTTCTATTCTTAACATCTTTAATAAAAAAACTGATGGACTCTTAATATATGTAAATTAGACCTCTATAAACTTGGATTTTCAAGGAGAACAATTGAAGCAATAATAATAAAAATCTATTATTGTGTTCATAAAATAGATAGAGGCATATTTACCATAGCAGGACAAAGATTGGAAAGAATAAATAGAAATGTCTCATATATGCAGTGGTAAAATGCTAATTTTAGGATAAGCACAAGTTTAGGACACATATTACACTTGCTAGAGTAACTGCTTATAAAATTATAAAGAAAAGATGATGTTACTCAATATAATATCCATCTATATAATATACTGATGTTGCTCAGTAGAAATAAGATTGTTTTATGCTAGGTAATATCACCTGAAGATCAAAACTGACCCTTTTTCCAAATAACTCTAAGAAAGCATACTGAGAAAAGATTAAACTGCAAACCACTATGAATACATTCTTCAATAAGCTGTCAATGACAAGCAAAAAAAGGGGAAGGGAAAGAATGCACATGCTGCCTTTTCTGCCAGGCTTTCCCATTACCTTTACTATCTGTTACTTGCTTACAGCTGGTCTGTCTAGTGATGTCTGCTTGCAGATTGGTTACCATTATCTGCACTGGGAGTTGCGGTTGCCTTATGGTTGGTGTGTATTAGATCATCAATCAAGGTGGTGCACTTGAGAGATGCCCAGGGAGTTCATGTCCAATTGATGTTCAACCATTTCTGTACTGTAGGCTTATATGCTGACTGTGGTGCTTGGGCAGCAAAAATGCTTCTGTTCTATTGACTCACAGTTGTATCACCCAGCTCCTAATTAGTTACACCCAAAGTCATCTTATACATTAAATCATGGGTTATGTAAATTGTTTATAACTTGTGGAGTACTTATCTCTTTTGGTCAAAGTAGCCACTTGTTTTAGCGCTAGTAAACAAGTTCTCATGAATAAATTACAATTATCAGTAGATGGGCTTATGTATTTGCAATTTTGCAGGCTTTTGGGGGAAAGCATAGTTTTCCATTCTTTGGAGAAAGACATTAATGAGCAATTTTGGAAAACATGTTTACAAGCAAAAGAACATTGTGGGCAGGAAATTGTTTATAATATCAAGCACAGCAAAGACATTTATATTCACTTTTATAAAGAAGGAGGATACATCTTTACATAAATTTATTTCACATATCAGAGAGATATATATAAAAGGCTAATAAAAGAGATAAAATTGTATACTAAAATAAATAGATTAACCAAGAAATTAGCAGTGTGGGGCAAAGAAATAAAGACTATAAGAGCAAAAGAAAGCAAATAGCAAGATGGTAAACAAAATTAACCTTATCATTAATTATATTACATGTATAAAGAATAAACACTCAAAAGGCAAAAGAATGTCAAACTGGACAAAAATAAAGCCCTAACTATAAGAAGTTTATAACAGAATCATTTTAAATATAAAGTACATTTATGGGAAAAATATGAAAACTAAATACATAGAAAATATATCCATTGGTAACTCAGGTCAAAATATATGTTCCTATCAGATAAGATAGAATTTAAGATAAAGAAGTATATTTCAAAACTATAAAAAAGCCAAAGCCAATTTCTCCAGAAAGTAGAGCAATCCAAATATATATATAAATATATATATATACACACACACACACACACACACACACACACACACACTTAAAAATCAGTGTCAAAATACAAACATTGACAGAACTAAAAATAAATAGAATGAATCAACAATTATTACTGGGAACTTTAAAACACCTCATTCAGTAATTCATATACAGTGTAGCCAAAAGTGCCAAGTATAGATAGAAGATTGGAAAAAACACAATTTTTTGTGTTTCAAAAAAAAAAATTTTTAATTTCATTAAGTTTTTTTAAAATTTCATCCATTCAATAATTCATTAGGTCTATGTTGAACCTGACAATGTGTTAAGGACTGAAATACAATGATGAATGACACACTGTGGTTTTGAGAAGTTCAAATTTTTAACCACAAGACAGATCAGAACTGATAAATAAATTAAAATAAACTGTGCCATTGCATATTTTAATAAATTAAGCACATTTTAAGAGGTGCTATTGCAGAGATGTGGCCAAAGTTTGTTACAGAGCAATTCATTCTTGTTAAGGAAGTTGAAGATTTTATTGAAGGAGTGGTATATGAGCTGAAAGTTGAGAAATGAATCAATATTTTTAAGACTACGAGCAGCTGAAAGAGTAAAATGAGTTATTCCAGTCGAAAAGGACAGTATCTGCAAAGGTATGAAGTTGCAAAGGATCTGTAATATCTTGGAAATGTCCCAAAAGAAGAGGGAGACACTTAATATGAGGCCGTAATAATAGATTAAGAATTACATTAAAGGAACATGTAAGCCAAAATATGAAGTTCTTATTTTAATCAATAGTCTGAGAAATCTAACTGAAAGATGCAATGTCATGCGAACTTTTAGGATAAGCATGGCCATAATAGAAGACAGTCCTAAACCAGGTTAGGCTGGAGGTAGGGAGACAAGTGAGAAGATCATAACTTCTAATTTGGTGGTGAATTAACATGTTGGTCTGTTTCCAGAAGCTGCAAGAAATGTCACAAGTAATTTTTTACTAATAAAATACTAAAATTTAAAAAAGTATTTAGAGAAGGTTCAAGTTCATTCTTACAATAAAAATCATCTTATTCACTTTATTATGTTTTCTTTAGTGGCAGAAAATGGATGTTATAACTAGTACATCAGAAATTGTGCATGATTCTCTATATATTCACATGACACTGAAGCACTCACAAATGTTGCTTAATATTTGTTTCCCAGACCTGATCATCAATGACATCAACATACCCAGGTGTTCACTCCAGTAAGTTAAGCATTACTCCAGACCTTTTCTTCTCTCTTACTATCTACTCCAACCAATCTTATAAATGTTACATCATTAATATTTCTATTCTCAAATACTGCCTCTTCTTTCTATTTTCACTGCTACTGCCTTATCATTCCTATTTCTCATCTGAATACTATAACATCATTATGATACTATTTTAAATAATTCTGCATATCATAAATAAAATGCATACTTCCTCAATAACTCTTTAATTTCATTTCAAACAGTCCCCAACATATTCCTTTTCTTGTGCATGAAATGTAAATTCAGTGTTTCAAGTTTAATATGCTCCCTTATTTTCTAATTATGCTTTACCTTCCCCCTGGGATGTTGATTGAATTTCACTAGTATTCTTCTGGAATACCTAAGAATTCTCAAATGCAGCTTATATATTACACATAAAGTTCCCAGTAGAGTTATACACACGAGGAACAATGTTAAACAGGAAATCAAACCACTATACTGTTGTAAAATAGGTGGCAGTAACTCCTAAAACAAAACACGGATGAAGCTTGGTTGGTGCATGTAATTTATGCTCAAGAACCAAGCAAATTTTTTTCTAATCCGAATTTCATGTTTACCACTAAATGATCACAAATGTACGAGAGTACCATACTGCACAAAAGAAAAAAAAGGGGGAACACACAGAGAGAGACAGAAAGAGAGAAAGAGAGATTGAGAAAGGATATTAGTCTCCACACAATTGCCCCATTCTCCTACACCATTCAGCACAATAAATGAGCATCCTGGAAGAGATAAATCTAGTCATTTCTTTCTTGAGGATGTGGAAGAAGAGAACATTAGTGAGAGAAGAAAAATGAAGAGATAATAGCCAAACATTTCAAAATTTTATGAACATTATTTACCCACAGATTTAAGAAACTTAAATAATTCCAAGCACAAGAAAGATTAAGAAAATTACATCAAAGAATAGCACAATTAAACGTTTAAAACTCAGGATAAAAAGAAGCATTTTATCAGCAGCCAGAGAAAAGCCATGTTACATACATTTCAACAAAGACAAGGATGTTGACAGATTTGATCAGAGACAATACAAGCACGAAGACACCAGAGCCACATTATGTAAGAACTGAAATTTAAAAAAAAAAGTCATACCAGAACTCTACACCTGTATCTTTCAATATCCCAAGAAAAATAGAGACATGTTCAGAAATACAAAAGCTGAAGTATTCACTATCTGCAGACCAGCACTACAGGAAATGTTAATGAAATTCCTTCAAGCAGAAGCTGAAAAATAGTAAACATAATGATAGATCTACACAAAGAAATGCAAAACGTAAAATTAATGATAAAGACATGCATTAACATACAGAATTCTGTTTTTATTATTTAAATCTCTCCAAAAGATAATTGACTCTAAACAAAAATTGTATCAATATATTGTTGAGTTTGTGTGCATATATATGTAGTTAATATAAACAGACACACACACACACACACAGTTTTTTTAAAACATTTTTATTTTAGGTTTGGTGGTACATGTGAAGTTTTTTACATTAATAAACACGTCAGAGGTTTGGGTTTTTTTTTTTTTTTGTACATATTGTTACATTGCTTAGGTATTGGGCTTAGTATCCAATAGTTATCTTCTGCTCTCTCCCTCCTCCCACCCTTCTCTTTCTAGTAGACATCAGTGTATGTTTTCTTCTGTGTATTCATAAGTCCTTAACATTTAGCTCCCACTTAAAGGTGACAACATTGTGGTACTTGGTTTTCTGTTCCTGCATGAGTTTGCTAAGAAGGATAGTCTGTAGCTCCATCCACGTTCCTCCAAATGACATAATCTCGTTCTTTTTATGGCCGCATAATAATCCATGGTGTACACATACCAAGTTTTCTTTATCCAGGTTGTCATTTACGGGCCTATGGGTTGATTCCATGTCTTTGCTGTTGTAAACAATGCTGCAATGAACATTTGCATGCACGTGTCTTTTTTTTTTTTTTTTTTTTTTTTTTGAGACGAAGTCTCACTCTGTCACCAGGCTGGAGAGCAGTGGCAGGATCTTGGCTCACTGCAACCTCCACCACCTGGGTTCAAGTGATTCTCCTGCCTCAGCCTCCCAAGTAGCTGGGACTACAGGTGTACACCACTATGCCCAGCTGACTTTTATATTTTTAGTAGAGATGGAGTTTCACCATGTTGACGAGGATGATCTCAATCTCTTGACCTTGTGATCCGCCCGCCTCAGCCTCCCAAAGTGCTGGGATTACAGGTGTGAACCACCGCACCTGGCTGCATGTGTTTTTTATGGTAGAGTGGTTTATATTCCTCTGGGTGTATACCAAGTAATGGATTTGCTGGGTCAAATGGTAGTTTTGATTTTACCTCTTTGAGGAATTACCATACTGCTTTCCACAATGGTTGAACTAATTTATACTCCCACCAGCAGTGCATACAGGTGTCCTTTTCTCTGCAACCTCGCCAGCATTTTTTTTTTTTTTTAGGTTTTAATAGCCATTTTGACTAGTGTGAGATCATATCTCACTGTGGTTTTGATTTGCATTTCTTTAATGATGAGTTATGTTGACCTTTTTTTACATGCTTGCTGGCTACATTTATGTCTTCTTTCGAGAAGTGTCCGTTCATGTCCTTTGCTCACTTTTTTCCTTCATTTCAACCCTGATGAATCTGACAATTATGTGCCTTGCAGTTGCTCTTCTTGAGGAGTATCTTTGTAGTGTTCTCTGTATTTCCTGGATTTGAATGTTGGCGTGCCTTGCTAGGCTGGGGAAGTTCTTCTGGGTATTATCCTGAAGAGTGTTTTCCAGCTTGGATTCATTCTCCCCATCACATTCAGGTACAACAATCAAGCATCAATTAGGTCTTTTCACATAATCCCATATTTCTTGGAGGCTTTGTTCATTTCTTCTCACTTTTTTTTTTCTATTCTTACCTTCTTGTTTTATTTCATTGAGTTGATCTTCAATTTCTGATTGATCTATTTGGCTATTGAAACTTGTATATGCTTTGTGAAGTTCTCGTGCTGTGTTTTTCAGCTCTATTAAGTTGTTTGTGTTCTACTCTAAGTTTGTTATTCTAGTTAGCATTTCGTCTAACCTTTTTTTAAGGTTTTTAGTGTCTTTACATTGGGATAGAACATATTTTAGCTCAGAGAAGTTTGTTATTACCCACCATCTGAAGCCTGCTTCTGTAAAGTGGTCAAACTCATTCTCCATCCTGTTTTGTTCCCTTACTGTTGAGGAATTGTGATCCCTTGGAGGAGAGGCATTCTGGTCTTTGATTATTTCATCCTTTTTACGCTGGTTTCCTCCCATCTTCATGGATTTATCCACCTTTGATCTTTGAAGTTGGTGATTTTGGATGGTGTCTCTGAGTGGATGTCCTTTCTGTTGATGTTGAAGCTATTTTTTTCTTTTAATTTTCCTTCTAACAGGCCCCTCTGCTGTCAGAGTGCTGGAGGTCCATTCCAGAACTTGCTTGCCTGGGAATCACCACCAGACCTGCAGCACAGCAAGTATTGCTGCTTGATCTTTCCTCTGGTAGCTTCATCCCAGAATGGTACCCTCCAGTTGTCAGCCAGAGCTGTCCTGTATGTAGTGTCTTTTTGGTTATGTAGGGGTCAGGGAGTTGCTTGAGGAGGTAGTTTGTCCCTTGTCTGCCTGTAGGGGCAATGCTGGGCTGCCACAGGCTCAGTCCTGCTGCTGTGTAAGCTTCCTCTGGCTTTTGTTTACACAGGTAAGATCAGCTATGGCAGACACCTTTCCACCCACCGAGCTTGATCATCCCAGGTTGAGCTTGAACTGATGTGCTGGCTTCGAAACTCCCAAGCAAGAGGGCTTCAGTTTGCTGGTCTTTGTGGGAGTGGGACCCAGCCATAGTATCACCAATCTCCCTGCTTTCAGCTCCCTGTCTTTCTGGGGAGCAGGGAGTTCCATCCTGTAGGTTCTCTCAGCGCTGGTCCAAAACATCCACCCAGATCTTGGCCAACAGCTCATGGTGCCAGCCAGAGCTGCCACTCAGGTCTGTGCTAGTAACTCATGGTGCTTTTCAGCCCAGGGGGATCTCCTTGTCTGTGGGTTGTAGAGATGATGGGATAAATGCAGCATCTGAACTGGAGTATCAGAAGGGAAGAGTCCCCGATCCTCCATCCAGTTGCACTTCCCACGTGGGCAGCACTCTGCCCTGCCTCAGTTTGTCCTCCTTGGGCTACACCCTCTGTTCTACCAGTCCCATTTAAATGAACCTGGTATCTTGGTTGGAAATGCAGAGATCGCTCACCTTCGGCATTGCTCTCACTAGGAACTGTGCTCTGGAGCTATTCCTATTTGGCCATCTCTGGTGGAAATCCTGTATTTTGTTGTTCCTCTGTCGGGTTTGGTATCAGGATGATGCTGGCCTCATAGAATGAGCTGGGGAGAAATCATTTCTCCTCAATTTTGGGGAATAATTTCTGTAGGAATGATACCAGCTTTTCTTTGTACATCTGTGAATTCATCAGGTCCTGGGCTTCTATTGCTTGCTATGCTACTTATTACTATCATTGTGCTGTTAGATGCTTATTATGTTGGCTTATTTGTATGGTTGCTTTTCAGTGACACTGGTCTGTGTTTTTGTATAACAGAAAAATGAATGTCAGTTTAGGCTGGCAAATATAAATTTAAAAAGATAGAAAAAACTGGATAAAGTAGGTTTATCCTGTCCAATAAGGTAGCCACTGAGCTTTTGTTCATACCTTTCTACTCTTTCTTTTATTAAAAAAAATATTTATTTATTATACTTTAAGTTCTGGGGTACATGTGCAGAACTTGCAGGTTTGTTACATACTTATACTTGTGCCACGGCAGTCGTTTGCTGCATCCATCATCCTGTCATCTACATTAGGTATTTCCTAATGCTATCTCTCCCCAAACCCCCCACCCTCTGCTATTCCTCCCCTAACCTCCTACACCCCAGACCCCAGTGTATGATGTTCCCCTCCCTGTGCCCATGTGTCCTCTTTGTTCAACATCCACTTATGAGTAAGAATATGTGTTGTTTGATTTTCCATTCTTGTGCCAGTTTCATAAGAATAATGGTTTCCAGTTTCATCCATGTCCCTGCAAAGGACATGAACTCATCCTTTTTATGGCTGTGTAGTATTCCATAGTATATATGTGCCACATTTTCTTTATCCAGTCTATCATTGATGGGCATTTGGTTTGTTTTCAAGTCTTTGCTGTTGTGAACAGTGCCGCAGTAAAGATACACATGCATGTGTCTTTATAATAGAATGATTCATAATCCATTGGGTATATACCTAGTAGTGGTATGTTTCTCTGAAAGAGCTGAAAAGGATTTTCTCTGTTGGTGATAGATAGGAAACTCCTTAGACTTACTGGAGCCAAGGCTCTTAGATGAGTTGTGTATGCTTTGCTACTTGCAATGGAAAAATAATATAAACTTCCAAGAGACAAATTGTACCTTAAGTTAATGTCAAAGTTAATGTATGAACTGAACTTCAACTGCAAGTTATGAATTTAAGACCCAGTAGAGCGCCAATAATAGGTGATCATGTTGTTTTGCTAAGTGAATATTTATAGAGTTGATTGACAAACTTTTAAAATTAATCTTAATGTTCCTTAAGGTTGTCACTCACCAGTTTGCTTTAGAGGAAAGCATGGCATTCGTTTACATTTATTAGTAGCATGCAGAGTTTTGATTATCAGCCATATGTTTTGCCTTCCTAAAAAATTTGAAAACTGATCCCCATTTCCTTATGTTAACGTTTAGGGAGATTTGCTTTAAATTGTCTTATGATTGGTTTGCTACCTACATGAATCAGAAAACAGAATAGGTTGTATACTGGTAATAATCAACAAAGACATTTCAGTAGCTTAGCACAAAAAAGGTTTCTTTATCATCCATGCTAAAAGTTCACACCTTTCAAAAGATTATTTCACGTAATCTTCTTGTATTGACATCATCTCTACTTGGTTGTGTAAAGGAAGAGAAGACTGAAGGTTTGGGCACATCTGAGCTTTAACAGATGTGGGATAGAGAGATAAGGGAAAATGAAGTGTTTATAAAAACTCAAAAATCTCTGACAATAGCAACAGGGTACTTGGTGTTGATTTTAACTAAATATAAGGCAAACTTAAACGCTTAAATTCCTTGTATTAAATTATAAAACACTAGAAAAACATATAAGTGAATATCTATATAATTTATGAATAGATAGGGTTATTAAGCTTGAAATAAAGATATAAAGACATAAATTATATCTGACCAATTAACAGATTTGAACTTGAAAAATTTCAAAAATATTTTAATAGAGACACTGAGAAGATAGAGAGAAATGATAACACAAACCTCAAGGGAAAGTACTATCAAAATAGGTGATGGGTAATGTCTTTAATAAAGGACTTTTACTAATCAGTAAGAAAATTAATAAACACTTTTACAAATCCATAAGTACTATGGAGAATTTACTAACACTTAAAATATATAAATAGCCTCTATGAAAAATTGTTCAATTTCATAATAATCAAACATTTTTGATAACTTTTCATAGGGGCCATTTATATGTTTCTATGTTCTGGTAAAACATCAGGAAGAGGTTTATACGTCCTGCTAAAATAACAGGAAGAAGTTTAAATATCAAACTGATAAGTCTTAAAGAGGGATAGTTCATAATATTATCAAGGATATCTGAAAACAATACACTCATCTTTTGGAAATATGTATTAGAGCAATGTGGCTCTAAATACCATAGAACTCTCTGACCTAGCAAGTTGACTTCCATATTTGCCACAGAAATGAAATTTACCACATCTATGGAATGAAACAGTATCCTGCTTTTGAATAAGATGTAATAAATATTACTTGATATGTAAAAAGTTCACAGTGTAGGAACTGGCTGCTGGTGAACATAAATAAATGCATGCCTGGTAGTTTTATATATAATTGTTTTAATAAAATTAATAGCTCCTACAATTGATGAAATACCTGTTAATCATAATGACAAAATGATAAATGTGCTACTTAAGTAAAATTAACTTATAAATTTAAAAACAGCCTGTAAACATCTTCATTTTATAGGCTCATTTTCACAGAAGTGTATATTTATATTTAATAGAATATAAGAGCTTTATTGAACCCCTATGTATACAAGCAATGTTTTGTTCTGTCATCCAGGGTACACCAGGAAGTAGACCACACTCTCCTGGGTTGATAATTCAAATGGGTTGAGTTTAAAAAACGTGAAATATAGCTGAAGCATGAGCAATAGTACAGGAACCCAGGGATGGCATCACCTGGGCAGTTACCACCCACTGTGGGGATAAAAGGAGAGGAGGAAGTAAGCAGCCTCTAAATTAACCCTCAATGATTTTTGTCTACTGGTATTCACACTCTCCTGTAATTCCATTCCTTTGAGTGTGGGTTGAACTTGTGACTCACTTCTAATGAATGAATTCAGCAAAAATGATGAGATTAAATTACATTAATTAAATTGATTGAGTGCTTGTTAAATGACATTGCTAAAATTATAAGCTTACTTTACTAGTCATACTGACATAGAGTATTATGTTTAAGATTTTACTTATATTATTCCAGTTGCATGTTCCTGTGGTAAAGTCTTCTTTAAGGTAGTTCTGACTGCTTGTTTACGCTGATCTTATTTAAGTCTGTTTGTATTATATTTTTCATTTCTAAAGATTAAACTATAAATTTTCTTTTACTGTGGTCATCATCAGGCTTTAAGATTAGTGCTGTATTTGGGAGACATTTAATCCTTCTATTTAGGACCAGATTTGTATAATAAAAACTTCCTTGGAAGTTTAAAACAATTTATCATATGGTTATAAATGCTTCTATTGACATTTTTAGTAGATGATCATTTTCCATTTACTTTTGCCTGGATTAGTTTGTTCTGCTTATTGTATTTTTTTCACTTTGATAGTTTATTTTTCTAAGCATTCTTCATTTTAGCTATTATAAAGCCATATCGCTTTTCAAAATAATTGCAAAATAGGTTTATGTTGATGACTGTTTTTACTTTATATTTCTAAATGTTTTATTTAGTATAACCTTCACAGGTTTATTGTGTCACTGGTGAATTAATTATTTTAATGTTCTATTTTTTTTCTATTTTCTTTTCTCATTTTGCAATCCAGGAATTTTTGCCTTTGTTGTAATTCCTTTCTATATTTCTTTAATGTATTAAAACCTCCAGAAGTATACCTAATTTATTTTATTTTTATTTAATAATTTAGGCAAATATCTATTCTACTACTGTAAATATTTTCAAATTCTTTTGACTAAATGTACATAAATTATTAAATCATATTTGAATATTTATAAATTTTAAGAGTTGGGATAAATGTTGTACCATTTTTCAATCTCAGGTTACTTATTAGGGCAGTGGGAAAACAATTTAGGGCATCAAGAAAATCATTTTTATGAAGAAATAAAATTTAAAAGGAAAATAAAATGTATTGCATATAGTAAGCATAAATGTTATTTTATGAACTGTTCATTTCACTATATAATGTTATTTGTGTATAGTAAAGGCTAAATGCATGATTATTTCCTTTTATTTAACAGTGTTCTGAATAAAGTGTTGCTTTCATGGTATCCTCCAAAGTGACATATGAGTTGTAACTAATGTATATGAAACAATGTATCTTCCTGTTTTTATGTGTTTCAATCCACTTTTTGAATTATTATCATCTGCTTAGTATATACTTTAGCATGTCTTTGTATTAAGTTATTTTATTTTCTTTCTTTAAATAATAATTTTGCATGATACTTGACTGCAGCTGTTTTCTCGTGTTTGTGTTTATTTTAACTATTTATTTATTATACTGTAAGTTCTGGGGTACATGTACAGATCATGCAGGTTTGTTACATAGGTATACACGTGCCACAGTGATTTGCTGCATCCATCCCCAATCATCTACATTAGGTATTTCTCCTACTGTTATCCCTCTCCAATCCCCCTACCCCTGCTATCCTTCGTCTAGCACCCCCCATCCCCAGCAGGCTTCAGTGTGTGATGTTCCCCTCCTTGTGTTCATGTGTTCTCATTGTTCAACACCCAATTATGAATGAGAACATGCAATGTTTGGTTTTCTGTTCTTGTGTCAGTTTGCTGAGAATGATGGTTTCCAGCTTCATCCATGTCCCTGCAAAGGACATGAACCCATCCTTTTTTATGGCTGCATAGTATTCCATGGTGTATATGTGCCACATTTTCTTTATCTAGTCTATCATTGATAGTCATTTAGGTTGGTTCCAAGTCTTTGCTATTGTAAACAGTGTCACAGTAAACATACTTGTTCATGTGTCTTTATAGTTGAATGTTTTATAATCCTTTGGGTATATACCCATTAATGGGATTGCTAGGTCAAATGGTATTTCTAGTTCTAGATCCTTGAGGAATTGCCACACTTTCTTCCACAATGGTTGAACTAATTGACACTCCCACCAATAGTGTAAAAGTGTTCCTATTTCTCCTCATCTTTTCCAGCATCTGTTGTCTCCTGATTTTTTAATGATTGCCATTCTAACCGGCATGAGATGGTATCTCAGTGTGATTTTGATTTGCATTTCTCTAACAACCAGTGATGATGAGCTTTTCTTTATATGTTTGTTGGCTACATAAATGTCTTTTTTTGAGAAGTGTCTGTTCATATTCTTGGCAAATTTTTAATGGGATTTCTTTTGTGTTTGTTTCTTATAAATCTGCTTTAGTTCTTTGTAGATTATGGTTATTAGCCCTTTGTCAGATGGGCAAATTGCAAAAAAATTTTCCTATCCTGTTGGTTGCCAGTTCGCTCTAATTATATAGTTTCTTTTGCTGTGAAGAAATTCTTAAGTTTAATTAGATCCCATTTGTCTATTTTGACTTTTGTTGCCATTGCTTTTGGAGTTTTAGTCATGAAGTCCTTGTCTATGCCTATGTCCTGAATGGTATTGCCTAGCTTTTCTTCTAAGGTTTTTATGGTGTTAAGTCTTATATTTAAATCTTTAATCCCTCTAAAGTTAATTTTTGTATAAGCCATAAGGAAGGGGTCCAGTTTCATCATGGATATTGGTCTGAAATTTTCTTTTTTAGTTGTTTCTCTGCCAGGTTTTGGTAATAGGATGATGTTGGCCTCATAAAATAAGTTAGGGAGGATTCCTTTTTTTTTTTTTCATTGTTTGGAATAGTTTCAGAAGGAATGGTACCAGCTCCTCTTTGTACTTATAGTAGAATTTGGCTGTTAACCCGTCTGGTCCTGGACTTTTTTAGTTGGTAGGCTCTTAATTGCTACCTCAACTTTAGACCTTGATGCTGGTCTATTCAAGGATTCAACTTCATCCTGGTTCAGTCTTGGGAGGGTGTAAGTGTCCAGGAATTTATCCATTTCTTCCAGATGCACTGGTTTATGTGCACAGAGGGGTTTGTAGTAATCTCTGATGGTAGTTTGTATTTCTGTGGAATCGGTGGTGATATCCCCTTTATTATTTTTTATTGTATCTATTCGATTCTTCTCTCTTCTTTTTTATTAGTCTTGTTGGCAGTGTATGTATTTTTTTTTTTGAACTTTTCAAAACACCAGCTCCTGGATTTATTGATTTTTGAAGATTTTTTTTGTGTGTGTCTCTTCCTCCTTCAGTTCTGCTCTGATCTTATTTATTGTCTTCTGCTAGTTTTTCTTTGTTAAAGTGGTGTTTTCTTCTACTTTAAGGAAGAGGTACTGGTGTAAGTGGTTTGGGTGAACAAATATAGCATTTCTAGCTTCATAGTTTGAAGTATCTCTCTTTCATTGTTGCCAAGAAGTGTTTTCTTTGTAAATTAAGTGGCTACTCAAAACTGAGATTTGGTCTCCTTCTCTCCCTCACTTTAAATAAACTTAAAAATTGTGGGTACATATCAAGTATATACACTTATTGGGTACATGAGATATTTTGATACAGCCATACAAAATGAAATAAGTACGTTATGAAGAATGGGGTATCTATCCCCTTAAGCATTTATACATTGAGTTACAATCCTTTTTTTTCTTTGTCTTCAATTCTAAGCTATGCTCAAATTGCATTCTACTCATGTCATTTCACTGTGAGCCTTGTAGGAAGTAAACTTGAACTGGTCACATTTTAGAAATTTCAGATCAAGACTCCCTCAGTGTGTTCAGTCTTCTTGTGGTCCCCTTACCCTCAGATATGATTGTGAGCCTGCGAAGTCCTTTGCTCATTGGACTGATATGGTTTGGGCTGCTGAACTTCAATTCATAAATGAAATTCTATAATTGGGGAATTGGGTGCTAATCAAAAATATATGGCTGTCAGCGCCATCATAATCCTGTCTTCTACATCCTCTTAATATGAACATGATTTTACAGCTAACTTGGCTCCTCCCCATTTGATACAGACATTCATGAGACACTTGCATATGCCTTTGTTGGAGATGTTATCTTTAGGGTTTTTATTTATTACACTAATTATTCTGTCTGTTCTTATGAGATGATTCAAGATTAAAGAATCACACCATTGCCCCTGCCACAATCAAGTTGCCTCTTTTTCCAAATAAAGGCTCATCAGACTGCAAAATTTTCACTGAGGTCTACTATATTCACAAGAAATTCTGCAAATACAAATTATAAAAGCTATCTATAAAATAACTGTTATGTTTACATGTACCTCTTCATTTGAAGGATAGTTCCTTAATACTTATATTAGTATACTACTGATGCCCACATCATCAGTATTTATTTGGATAGTTGTATACTTTTTCTTGGTTTCTCGCTAACAAGCGTTTACTATTTGAATAGCATTTTGATAGTTGCTTAAATGTTTATAAATTTCTAGGTTCAGTTTATTGTTCTTCAAAACTATACAGATAGTCCTTGATTGTGCTCTAACATTACTGTAAAAAAATAGATCATTTTCACTATAATTTTTAATTTTTAATAGATATCTTATATTTGCTCTCTGGAAACTTATTGGATTATTGCAACCTTTTTTTTTTTCTTTATTTTTTGAGACAGTCTTGCTCTGTTACCCAGGCTGGAGTACACAGCGGTGATCTTAGCTAAACCACTACCAACCAGCTTCAAGCCATTCTCATGCCTCAGCCTCCCTAGTAGCTGGGACTACAGGTGTGCACCACCACCCTGGTTAATTTTTGTATTTTTAGGGAGGTCGGTCTCGCCATGTTGGCCAGGCTGGTCTCAAACTCCTAACTTCAGGTGATCTACCTGCCTCAGCCTTCCAAAGTGCTGGGATTACAGGCATGAGATACCACCACACCCAATCAGATTTTTATTTTTTATTAGTATTTATAATTTTCACAAAAGTGTGTCTGTTCATGTATTCATTTATTTTCAAAATGTATTATTTCATGGTTCTCTGAGGTCTTTGAATGAAAAATTTCTTTTTGGCTGGGCATGATGGCCCATGCCTGTAATCTCAGCACTTTGGGAGACCAGGGCAGGCAGATGACCTGAGGTTAGGGGTTCAAGACCAGCTTGGCCAATGTGGTGAAACCCTGTTTTGCTAAAATTACAAAAATTAGCTGGGTGGTGGGCGCCTGTAATCCCAGCTACTCAGAAGACTGAGGCAGGAGAATCACTTGAACCCAGGAGGTGGAGGTTGCAGTGAGGCAATATCATACCATTTCATTCCAGCCTGGGTGAAAAGAGAAAAATTCCATATTTAAAAAAAGGAAAAAGAAAATATTGTTTCTGTGTTACTCATGTTTTTGTGAACTATTACTTTCCATCTGTATTTTTAAAATTTATCTTCTGGCCAGGCGCAGTAGCTCACACCTGTAATCCCAGCACTTTGGGAGCCTGAGGTGGGAGATTCATGAGGTCAGGAGTTCAAGACCAGCCTTGCAAACCTCCTCTCTAGTAAATATACAAAAATGTGCCTGGTGTGGTGATATGCACCTGTAATTTCCGCTACTTGGAAGACTGAGCCTGGATAATCATTTGAACCTGGGAAGCGGATGTTGCAGTGAGCTAAATTGGGCAACTGCATTCCAGCCTGGGAGACAGAGCAAGACTCTGTCTCAAAAAATAATTAAATACACATATGCATATGTATTTTCTATATATATGTATATATATGTCTTTTATATATATATATATATACACACACATATATAGGTATGTATTTTCTAACAAATACTAGTTATATAAATAATCTTTTTATTTTCTATTATAACTTCCATGGCTTTAATTATTTGTAGAGGTCAAAGAAGAGATTATGTGCCAGATTACTGAGTTTTTAGTTATATTGTCTCTTGCTATTTCATCATTCAATTATATTATTTCAGTAAACATTTACTATTGAGAATTTTCTTTAATTTTATGATTGCTTCTATTCTAGAGACGTGTTTTCTTTTTACACTTATGGAAACAGTAATTTTTTGAATCTCTTGACTATACCAACTTGGACTTTCTAAAACATTTTTTAACATTACCCTCAATTTTTCCACTCAGTTATTTAGTTGTTTTGTTGTTGTTGTTGTTTTCTGAAGTGCTTCCCTTTTATTATATTGTATTATCATAAACATCTAGTTATTCTCTGTTTTATGTGCTTTTTTACATGTTTATATTTACATGAACCCTAATCAATATGGATAATGCTTCATCAATTACTGCCAGTATCTAGAGAGATTTGGTAGATAGATAGGGAGAAAAACAGATATAGATAGATTGGAAAACCTTACTGGCATGTGTAACTAAGATGAAATGACTCACTAGATATGGAGGTCTATTCTTCCTTCAGGCCTCTTCTGATGGAGGCTCCAACTATATAACTCTGCAGATGTAGGACAGGTTGTACCAAGAGTTGGTTTTGTCTCAGGAAAAATAGTTTGGGATAATCCAGATAAAATTGAATCTTCTCAGAATTACCATATTATGCAAGATTCTTAGCTTGAGATAGAATTTTGATGTCTGCTGTGGTTGGGGGGAACTGCCTTTCCCTCATTGCTTCTTTCCCTCTCTGTTCTGGTGTGTGTCTTAATTGTCTGGCATTCTATTCCTCTTCCCTTTCCCATCTAATGCACAACCTAAGATCCTCTGAAAGTAGACTGCATCGAACAATTAATTATAGAGCAGTGTTTACTAAGCTTTTCCTGCAGCAAATACCTCAGCCGTTTTGCCATTGTACCTCAGGCCTGTGCTGTCTCAGATCTAGCTGTTTTTCAATTAACTATCCAGTTACCTGCCCTGAGGCATACTGCTACTCCCAGCTCTTGCTAACTCTGAGGTTGGATTTTTTATTTTCCAGTGTTCATTTGGGTTAACCTATGATACTTACTTTGGCAGTAGCCCAATTCTCCACAAGAGTTACAATGCTGGTTTGCTGCCTCCGTTTTCAGTGTCACTTGCATAATGTCTACCATAAAACACACAAATCTTAAATGTCATATTTGATGGACATCCATCTTCTCTGTTTTCTAGCACAGCTATTTGTTACTATTTTTATTGCACCTCAATATGACTCGAAGTATGAAGGGCAGTAAATTTGAACCATGGGATTACCATCTTGGTCCAGGGGTCCTAACCATTTTCTTACAGGTAAATTGTTATATATGGAATATTCATTTATGTTTACCATATTGTAGACAATGCTATCAGTAATGAAAACTAGGTACATTTTATTGAAATTAGATTGCTTATTTCCTTGAGGCTATTTTTTCTATCCCTTATTTAGTATTCTAAATCATCACAAATAAAGGAACAACTTGAAATTGTTTCAAGATTTTAATTCCTAAGGAATGAGGTTTAGCAGTGTAGTTAAATCTTGGTAGTTAACTTCTTATGTTAAAAGTTCTAATATACCTGGTTTGAATCTTGATTCTATCACTTGTGAGGTTTGTGACCTTGGGGAAATAACTTCTTTTTCCCCAACAATACCTTCCTGCAATATTGTGAAAAATAAATTGGGTATTGCCCAGAAACCACTTGGTATAGTTTCTGGCAAAGAGTAAATGTGTTCGATGGTTCTAGATACTATAACAGTAATTTTTTTTTTTTTTTGAAAAAACAAAGATCCTGTATTTATTCACTTTCTTCTGTGGAGATACAAGTTATGTTAGTTGATAACTGCTGTGAAGAAAAATGAATCAGAATAATAGGATGATCAGGGAAGGCCTCTCAGAAAAGGTGACATTTGAACAGAAATTTGAAGTAAGTAGGAGAACTGAACATGCAATTCACTGGGAGAAAGATAATCCAGGGGCTGTCTGAAAGTAAAAGCCCCAAGGTAGCAGTATTCCTGCTATTTATTTTTTAAATTTATTATTATAAGTTTTGGGGTACATGTTCAGAATGTGCAGGTTACACAGGTATACATGTGCTATAGTGGTTTGCTGAACCCATCAACCCATCATCTACATTAGGTATTTCTCTTAATGCTATCCCTGTCCCTGCCCCCCACCCCCTGACAGGCCCTGGTGTGTGATGTTCCCCTCCCCGTATCCCATTCATAGGTGGGACTTCTCATTGTTCAACTCCCACCTATGAGAGACAACATGTGGTGTTTGGTTTTCTGTTCTTGTGTTTCTTTGCTGAGAATGATGGTTTCCAGCTTCATCCACATTCCTGCAAAGGACATGAACTCATCCTTTTTATGGTTGCATAGTATTTCATGGTGTATATGTGCTACATTTTCTTTATCCAGTCTATCAGGGATAGGTATTTGGAGTCATTCCAAGTCTTTGCTATTGTGAACAGTGCCGCAGTAAACGTATGTGTGCATGTGTCTTTATAGTAGAGTGAGTTATAATCCTTTGGGTATATACACAGTAATGGGATTGCTAGGTCAAATGGTATTTCTAGTTCTAGATCCTTGAGGAATTGCCACACTGTCTTCCACAATGGTTGAACTAATTTACACTCCCACTAACAGTATAAAATTGTTACCATTTCTCCACATCCTCTCCAGCATCTGTCTCCTGATTTTTTAATGATTGCCATTCTAACTGGTATGAGATGGTATCTCATTGTGGTTTTGATTTGCATTTCTCTAATGACCAGTGATGATGAGCTTTTTTCATATGTTTGTTGGCTGTATAAATGTCTTCCTTTGAGATGTGTCTGTTCATATCCTTCACCCACTTTTTGATGGGGCTGTTTGGTTTTTTTTTCCTTGTAAATTTGATAAAGTTCTTTGTAGATTCTGGATATTAGCCCTTTGTCAGATGGATAGATTCTAAAAATTTTCTCCCATTTTGGAGGTTGCCTTTTTGCTCTGATGATAGTTTCTTTTGCTGTGTAGAAGCTCTTTAGTTTAATTGGATCCCACTTGTAAACTTTGGCTTTTGCTGCCATTTCTTTTGGTGTTTTAGTCATGAGGTCTTTGTCTATGCCTTTGTCCTGAATGGTACTGCCTAGATTTTCTTCTGGGGATTTTTATGGTTTTAGGTCTTACATTTAAGTCTTTAATCCATCTTGAGTTAATTTTTGTATAAGGTATAAGGAAGAAGTCCAGTTTCAGTTTCCTGCATATGGCTAGCCAGTTTTCCCAACATCATTTCAGTAATATTTTATTGCAAAACAGGCATTTGGATCGGGCCAAAACCTGAACTTTAAATGTGGAAGTGGAATATTTACACTTTAATAATTCATTTTTAGACTTTTGTATTTTCAGAGAACAAATACGTTCCCATGAAACAGTAACAGCTCAGTATATGTAACAATGAGATAAATATGGCTTGGGCAGAATTGTTCTATTTATAAATAGGTACATCCTCATGTCAACAGTATCTACTTCTCTTATCATGATGGGAATTTGATTTTCTGACTGATGATTGTAGTTGTGGAGTGCCTTGATGGATTCTTGGCCCATCTGTACACCTATTCTTACAACCCAGCCCTTTCCTGCCTGCCTCCTTTCTGCCAAAGTTATATTGTGGTATTGACACACTCTTCTCCTAGGCTTCTGTCTCTGTAGAGTTCTTCTTTCACTGCACTGGGAACAATGCTAATCCTACAGTGCTACTGTTGGTAATTACAAAATGCCTAGCAGTATTTAAATTGGAATTAGTAATTCTGTTTTTTTTTTTTAACTCAGCTTCTATTCAAAGCCAGCAACCTATCATCAGAAGAGCCAAGAAGCATTTTAGAACTAAATAACATATACTTTATTTTCATATTAAATTACTGCTTACTGAATGGTTGAATAAAACAGTGAAGAAAAACTGTACTCTCGTGTATACATTTTGATATAAATATTTTCTTTCCACAGAAACACATTATTAAAATATTTATCCTACATATAGTAGCATTAAAAAAATAGAAAAGTCTCAGTGTCAGTTATAAGGCTGCATTCCAAACACATGAGGTATTTTCTTTGAAATTTATATTCAAAGATCTTCAGTATAGAAAATGAGCTTGCTGTCATAGAAATGGAATGATAGAAAAGAAAGAGAGCAGAAATGGCTGTTTTTTCTCCATTTTACTATATTAGTCTGAGATATATATAAATCAGTTTAAAGAAATGACTGCCTGTCTTATATTTGAAGGTATCTACTGTTAGAAAGATTATGCCCTCCCTATGTAATCTATTTCGTAGTTTTATTTTGTAATTTTTCTATAAGTTGAGCTTAGAGCGGTGATTGGTATTTCATTTAACCAACAGTGGCTTACTTTTCCTTCACTTAAAGGTATTTGTTGAAATTACATTTTGAACATTCAAACTAATATTTTACATTTTAAAATGGTGCCTTGAGGACTGTTTAGAATTTTCAAAGACATTACTTTGGTTAATCTTCTTGTCGACATTTTTGGAATTAACTCTTGCCATTTTGATAGAAAATTAAATCTTTTAAACCTGAAAATACTACTTTAGCTGTTCACATCTAGTTAAAGACATCTTTGCACCCCTAACTGGACATTGGCAAAATTCAACAAGGTTTGTATCAGTACTTGAGACTTTCTTCCTCAGCTTTACTCTATCCTCCAACCATTCCACAAACACATCTGTGTCTGAATTCAGCCTGAATACAATTCTTTCATTTCTTTTGGTAGGCTACAGAAATAACAAGCTAAGTGTCTTGATATGACATGAGAAATCCACCAGGAACTGACCCTGGTTTATCTCTTATGCCTGTCTAACAACAAATTCTGCCTCATTAGTTTTGATCAAGCAGCATCAAACTTCTTGAGAAATATCAAATAAATATAAACATTCACTCATGCTATTGCCTAACTATATGATGCCTTTCATGTGTGTCTCCTTCTTTTAGGTAACTACTGTTGCTTGCATGTGAAGACTGAGCACAAATGCTTCCTTTCCTGAAGTGCTCTCAGATATTCTGTCTCCTCCAACCTCTATCAAATATCCCTGCTCTATGTCCACCATGTGAGCAATATTTATATATTTTTCAACATTTGGATCCCCCATGACTCTAAATATTTTTAATGTAGTTTTATCTTATGGTCATTATTTTACTCCCAAGCAATACTACAAGGCTTAAAGATCTAATGTAAGTGCATGAAACTTTTACTGAAGTTCTTTTAACACAAAACAGTATTGACTGCCAGAGTAAGCACTATCTATAATGTTTGTACATTAGGCCTGACACTACCAGTAGGAAATGAGATTAAAAGTCCCACCACAATCAGAAGAGTTAGGTTCCTGAAAATGCTTCTACTTCTTCTACTATAATAAAAAGCAATAAAGACTTCTTATTAAAAACTAGGTATTGACACACTCAGTGTGTAGACATCCTCAGTAAACATATGAAACCATAGAAAAAGTATTTTATATCTTCTTAAACACTGTACAAGTACCATTTCTTAAATGTGTAATCATAGTAATGTGTATTTGGCATTTGTGTTCATTCCATTAAATGCCAATTTCTGGTTTGAAAGTTAGAGTTTAAAAAGACTTTATTCTCTTTAGTTCCATGCACCTTTCTAGAAACACTTGGACTCACCAAGTATGACAAAAACAAAGGCAAGCTTTATACTTTCTCCTTTTCTACCAAACCTCAGAGGAGAACAAATGAAGGGGAGTTCAAGCCAAAAGAGTGACAGGTTCTAGTCCCTCACTGTAGATAAATGAATGCAGGTGAAGAAGGGAAAAGGTATAGTTGGTCTGAGGACAAGAAGTCACCAGAACACTGACCAGGTCACAGAGGGCCAGGAGATGGCCAGAATTTCCTTCAGGTTCATTGCAGCAATGTGGGGAAAGAGAGTGTTTTCTGAGAACTCTGCTTGTCATGAGGAGAAGCAGCACCCCACAACAGCAGACACTTCTCTTTAGGACAAGCTGGGTATGACTCCTAATGCGAGTGGCCAGGGAAACAGAAGTCAAAACTAACTCAAATGAACTGTGGAGGAAGAGAGGTGACTGGGGTATGATTTAGGAAGACTCAATCACATCAGAGATTTCCTACATACAAGCCTTCACAGCAGAATAATCACTCACTCAATCAAGAGCTAACCTTACTCTTCCCTATCAAACATAACTGTGGTGCCAAATTCTAAAATGTTGGCATCCAAGAAGCTACATCAGCCACTTTCGTTTTATTGCATATAGGCTTCATCAAATTCATGGAATGGTTGACAAAGAAAGAGAGTCTTCACAATATATTTTGGGGGCTTCTGAAACAAATAAAAAGTAATCTTTCAGTCAGAGCCTCCTTTTCCTTGTTGGAAACTTCATAATCTTTTATCTCTCATGAGTTCAACAAACAGCACATATTTTGTTACATTATTTAAGTTAGCAAGCGTTTGCTGATGGGCCCCTGTCTTAATCCATTGAGGATGCTATAAAAAATACCATATTCTGGGCAGCTTATAACAACAAAAATTCATTTCTCATAGTTCTGGAGCTTGGGAAGTCCAAAATCAATGCAATGGCACTTTGATGTCGGGTGAGGCCTCTAGATACAAGGCAGAAGAGTTCTAACCTCATGGCCTATCATCTTCCAAAAGCCCCACCTATAAATACCAAAACCATGGGGGTAAGGATTTCAATATATGAATTTGAGGGTGGAAGAGTACACAAACATTCATTACAACATGTTTATGTTAAATGCCTATCTGAGTTTATATACAGAGTTTTAAATGGCCACTTCCAAAATACAATGGAGTCCTGTGGTGGAAAAGGCCATAGATTAATACACACACACACACACACACACACACACACACACACACATTTGAGATAGTGTTCCACTTTGTTGCCCAGGCTGGAGTGAACTGGTGTGAACTCGGCTCAGCGCAACCTCCATCTCCCAGGTTCAAGTGATTCTCCTGCTTTAGCCTCCCATGCAGTGGAGATTACAGGCACCTGCCACCACACCCAGCTAATTTTTGTATTTTGTAGTAGAGACTGGGTTTCACCATGTTGGCCAGGTTGGTCTCGACCTCCTGACCTCAAGTAATCTGCTGGCCTCAGCCTCCCAAAGTGCTGGCTTGAGCCACCAGGTCTGGCCTCAATATATGTTTCTGATCCTCTGCTCACTGTCAGTGATTCCATTGGTTTTGCAAGAAATCCATTACTAAAGCCCTTGTATTTTAGTTCCTTCCTTTTTGTTTACCAAATGCAGTAGTGCTGTTTTAGGGCCTGGGTTTATTTTTTCCTCATTTTATTTTATTTATTCTAAAACTTGATTTAAAAAATACTCTATTTCTCCATTATTTATTTTCTGATCTTTTCTAATGCCATTTCTAGGTCTTCCGTTTCTAATAATTGCTAATAAGAGTTACTTAAAGTTGAAGGGTATTGCACTTCAAATTGTACTTCTAAAATGTGTGATATGAGTATATTAAAATTTTCCATAAAAGGAATTTTTGCATAGTGAATAATTTTCAAAAAACTTATATTGTATTGCATTTTGAATGCACATGCTAGAGAATGTTAATAATACTTAGGAAAAATCTTCAAATCACAGTTCTTTGTAATTATTTCCATAATGAGGAACTTGATAGCCTTGGGTTAAGAAAGTGAGAAAAACTAAATTTTTGTATTTCACATTTTGGATTTTGTACATTGTGATTATTTTATGTACACAAATGATAAATACAATTTTTCAAATGCATATTGACTCAGAATGTTAGGATGGCACTAGTTCACTGACAGTGATAACTTCGTATTATAAATTTATTCGCCAAATTGGAAATGTAGAATATGCCCCCAAAATAAAAGCAACATGGAAGCTAGAATAAGTTTGAATTTTTGAAGAAAGGAGAAAAATGAACTGTTTTATGTTTCTATGTAGTCTAGCCTTCTTCAAAATCAATTGTCCTCTGAAAATTCTTCCATGAGTAATCTAAATTTTTCCCATTTACACAACATCAGTAAAATAGGACACCTATATTGTCTTTCCTTATTTCTACCTAGATTGTAAACACTTTAGAGGTCACAGTTGTGTGACATTGTTCTACCCAGAGCCAACATCTAATTAGGGTTCTGGATCAGTTCACGACAAGAAGCCCATACTTACTTGGGGATACAGATTCAAGATTTCAGGTCTGAGTGACTGTCTACACCATGGAGACTGTACCTCTGTTTAAAATTTGTTATTTGATTGCTGTCGTTCAGTTGAATTTCTGTGAGCTAAAAGCTAGGTCACATATTTGACAGAGTCAGCCTTTTGTGGGTTAATGATTGTAGATTTTAGAGAAGTTAGTGAGAAAGGGTGAATTCTGTTGAAATGCAGATAAAAATAAAAGACACACAACTTATTAATACAACATTTCTGTAATTTTTTGCTTATTATAATGTGTTAAGTGATTAAGCTTACCCAAAACAATAATGCAATTAGAATAGATTTCTAATAAATCAACAACTTTAGGTAAATATCTAGAATATTCTAAACAAGCACTGCTTGTTGCTAGTGGTCTGATTTTCTATTTGATTCCCTAAATACCATGTATGGGGTGAAGATGGGGATGGATTAAACAACAAAGACGGAATAAAGGCATAGCAATCAATAAGTTCACTTTTAATATCTTCCCACCTTCAATAAGTGACTTTTTACATTCTAAGAAAACTTAAATATTATGTCTTACAGTTTAAAACCCTAGTCTAAAATATGAAAAAGAATAGGACTATAAGCATCATTAATTGATGTCTCTGAAACTATTTTGCTTCAAAAGTTATTTTATACAGTCACTAGTAATGTCAGTCCAGAAGAAAACGGGAGCCGAAGGAAACACAGGCAATGTAGTGTAAGTGAAAAGTACGTGGGTCTAGGTTCCATTACCTACTGGTTTAATGCCTTAAACAAGTCACTTTAATATTCTGAACATTAATGTCTTTATCCTTCAGTTGAGAATATTTTGGACATTTGCCTTTTATGTCTCATGCCATTGATGATGGGCTCAAAGGAAATGGCATATTTAAAAATCCTAAATTTCCATAAAAGCTACTCAAATGTTAGTTGTTATTATCAGTAGCATGACTATCATATGAAAACGGGGTTTGATGAGGCAGCAGTTTAATCTGAGTGAAATAATAGGCTTTTGTGACAAAATAAAAGTACTTAAAATATCAGTACTTTTAAATATAGTTAGAATTAGCCAAAAATCAGACTGCGTTATGAAATACAGAGACCTAGATAAGTAGTCTCACCATGACTATTTGGAACATATTACTTAGAATTCCTGAGTAGTATCTTATTAAAATTAGTGATTCTATGCTATTTACTCTATATTATGTAGATGATTTATGCTCCTAAAGAAAATATAACTGGGTGATGAGAAAAAAATAAAGTTTATTTATTATTTATTAAAAAATAAATCCAGGAAGGAATAGTTATTTTTAGCCTTCAGGGTAGTAAAATTATTTCCTTGCCTTCATAAGCAATAGGTTTAGAATTAATTGGGATATGGGATTTAAGATTGACAACATTACTTCTTATTTATTTCCTCCAATCCAATTGACAAAAATAAAAACAGATATAAACTTACATATTTCTACTACAACATGTTCAATAGTTAAGAAATTTTCTTGAGCCACTAGAGAATTATTCTCTACAGAATATTTTCTGGTGTTTTTATTTTATCTAATTTAAGTAGAAATGGAAATTCAGCTGTTAGAATTGTTAAATTAAGCAAAATACTCAATGCTATTCTGCTAAATGTTAAATTCCATTGTTCAGGTACCTGGAAAATGCTGATATGTAGATGAAACCAATACCCAACATGCTGATTTCAGGTGAGTGATCACACCAGAGACCCATGTTGACTGCCATGTTAGTAACAACACAGTACAAACAGAAAGAACATATATGATTTAGATATTCTCAGGACCATTATGTATATTTCTTTCCAATTACCTATATAAAAGAAATCTTTGTGGCTGAAAAAATAGATTGTGTCTACAGAAAATATTTTAATAATCAATTCATTATGGTATATTTCCAGAATTTATTTACTCTTAATTTTTATAAATGAAAATTGAGGAAAATATGCAGAACCAAATTTCTTTAAAATGAGAATTAACAGTTCATAAAAAACTGATTTTAAAATTTAAATCCAGGAAGGAATGGTTATTTTTAGCCTTCAGGATAGTGAAACTATTTACTTGCCTTCATAAGCAATAAGTTTAGAATTAATTGGGATACGGGATTTAAGATTGATAACATTACTTCTTATTTATTTCCTCCACTACAATTCGTATAAATACAAAAATAAATTTTTCTAAAGGAGTAAAGCTAGAAGCATTTAGGTTATAATAAAGATTTCTGAAATAAGTCAGATAGAATTTTGATATTTCACAAATAATGTTTGGTTAAGAAAAAGCCATATTTTGTTACATTTAGTGATATGGTTTGGCTCTGTCTCCCTACCCAAATCTCATCTTGTAACTACCATAATTTCCAAATGTTGTGGAAGGGAGCTGTTGGGAGACAATTGAATCATGGGGGCAGGTCTTTTCTGTGCTGTTCTTGTGATAATGGATGAGTTTCACAAGATCTGATGGCTTTATAAAGGGGAGTTCCCCTGCACAATCTCTCTCTTTGCCTGCTACCATTCATGTAAGATGTGACTTGCTCTTCCTTGCCTTCTGCCATGATGGTGAGGCCTCCTCGGCCTTGTGGAATTGTTAAGTCCATTAAACCTCTTTCTTTTGTAAATTTCCCAGTCTCTGGTACGTCTTTACCAGCAGTGTGAAAAAAGCCTTTACTAAAATCATCCATTACTAAATCTTGGATGAGAATTTGTGATAGAGAGAAGTGATTTGCATTTTTACCTGAAATTTTCTTTCTAGGGTTAGTAATAATAACATTCTGATTATATTATTAGTAATATCTTAAACTCATTTAATAGGTATTAAAACATTTTTCTTTCTCCATAAATTTGACATATTTTATTTTCTGGAAATTTCATTTCATCTAAATTTTCAAATGCATTACCATTAGATCACAATAATGGGCACAATCTGACATTGGACATGTCCCGAGAAGTTTAACTAGCTCAAATAAATGACAATATCGTTGAATTTTAATGAACATTACACAGTGAAAAATGAGGGATCTGCCCCAATAAAGGAAATCAGAACTAAATTTCCTTCAGAAATTAGCTACTCCTGCTTTCACAACAGCGATGATTCATTATCTTGGCCTGCACTCTATTAAAAAATATCTCTCATGGACATTTGTACTCCCTAGACCATTCTCTTGTTACTTACATATATTTAAATTTCTGTTTATATTGCCTGAGTCTTGGAAATGGCTATGTGAAGAAATTAACATAGAAAGTAGCCTGAGGTTGATAATACCACTAGAAAAACTATTAAGAGAAAAGAATGTATGCCCTCTTGTAAAAAAAAAAAAAAATGGTTTTTAAAACGAACAGAACTTTAGACAGGATAGTGACTGAAAATTAGAACAATGTTAATTAACAAATAATTATTGAGTACCTTATTTATGTTTTCTGGTTAGTAATTAAATTAAAAACTAAGCTAAAGAAAAGCATTAGACAGAATTCCCACTTTTTCATATTCTACAGCCAGAACCAATAGATGTTGGAGAACGTTATGTAAGAAAGTATAATATGGACACATCTAAGCTAAGAGTATAAAAGTTAATTTGGACAATTTGTTTCATCAATTAAAAGAGTATTCCAAGCAGAAGTAATAGAATATTCAGTGGTCCCATACTAGAAGAGATCATGGCTCAAAGTATTAGAAAAATTTCAGTAGAATTGTAGTCAAGATAGAAATTGTCAAAAACAGCAGTTGGTGGCAAGGTTGCAGGGAAAAGGGTACCCTTGTACATTGTTGGTAGGATTGTAAGTTAATTCAGCCACTTTGGAAAGCAGCTTAGATATTTCCCAAAGAACTTAAAACAGAGCTACCATTTGACCCAGCAATCCCATTACTGGGTATATATCCAAAGGAAAATAGATCATTATACCAAAAGGACACATACACTCATGTGTCCAACACTGCGTGATTCACAAAGGCAAAGACATGGAATCAACCTATGCGTCCATCAATAGTGGATTAGATAAAGAAAATGTGGCACCATGAAATGCTATATAGTCACAAAAAAGAATAAAATCATATCCTTTGCGCAACATGGATGAAGGTGGAGGCCATAATCCTAAGTAAATTAATGGAGGAACAGAAAACCAAATACCTTATATTCTCACTTAAATACTGAGCACACATGGACACAAAAGTGGAAACAATACACACTGCAGACTACCAGTGGGAGAGAACAAGGAGGATATGGGTTGAAAAATTAACTATTGGTTACTCTGCTCACTACGTGGGTGCAATATAATCATATAACAAATCTGCGCATATACACCCTGTATCTAAAATAAAAGCTGACATTTTTTTTTTAAAAAGTCTCAACCTCAGGAAGATGTACTGTTTTGTAAGACTTAAAATAATCATTTTTTTTAAATGAGACTTTTTAAGAAATACATTTTAGTCTTTAGGAATTCTATAGTTTTTCCGAAATGAAGAATTTGTATTTCTTGTTGTCATTGGTAATTTATTTTACATTATTGTATTTTTATCTCCAAAATCCTCCTTTTGACAGCCTTTTTATTTATGAAATATAAAATGATTACCAGTGGCTATGAAAATACTAAAATATCTAAATTTTTAAGCAACAAAATCCTATATTCATCTCAGTTAATATACTGTAATCCTTTTTTCCTATTGTATTGTTACAAGTATCAACAAAAATTATTAGAAAGCTGTTTCCAGCTTGTTTTGAAAGCCATTTTAACATTCCTGCTGTTTAGAATAGTCCACAAATGAGATAGCTGTGGCAACTTGGAAAGTGAGCAAATGGAATTTAGCAATGGTTTAAGGTTTTTAGCAATTTGTATATGTACAACAAATAGCTCTTCTAAGCACATAAATAAATTACACTATATGGAGAAAAGAAGAAATTTGAATAGTGGTATGAGATGATGCTGGAGAGTTGGACAGAAGCAAAAACGTGCAACTTTTTTAGGCTATGTTAATAATTTGGATATTATCCTTTGAGTAAGTGGAAACCATAGCAGCAGTCACAAATTGGGAGTGTTTAAAAATGATTAATCTGGTTGCTATTTGATAAGTGGATTAGAGACAGGTAATACCTGACTCATGGAGGGGGTAAGAGAAAGGAAAGCGTGGGCGGAATTTCCAAGTGTTTGGCTTGTGTGTCTTGTGTTATAGCTTTAGTATTTGTCTCCTCTGAAACTCATGTTGAAATTCAGTTTTCAAAGTGGCAGTGTTAAGAGTGGGGCCTTTAAGAGGTGAGTGGGACATGAGGCCTCTATCCTTATGAATGAATTAACTTATTCATGGATTAATAGGTTAATAGATTAACGTGCTATTATGGGAGTGGGACTGGTAACTTTAGTAGAAGCCACGCACAACTGTGAGTCAATTAAACCTGTTTCCTTTATAAATTACCCCGTCTTGGGCAGTTCTTGATAGCAGCATGAGAATGGACTAATACAGCCTGTTTTCCCATGAGTAGTTCATGAAAGGGAATTATGTTAATTCATGTAAGCTTGTAAAATAGGAACTGAAAAACCTGTTTTTTTAAACCAAATATGGATACTTTGGAGCTTTCTCCTTTTCAATATTTTACTGATTAGTTTACAAATTCATGAATCATTTTTATTACTCTCTTTGTTTTACATCAATCAATATTTCTTCCTCTTTTGACTCATATCCTGAAGCCTCAATATCTCCCACCTACACTGTTATGTTAGTCACCAAGGCAATGCTTAAGACAAGTTATAATGTAGACAGAGATTGCTTTCATATAGTAGATTCCTTTTGTATGTACTTTTTTTCAAATGCTTTTCGACATTCAGTACCTTCTTCACTTCTGATTATTCAGTTATGTCCATGACCTCAATTTAGATCATTAAATGCTTGGAATAAGTATTATGAGAATTTGGTCAGGACAGTGTTATGGGACTCTCTAAAGGAAACAACAAACCCAAACTAAAAGTAATTATGAAAAGCTATGATATAGTAGAAGAAACCTGAGATTTATTCAAAATTTTACAGATATATGTCAGAATATTCTGAGTTTGGTTCCAGGTCACTACACTAATTGCAATAATATGAGTCAAACAGATATTTTTTGCTTCCTAGTGCAAATAAAGTTATGTTTGCATTATACTATAGTCTATTAAGTGGGCAATTGCATTATATCTAAAAAATGTACATAATTTCGTTAAAAAAATATTATGTTGCTAAAACATGCTAACAACCATTTGAACCTTCAGAAGTCCTAAACTTGATGTTGGTGGAGGGTCTTACCTCATTGCTGATGGTGGTTACTAGAGGTTGAAGTGGCTTTGGCAATTTCTTAAAATAAAATAACGATAAAATTTGCTGAATCAATTGACTGTTTCTCAAAAAATTTTCTCTGTACCATGCAATACTGCTTTTCAGCACTTCCTCCACAGTAAAATTATTTCAAAATTAGATTCAGTTTTCTCAAAACCTGCCACTGCTTTATCAAGTAATATTATAGAATATTCTGAATCATTTTTGGTTATTTCAACAAAGTTTTACAGCATTTTCATGAGGAGCAAATTCCATCTCATGAAACCACTTTCATTGCTCATTTGTGAGAAGCAAGTTCTCATGTGTTAAAGTTTTATCATGAGATTGCAACAATTCAGTCACATTTTCAGGCTCCACATCTAATTCTAGTTCCCTTCCTAGAAAGTTCACTAGTTTCTTTACTGAATCCTTTGAAATCCTCAAATCATCCATGAAAATTGGAATCAGCTTCTTCCAAATTACTACGTGTGTAGATATTTTGGTCTCCTCATATAAATCACAAATTATCTCAATGGCTTCTAAAATGGTGACTCTTACAAAAGATTTTCAATTTATTTTGCCCAGAGTCATTAGAGAAATCACTATCTATAGTCTTATAATTTGTATTTCTTAAATAATAAGACTTGAAATTCAAAATATGCCTTGACCCATGGGCTACAGAATGGATGTTGTGTTAGCAAGCATAAAAACAACATTAATCACCTTGTACATTTCGATCAGAGCTCTTAGTTGACCAGATGCATTGTCAATTAGCAATAATAGTTTCAAAGTAATCTTGTTTTTTTTCTGAGCAGTAGGTCTCAACAGTGGGCCTAAAATATTCATAAACCATGCTGTAAATAGATGTGCTGCCATTCAGGCTGTGTTCTATTTACGGAGCACAGGCAGAATCGATTTAGCATAATTCCTATGGGCCATAAGATTTTTGAAACAGTAAATGAGCATTGGCTTCAACTTAAAGTCATCAGCTGCATTAGCTCCTAACAAGAGAGCCAGCCTGTCCTGTGAAACTTTGAAGCCAGGCATTCATCTCTCCTCCTAGCTATAAAAGCATTAGAGGGCATCTTCTTTCTTTTACTGTTTCATCTACATTTAAAATTTGTTGTTCACCTTCATCAATGATCCTACTATATCTCCCAGATAACTTACTGCAGTTTTTAGGTTAGCACTTGCTGTTTCACCTTGTACTTTTATGTTTGAGAGGTAGTTTATTTTCTTAAACCTCATGAACAAACCTCTTCTAGCTTCCAGTTTTTTGCAGCTTCCTCACCTCTTTCATCTTCATAGAACTAAAAAGAATGAGGGCCTTGCTCTGGATTAGGCTTTGGCTTAAGGGAATGTTGTTGGTTTGGTCTTCTATCCAGACCACTAAAACATTCTCCATATCAGCAATAAGGCTGTTTTGCTTTATTGTTATTTGTATGTTCACTGGAGTAGCACTTTAAATTTCCTTCAAGAACTCTTTTTTTAGCATTCACAATTTGGATAATGGTTTGGCACAAAAGGCCTAGCTTTTGCCTATCTCTGCTTTTGACAAGTCTTCCTGACTAAGCTTAATTATTTCCAGCTTTTGATTTAAAGTGAGAGACTTGCAAATTCTGTTTTACTTGGACACTTAGGGGCCATTGTAGTGTTATTAATTTACATAATTTCTTTTTTTTTTCTTTTTTTTTTTTTTTTGTCTCAGGGAGTTAGAAGCTCCAAGAGAGGAAGAGAGATGAGGAACAGCTGGTCGGTGGAGCAGTCAGAACACACACACATTAATTTATCAAGTTTCCCACCTTATATGGACATAGTTTGTTATGTCCCCTAATAATTACAATACTATCAAAGATCACTGGTCACAGGTCACTATAATAGGTTATAATGAAAAACTTTGAAATATAGCAAGAATTACCAAACTGTAACACAGAGATATAAAGTAAGCACATGGTGTTGGAAAAATGGTTCAATGCAGGGTTGCCACAAACTTCCAATTTGTAAAAAATACATTATCTGTGAACAAAGCAAATGCAGTATCTTCAATAAAGCAAAGTATGCCTGTAATCAAGAACAATTCAGGCAACATGTAGAGGTAAACAAATGCTGTCAGAAGGCATGGAATAGGCAAATATTCAGAGGAGAAGAAAACTGGGGCTTTAAGGAAATTGCAGGTGACTTGGCAGAGATGACATATAGCTAGTAAATTCGATATAGGGTCGGGGGGCATGACTCTGGAAAGGTAAGAAAAGCCTGCATTATGCAAGGTCACAGATGCCACACCATTGATTTTGCCCACCCTGAAAGTAAAATATACCACGGATAGCTGTTAAACTGAAGTGTTACCTAAAAGGTTACAAAGTTTTAATAAGATTTTTCTAATTGCATTGCAGAGAATGAATTAGGAGCTCTCAAGACTGGGGAAATGGTATTCAGCTAAGAAGACAGTTTAATATTCTGAGTGAGAGATGATATAGGTCTGAACTAGAAACATGGCAGAGAAATGGAGTGAAGGGGGAAGAGTCTAGTGATATTTTGGAAGTAAAATTAATATAATTTTGTGCTTCAATGAATGTGAGGAGTGACTGAAAATAAAATATATTCTCCATGAATTATAAAATATATGTAATATTTCTTTTATGCAAATGTTCAAAATAGCAGTTATTATTTTAATTCTCTTTATATCATTATATTTTGCCCTTCATTACAGGGATAGAATTTCTTGTGATTATATAAAAGTGTCTTCCTCTAGTCTGAAGTTGCTCTCAGTATATTTTTAAGACAAATTTTTCCTGAATTTATAGTTAGCTGAATTCACATAATAATCTATGTTAATCATCTTTATCCAGGTATTACTGTCAATGGTGTTTCCTTCTAGCTGCATAGCCCAAGCATGTTTCTGCCTTTCTCTAATTAATTTTAGCTTATTTCCCAGGTGGTGATAAGAGGAATTTTATTCTAATTGAATCCAATTTTCAAAAATTCTGGATCCTCTGTTTTATACCAAGTTATTCACCTGATACATGGGGTAAGTGTTGTTTTTGAAACCCTTGCATGGTGAGCTACATAAATACAGCAATAAAAAATTCTAAATAGAAGTTTTGGAAAGAAATAACAGTAATCTTTATCCTACAAGCATGGGTCCTGAAAACAGGGTTCCTTTCTTCTTCAGTCTTTGCCAAATTGGCAAAACTGCCATGACCTGAAAGAAGGGTGTGCACAATAGTCTTAGACAGCATTAATGAGACTGTTTCTTCTACTGAGACAGAAGCTTTATTTTATACCTTTATAGAGTCTGTGAAAAGGTTTTAACTTTAAATGGATTTTAAAAGGTCCTCTTTTTCTTCCGTTAAAATCAACATTTTCTGCATCTTGTCTTTATTTTGTGAAGTGTTAACCAACAAATTGAATACAGCCTGTGCTTGGCAAATGAATATTAAATGCTTTTTCCTGGAAAATGTGTTTGCTCATTAAATTTGACAGTCATTGCTTATGTGGTAAACGTTGTCAGTGCCAAGAACTATCTGGCATGGCTGCCAGCTACAGGTCCATTATTTTAATTGCCTTTAACCTATAATCAATATTTACTGCTTTCCATAGAAAGAGACTGCATAGCTAAGCAGTACAAAAAGTGAGTTTATTCTTCTGATGTTAGTTTTTGCTTTTACATCTAAAAGGTAGCATTAAATGCTTCCTATGGGTACTACTACTTTTTTTATTTATCAAAACTGTTTCCTACCACTTATTTTGTGAAATGCTCACATCAGCCAAACCATATCTATTTCAAACAAAGCAATTTGAATTTATGACTAAATGAGACTCAAATTCTGCTTTATCATGAAATTACCTACATCTTTTGTTTTTGTCATTGGAAGAAGGTTCTGAAATTTAATGACATTTATGGGGAAATACATGCTTCCAAGCATAAAATCTTTAGGATTTTCTCAGATTATTTTGGAAGGGATAAGCCTCCAGGCAAAAATCAAGAGATTCTAATTGGGAGGAGGCAGAATATAAAGGCTAGGATGATGCTTTCATCTTTTGAGCATGCAAGTTAACAATGGAGAGCCTTTGAGATTATTAAACTTAAGAATGGCATTATACAAATGACATTGTAAAAAGAACACTCTGATAGTAACGTGAAGAAAGATTGTAATCATGAAGTAAAAGAAAGGGAATAGATTTTAATATAAACAAATACAGTTAAGTAGAAGAATTATAGCAATATTGTGCATCAGGAATATTACAATGGGGCGGGTGTGTGTGTTTGTATAGACCTAGGCATATGAGTTCTCTGCAAGATTTTGCATAATAACAAATATCTGGAAAGAGCTTAAATTGTAAAAAATCAAGAATTGAGCTAACAAATATTCTACAATTCAGGTTTATGAAGCTACTGAGTTTGATTTTTAAGAATTATATTTGATTATGTAAAGTTTATGACACATCATTGACAAAAATAATGCTCATGGCACATTAAATGATAAGTGTATATGTACATTACATATTTATATCAAATAAATACATCTAGAAGAAAACACCAAAATACTATGTTCATTTTGATTTCCTCTTCCAATTTAGCTATATTTTTAAATTTTTTATAGTGAGTACATATTGTATGCACAATTTGTGAAATTGCTCTCATGATAAAATATTATAATGCTATAATGCTGTGCTGTGGATATGATCATGAAATTTAAGAGGAGGGCACAACTTTGGAAGTCAATATTAGATTAAACTAGATACTAATGTGTTGAATTCATATGGACTCAATAAATTCAAATGATTAGAGAAAATCACCACCAATAAATCCCTACTATGTAGTCATTCTTCAAACATTGACATGTTAAATACAGTAACCTTACTTTGTTAGACAGGAAATGTGTGAAGAAAGATGACAGCATTAGAGTCAGGGAGCTTATGTATGTGACTTAATTAGCTTCTAGCTACCTGACATAATTATACTGAACAAAGAACATCTCCAACCAGAAAACTCTTCAAGTTTTCGGCTACAAAACAATTAGTGCCTCTTTCCAAATAAAAGTATAAAGTCTTTTGTATTGTAACTGAGACTATAGTCAGGTAAAATAGACCATGAATTAAGCAAAAAATAATGTAGAGCACCAAACATCATGTTTCTTTAGTATACAAAAATATATGTTTTTCAGCCATAGACAGACCAATTTGTGTGTTATGATTTAGTTTATTTGATAAATGTTTTTCATTGTCTACTATGTGCAAGGCACTGTGTTAAGCTCTGCAGAACCTATAAAAATGATAAAATTTGGCTTACTCTCAAGAAAGTAACAATCATATAGATGAAATGACACAATCACTGATGGTCAGAAAGCAAGGTAAATATAATAATAAGGTGAGTATAGCAACAATAAGAAAAATACAAATAAATTAGTCTAATTGGATAATAAACAGAGTCCTTTCGGTCTCAGATTTTTAGAAGAAGCTGAGAACAATACAATATGCTATGGTTTTAACGTGTGTCACCTCTAAAACTCGTGTTGAAATTTAATTGCCATTTTAACAATATGCAGTAGTGAAAACTGTGAGGATTAGGTAGTAGTGATTAGGGCATGAGTACTGCAACCTAATGGGTAAAATTAGTGCATTATAGAGGGTCAAGTTTGTCCTTCCTCTCTTTTTTTCCCTTCCGTCCATCCGTCCGTCCTTCCTTCCTTCCTTCCCTCCCTCCTTCTATCCCTCCCTCCCTTCCTTCTTTCTTTTATTTATTTATATTTTTTGAGACAGAGCTTCCCTATTGTCGTCCAGGCTGGAATGCAATGGCACAAACTTGGTTCACCACAATCTCCACCTCCCAGGTTCAAGCAATTCTCTTGTCTCAGCCTCCTGAGTAGCTGGGATACAGCTCTTAGTAGAGACAGGTTTCTCCATGTGGACGACGCTGGTCTCAAACTCCTGACCTCAGCCTCCCAAAGTGTTGGGATTACAGGCGTGAACCACTGCACCTGGGCCTCTCTTGCCCTTTCATGTTCTATCATTGGAGGACATAGCTAAAAGGCCCTTGCAAGATACCAACACCTTGATTTGGGATTTCCCAGCTCTCAGAAATGTGAGAAAAAATTACCCATTTATTATAAATTGGCCAGCCTGAAGTATTCTGTTATAGCAGCACAAAATGAAACAAGACAGAAAACTAATACCAGGAGTGAGATATGGTTATAACAAATAATTGAAAATGTGGAAGCAGCTTTGGAACTGGGTAATAGATAGAGGCTGGAACAATTTTGAAGTGAATGCTGGAAAAAGGCTGCATTTCCATGAACGGAGCATCAAGGGTGACACTGGTGAAGACTTGAAAGAAAAGAAGAGCTGTAAGGAAAATCTAAACTTCTCAGAGATTACTTCAATGGTTTCGGTCAGAATGTTGGTAGAAATATGGGCAGTAAAGGCCATTCTGATGAGGTCTCAGGGGAAACAAGATATTGGAAACTAGAATCAAGACCATTCTTGTTAGAAAGCAGAAACTCCTTTGGCTGAATTGTGTCCATGCCTGAGGGCTTTATGGAACTTAAGAGCAATGAAATAGGGTATCTGGTGGAAGAAATATCTGAGAAGCATGGCATCAGGTGCTGTTTGTCTTCTTTTAAGTGCATTTAGGAAGACAAGTGAAGAGGGAACTGATATTAAGATGAAGTTTAGAAGTAAAAGGCAACCAAAGCTTAGGAATCTGAAGGATTCTCAAGCTGGCCATGTGGTAAAGAGTGAAAGAATATTTTCTGGAAAGAAAATAAAGGGTGCAGCTGAAGGACCATTTGATAAGGAGATTAATATGGATAGAGAAAAGCCAAAGGCCATTCACCACGACAATCAGAAAAAAACTCCAAAGGCACTTGAGGGATTATCAGCACTGCCCTTCCATCACAGGTCTACAATGCCAACCCAGGGAGAAAAAATATGTTAACAGATAGGTTTGGAGCACCCTTGGGACATTGGAGCTGAAGACCCAGGACCTCTTCAAGTCTCTGCTCCCCACATTCTGGCACAGTGCTTCTTGGTTTCCCCCAGCCACGGTTCAACTGGGCATAGGTGTGGCTCAACCTGCCATTCTAGAAGGTACAGCCAAAAGCCTTGGCAACATCCACATGTTGATTTGGCAGCATACAGAATGCAAGAGCAGTGAAGGTGTGGCTTCCCCTACTAGATTTCAAAGGATATTATCAACAGCCTGGGAACCTAGGCAGAGACTTATTACAGGGTAGAGCCACTGCAGAGTCCCCACTATATATAAAGGAACTGTAAGGGTGGGACCACCCTCAAAACCTCAGAACTATGGAGCTGCCAATGTGCAATGTGAGCCTAGGAGAGCTTCAGGCATAAGACTCCAATCCTACTACGTAGGTTGAGCCCAGCAAAGCCATGTGGCAGGGCTGCGGGAGGCCTTCAGGGCCTAATCCCCACTCCAGTGTGTCCAGAGGTAGGACACTGAATCAGAGAATATTATCCTGAAGCCTTAACATTTGATATTGTCCAACCTGTTGGATCTGGGACTTACTTGTGACAGATTACTCCCTTTCTTTTCCTTCCTGTTTCTCATTTCTGGGACTAGGAATGCCTGTCTACGTCTATGCCCGAACCACCACTGTATTTTTGAAGAACTTTACTGAATTTCATAGGCTTACATCTAGTGGGAAAGTTGATGTTGGAATGAGGTAAGAATTTTGAGGCTATTTGGATGGAATTAATGTATTTTGTATGTGAGTTGGACATGAGTTTTGGTGATGGGCAGAATGTGATAGAATTTTTATTTCCTCCAAAACTAATGTTAAAATGTAATTGCCATTTTAACAGTAATAAGAGGTAGAAGGAAATTTTTTTAAGACAGAGTCTCACTCTGTCACTCAAGCTCACTGCAAAGAGGTAGAATATTTAAGAGATGATGAAATAATTAGGCTATGAAGGCTCTATCCTCATGGGTGGTATTTATGCTATTATAAAAAAGGTGAGTTTGATCTCAATCTCCACCTTCCATCATGGGATGACAAAGGAAGGAGTCCCTTTCCAGATGCCAGCACCTTGATCTTGGACATTCCAGTTTCCAGAACTATAAAAAAATAAATTTCTTTTTGTTATAAATGACCCAATCTCAGTTTTTCTGTTATAGCAGCACAAACCATACTAAGACACAACAGGTAATAGTAACCCTGCCATTCAGAGTGGGGCAGTAGATGACTTTTTCAAACCATACCACAGAATCATAAAACCTATAATGCCGTTATTAGCCCATCATGTTTCTACAGACAAAATAATGTCCACTTTATTGAATGGAGTTTTCAGCAAGAAGACAGGTTGTATAGAGGAGAGTATTGAGAAACTCAAGGAAGTTGATTACTTTTTCAATTAATTAGTATCTAATTGACAAATAATAGCTGTCAAGTAGGCCTAATAGGTCACCTCCACAACACTTCTAGGTCTTGGGTAAGTAGGAGTAAGAATCTTGATGTATAACCAATTGGCCTACCAAAAAAACAAACAAACAAACAAAAAAAAAAAACCCATGAATTTCTCATTTTGACTATGAAATATTTTTTCACAGTTACAAAAACTGAGGGATTGCTGATGGTTTAAAAAACACTGCTTCATTTAGATAAAAACGTTGTACCTATATAAGTTAATTTATTCCCTTAGAGTTCAGGCTACATGAGGCTTGATAGAATAAATACAGTAGTATCTTTACCTCATTCTATATACCATCCAAATTGTTCAGGTGGGTAAAATATTTAAATATAAAAATAGTCTTTACAATAATGTAAGAAAGCTTATTAGTTTCTAAGTTTCTGAAAACATTCCCAAAGAGGAGAAGGCCTGCAATAAACTCAGACAACATATAAGATCATTTTTAAAATATAAGCATTTAAAAAGAGTCTTTATGGACACAAATAAACACGTGAATGCATAGAAAAGGTACCCTACATCTCTCATATGATATACAGCTTCTGAGGTGACTCCTCGTGGTCCTTGTCCCTGTATATTCTCCTTCCAATAAGTGCAGGCTGGATCTAGTTACTAGTTTCTAACAAATAGAAAATGTCAAAAATGATGGATATTACTTCCATTATTTGGTTACAAAAAGACTATGGCTTCCTTTCTTCCTGTCTTCTTTTCCCTCTTTCATGTTTCTCTCTCTCTCTCTCTCTCTCTCTCTCTCTCTCTCTCTCTCTCTCTCTCTCTCTCATCTCTGTCTCTGTCTGCCTCTGTCTCTGTCTCTCCCTGCCTCTCAAATCCACGTTACAAGGATCCTTGAGTATCTTGAGGCTAGCATCATGTCACGAGGACCCTTGAGCATCCTGTGGAGAGTGATTCATGTGGCAAAGAGCCAAGGCCTGCCAGCAACAACACAGTAAGCTTGGAAGCTGACCCTCCTCTATTTGAGCCTTAGATAACTACAGATCCTTGATTGTAGCCTATGGAAAAGGCCCGCAGCAAAACTGCACCTGTTTTATTCCACCTGTTTCCACATAAACTGGGAGAGGATAAATGTTTCTGGTTTTAAGCTGCTGAGGTTTGGAAGAATTTGTTACACAGCAATAGATAATTCACAAACTTCATAATTCTTAAAATATTAAAGCTATTGAAACTAATTATTCACAGATCACATTGACAAAGATTGAAGTTTAGTGATACCCTCTCTTGATAATGTGTGGGAAAAAGAGAGATGCATGCTATTGCTTACAATGTGTAAGTCGGTTCATTTTTAAAGGGAAGGTAATTTATTGATGTGTACTAAAGTTTTATATGTTCATCCTCATTTACACAACGATTTATATTTAAGAGTATCTGTGCACAAAATACATGCCCAGTAATTAAGGACAGATTATATTAATTATGGTTCATGCATGCAATGGTATACCTTGTAGCTTTTATGAAGAATAGGGTATACCTAAATGTGCTGAAATGTGAAGTTGCCAAAGAAATAATGCTGTTACTTTTGCATTCTTTTCCATTTCATTTGGCTCAATTTTCTCAAGACTCCCCACCCTGATATTGACAGAATTTTCAGAAATGTGTATTCTATATTTAATTAGAATAGTTTGGACATTAAGATGTTGACTCTGAGGCCAGTTGCTAGGTTTGATCTCTTCTCTCCCACTCTTTGTGTGGCCTTGGACTTTGTGTGACTCTATGACTGCAGCTTACCCTATAAGTAAGATAGTAATTGCCTTATAGGCATTTTGGGAAAATCCATGAGTTAATATAATGCAAAGATTATAATAGTTCTTGGAATATAGTATGGACTACATAGTGTTGATTCTTTTCTAAGTTGTTAATTATATTTGCATACAGCAATTTTCTCTAAATCAGAGTTTTCCTGAAGAATAATTTGGACATATTTTGGGGATGCTTGAGCAGGCTGTTTCAAGGAGTAGTTTCATTAGATCTGCCCTTGGTGTATGTCTCTTCTTAGTGTCCATGCTCAAAAATTTCTACCTTCCTGGTTAGCAGACCTTAGTTGCTCAAGTTAAGCTCTACTTTAGAAAATCTGTATGCATTTCCTTAGATATTAAAAATAATAATTTTGTATTTTCACTGATACTGCCAGAATATGCTATATATTCTTTTTTGAAAAAGACAAATTAACTGCCCTCCGAGTACATCAGCAGCTCAATTTTACTTCCTGATGAAACCACCATTACCAAAATGCTCACATTTAGGCATCAGTCTCAGTCCAGAAATCAACTCCAAAATGCTGATTGAAATCCACAGTATTCAGGATAGAATGGACTGGTACAGAGTTCACTGGGAACATAGCTGATAGACCAAGTCCTTCCATATATAAGAATGAGACATTCCTTCAGGAATATATGACATTTAAGATGAGATATTAAGGAAATATTGGGTGGATACAGAGAATTTGGAAAGAAAGAATGAACCTAAGTCAAGCTAAAATATTTAGAATGTATCTTTCATTTAAAAGAGGACATAGCCATAGTAATAAAATTTGTTCAATGATAATTGTGAAAAGGGCATAGAAGAGGCTTAACAGTGTATAGATATTGGTAGCATAAAGACAGACAAAGCAGGAGAAAAACATAGGCTAAGGCAGTAGCAGAGAAAAAGGTTTGGTTTTAAAGACTCATCCACTGCTAAATAGGAGGACTGATACACCAGATAAGGTTGTGCATGTAGATATATTTGAATGTGGAGAATTTTTCTATAAATCTTCAATTAAGTATTCTTTAAATTTTGTATTAAATATCTAAGAAGACATCTCTCAGTGATGGCAATTTCTACTTACAATTTTAACTGTCAAGAAAAGTGTGTTAATGACAAAATGAAGGTTCATCTCCATTATCTAGTCTTGAATAATATGGAAATAAATGTTCTAGCCTAATTTTTTTTAAATAACAGATAATGCCAGCATCTGTTGCAATATTGGGCCAGGGTCTATATTAGTAGCACATTTATATCAGCCCAAAGTATTAAACTTACTATCTTAAAAAATATTTTAGCTTTTATTTTAGGTTCAGAGTACATGTGCATTATTATATAGTTAAATTTGTGATTTGGGGTGTGTTGTACAGATTATTTCATCACCCAGGTACTAAGCACAGTACCTGACAATTTTTTTTTTTCTGAATCTTTCTATCCGCCCACCCTTCTCCCTCAAGTATGCCCCAATATCTGTTGTTATCCTCTTTCTGTCCATGTATTCTCACTATTTAGTTATTACTTATAATTGAGAACATGCGGTATTTGGTTTTCTGTTCTTGCCTGAGTTTGCTAAGGATAATGGCCATCAGTTATGTGGCATTAAAAGTTAAGCATTTCTACTATATTGTTTTTCTTTAAACAAATTCTTCTTTGTTAAGCTCTTTTAATAACATGAACCTCTGTAATACCAGAAATTGTTTGATCTACCTGGAAGAGATTTAAAGCAGAGTCATGCACTGCATAATGTTGTTTTGTTCTTCAGTGAACTGCAGATATGACGGGAATCCTGTGAAGTTATGACATTTTTACTGTACCGTTTCCACGTTTAGATATGTTTGCATTCACACACAATTTGCATTGTGTTACAATTGCCTACACTATTTAGTACAATAATATACTGCACAGGTTTGTAGCCTCGGGGCAATAGGCTATACCATACACCCTAGGCATGTAGTGGGATATACCATCTTGGCTTGTGGAAGTACACTTTGTGATGTTTACACAACAGCAAAATTGCCTAATGACACATTTCTCAGAACATATTTCCATCATTAAGTGACACATGACTGTCTTGAAACGTCCTTAAAATAAAAACATAGGTAAATAAAATAACACATTGTAAAGTACATGGCAAAATATAAATGTAAAGGTTTCTATCAACACTACTATTAAATTAGTATTGTAATCATAACTTTTCAATAAAATAATATTTAAAATGTCATTTATATCAAGCATTGTTCTTTCTAGAGATTTCTACCTTAAGTATCTAGGCCATTATAATATTTTGAACTATATTACTCAATCATTTCTCAAGTATGTTAACTGAAAAATCCTCAACAGTCTAAATGAACCAAAATATTGAGAATTTTTGGCTTGGAGATGTTTTCTGAAAATAAGTTATTTTAAAAGATATATATGTATATATAGTAAATTACCAATGTCTATGTGTGTATCTATCTATATGTGTACTATACTAACATTTTTCTTCTCACCTGAATGTGGGTATGTGTGTGTTGTAATAAATAAAATGGATGAGTTCATGTCCTTTGCAGGGACATGGATGAATCTGGAAACCATCATTCTTAGCAAGCTGACACAAGAACAGAAAACCAAACACTGCATGTTCTCACTCATAAGTGATTACTGAACAATAAGAAAACATGGACACAGGGAGGGGAACATCACACACTGGGGTCTGTTGGGGGGTGGGGGTTAAAGGAGGGATAGTGGGGGGTGGGGAGCCTGGGGAGGGATAACATTAGGAGGAATACCTAATGTAGGTGACAGGGATGGAGGCAGCAAACCGCCATGGCATGGGTATACCTATGTAACAGTCCTGCAAGATCTGCACATGTACTCCAGAACTTAAAAAAAGAAAGTTAAAAAAATAAAAAATTAAAATTAAAAAAAAGGTATAATTGGTGGGAACACATTATGAGGACAGAAATAAGTATAAAAATGGATTACTAATCATTCAAAAAGAAAAAAAAATTTACAGAAAAAAATATGCATTAGATATGACTATTAAAGAAAGTTTTCCCAAATTATATAAATTATCTTTCAGGACATTGTTAGGAACTATGAAAGCTCTGAGATTTTGCTTTACTCGTAAGGTATTAGGTTGGTGCAAAAGTAATTTCAGTTTTTGCATAAAAGTAATGGCAAAAATCACAATTACTTTTGTATCAACCTAATAACAAATAGTACTCATGGATGCTACCAGTCTCATGAGTATTGAAAACAAAACAAACCACCTGGGTCAGACATAAAGGGCATCATTACTCATTGCAAAGCAAGGAGTACGAGCAGTGAATTTGTGTAATACCTCTTTACCCACAAGTCACATAGGGGTGAAGTGAACATGCTCAGATAAGTGCTTGCACACTCAGTAGCTTCAGTGCAGGAGAGGAACTCTGGGCTTAGGGAGTACACATTATTTTTAATGGGCAGTAAGCCTGATGCCCTTTACTCCGGAGGAAGACATTATTCTACTGCACAGTGAGAATTCCCTTTTTTGACCTAGAGGGAGACACTCTATAAATCAAGGCTACTTGCTTTATCAAAATTATTGAAAAGATAGTGTATAATAAGGGCTGTTAATTACTTATTTGTAAGACTGCAGAAATGTGAGAGACCCATGGCAAATTATGCATGACTAAAGCAAAAGTACAGTATCACATTGCCAGACTCAGAAATACCATTCTAGTAATGTAACATTGAATCCTCATGATGACAGAAATTACTAGTTAAATAGAGTTTGATTCAGACTAATGATGACAGAAATTACTAGTTAAATAGAGTTTGGTTCAGACTAATATTACAAATAAGAAAATATTCTAGTTTGCTGATCTCTGGTAGATACTACTTATTTAGAGCATACCAAAATTACAAGTTTTGTTTATTTTATTTTATTTACTGTATTTACTATAATAGAATTCAACAAATGTTAATTTACCAAAATAAAAACACCAAAAATTATTTTCAATTAGACATCTATGCAAATATGGCCTTAGCATGAGATGCATATGATTCCTGCAAATTAAAATAAAATGTCAAATGAAATATGACATTTATAAATATTTACAGAAAATCTACACATTCTAAGTCATTTGAAAGAGCAAGAAGAAATATATTATTCAAATATGTGGATTTACCTAGATATGTCTAGAAATTATTGGCTTATTTTAACATTCTCTCTTGGTATAATTGCATACAATTTCTGAACACCTTGCTGTGAGAAGTTCTTAAAACATATGTCTATCACCTTCCTTTCATGAAAGATATATGATTCTTAGGAGAATAGTTCAGTATTTTTAAAACTTACTTACTTCAGACACCAGTTTTATGCCAATTTATGGTCAAGTTAGGATTTGTTCAAATCAATACAGTTATCTTCAGATATGTTATACTTTTTATTTCTCCAAACATTCAATCATAAAAAATGCTAAATTCTTAGAAAATTGAAAAGAAGAGTACAATAAAAACCTAAGTACCTTTCTCTTGAATTAACAATCATCAGAATTTTGCCAGGTACTCTCTTTAATTTAGAACAATTTGAAAGCTAGTTATTTGTTTATCTTACAACAAACACAAAATTGTTTTAAAATTACAATACCAGGTTCTCCATAAAACAAACATACTGATTTGATGTTGAAGAATTCTTTGCACTTCTTTTTAACCCTAAAACATATATCACCATGTATACGTATACGAGATACTACTCAAGAGTTATTTGAACATTTTTCTCTGTGTATACATTATCAATTTGCTGTAAAGTCAATCTCCTTTGATTTTCAGCTTTAGGTTTTGTTTTAACACAGTATATTTATCTTTAGTTTACATAATGAATTGTATAGCAAATCGTTACTTCCATTTCTATTTCTTTCCTTGTATTTCTACCATCCCACTAGAGTAATCATTTTTGTTGGTTTCTGGCTGACCTTTTCTTTCTGGTTAGCCCATTCTGTATTTCACTTTGTAAAAATAAACAAAAAGAAGAGAGATAAATGAGAGACAGACACACTGATAGATGGAGAGAAAAAGATGTTCATACTTACATTAAAGGTCCCAAGTACATATAGAGTCCTGCATTTTTTTCACCTACTAACTACAAATCACTTGCTATCAGTTCTTCCTCTTTTTTTTAACAGTTGCATAGCAACCATTTTTGGAAAATATCACATAGATTACTCAATCCACTTCCTATTAATAGCTATTTAGATTTTTCCAATGTCTTTCTATAACAAATACGACAGTGAAACAAACTTCGTATTCATAGACTTTTGTTTTTATGGAGGAGTATCATCATGATAGACTCCTAGAAGTAGATTGCTGAGTCAAAAAGTAAATGCGTCAGTGACGGTGTTAGATATTTCTATTTTCTCCTCTGTATTCAGTGTACTATTTGGAACTCACATCAGTAATTAATGAGAATGATGGGTTCCCTACTTCACCGACAGATTTTATTTGAAAGCTTCTTAATTTTTGCCAATCTGATATTGTCTAATGAGTCATTTCTCATTAAACGTTGCTTTAAAATGTGTCTTTTTTAGTTTTCTTTTGGCTCAAACTTAACACCCACATGTTTATGTATTCTTGCTTTCTTTTTTATATGTATTCAGTATATGCTTACAAAATACATTTACTTCATGAAATAAATATGATTCACAATGTCAAGAGCAATGCATTTTGGGAAGCATATTTTCATGGCACCACCTTAACCAGAAAATCGTAACAATGTCATCTTCTTAATTTATCTGTTCAGATATCAGTTGATACCACTAAATAAATGAATGAATGTAGTAATTGGGGTCTTTATTAATTACAGTCCTGTGAGTAACAAAACATGAAGTGGAAAAAATTGGGGGGACTGCCCATATAAGTCATTATCCATGGCATTTGGTTGAAAAGTTTCTATGGCTCACATAAAGTAAAATATATGTAAAAAGATGAGTTGACTTCTCTTTATATCATCATTTAGCTGTTTTACTAAATGTGTTACTACTAAGCCTATTTAAATTTAACTTTAAACTCAATTTTTGGTTTAGCTTTTTTTTTTTTTTTTCCTTAGGTAAAGAAATTTTAAATATCCCAGTACTCAGAGTCAGTGACTGTGATGAAACCTTCTTAGGTCATATTCGAACTCTGTAGCTTCATTCTATTCATATAAGCATGTCAAGAGTGAATACCATCATGAAAATCCAGACTTGAAAATTAATCTTCTTTTATGATTCTTTCCATTAACTGCCCAAGCCCCTGTGGCAGCCAGCTGGAACACCAGCTTACATAATGCTGTTAAGAACTCGGAAAGAAAGACAATAATCATACCATCAGGAAAAATTACATAGATTTACAGGCCTATGTAGAATTTAATAATCATAAAGTCCAAATCCATTGTTTTAGCTCAGTAAACTGAGGCATGAAAAGGTGAAGTAGTACCTAAGGTCAGATATCAAGTTTATCTCAGAGCAGAACCTGGAGCCCTACTTTTCATCCTCCCACTCCCATGTGTTTCCATGAAAAGGAGTGACTTCCTCATTCAATAATTTTTTCAAGCACTACTCTGTGTGTATGTAGATAAACTGATAAATAGATAAATATAGACAGATATTTCTCCTGAGTCTAGTGTACTTCTTATAACTATATTTTAATAATAGATTTATTATGATTTTTGAGGGGTTTATTTTGCTTTCCTTACAGTAGTAACTATTTTCAATTTCAAATTCAATTATTTCAATTTAGTGAAGTGTGATACACTGAAACATAAAGCATACACATGGGAAGTATAGGAATAAACTATCATTTTCAAATATCTGTAGTTTTTAAAAGCAAAGGATGTTACTTGATATAAGCACAGAAAAGTTCCATTTAGGTCCTATTAATGGATTGATAAAGTACAGTCACGTGCCATATAACCATGTTTCAGTCAACAAAAGGCCATGTATATGATGATCGTTCCACAAGATTATCATGTCATATTTTTACTACAGTTTTTCTATGTTTAGATATATTTAGATACTCAAATTCTATTGTGTTACAATTGCCTACAGTATTCAGTACAGTAACATGTTGCATAGATTTGTAGCTTAGGAGCAATAGGCTATACCATACAGTCTAGGTGTGTAGTAGGCTCTACCATCTAGGTTCCTGTAAGGACACTCTATGTTGTTCTCAAAATGACCACATTTACTAATAATGTATTCTTTTTAAGCATTGCTTAACAACAGAGATATGTTCTGAGAAATGCATAGTTAGGTGATTTTGTCATTGTGGAAACATCATAGAGTATCCTTACACAACCCTAGATAGAATAGCCTGCTACCCACCTAGGCTTTATGGTATAGCCTATTACTCCTAGGCTACAAACCTGTGCAGCATGTTACTATACTGAATACTGTAGGCAATTGTAACACAATGATAAGTAGATGTGTATCTAAATATATCTAAACATAGAAAAGATACAGTAAAAATATGGTAATCTTATGGGACCATCATCATATATATGGTCTGCGGTTACCTACATGTCATTAAGCAATTCAGCACATGTCATGTATAATTTCTATATAAGCTAACTGTAATGTATTTCATTTGTTCTTTGAGATGCAATAATAATATCTGTCTCTAATATTTGAATATTAAGAATAAAGAGTCTATCCAATAAAGATCTAGTGTTTGATATCCTTAAGTTTAAATCCAATTTGGGAACTTTTATACACTTGAGCAACTCATATCACCTTACCTAATCTCCATTTCTTCATCTGTTAAGGAGGAATAATCATAGCTGCTTTATAGCTTTGGTTTGGGAACACTGTGAACAAATGTATGCAGCTCAAATGCAGTCAATGTTGTTTACTTTATCATTTCTTCACCTGTAATATTTTATAGACACTGCATTTACTCTATTAGCTAACATAAGAGACTCTCAACTCCCCAAACAACAGCAAAACCCCTAATACTTCCTGGAATTTAAATAAGTCAATTTTAGAAATACCAACTTTAACAGTTGGTAAATATTTTTTCTGATTTTTAATTCTATGAAAAAGTTGTTCTGTGTAACTTCAGAGCTTCACATATTTTATCAGAATTTCCCATGCCTTATGTTATCTCCTCCTTCTAAAATCAGTACATCACTGATAGTAGAAACATATCCACTCGAACTTCAAAGGCGAAAATGCTTAGTTCAGAAGTTGAGGGCTGGGTTGATAAAGTTTTCCAAGATGTTACAAGTACTTAGGAAGCACAGTATTCAGGAAGCTTTCCCTGTGGAGCTCTTGTCCTGAATTAACTGGTTGGACTGCCCACTGTTTAATTGCAAAATCTTCATTTCTCTAGGTGATGGATGTACTGTGATGTCGACTCTAAGTGGGCCCAGACAACTTTTATGACTGAGATGTAAAGAGCTTGTCTTGCAAATGAGATGTTTATCTGCAAGTTATTCTTAAATGGTGTCTACCTAGTTGGGAGTAAGTGAAGATTTGATATCTTTCTCCTTAGTTCAGTTAGTGTACAATCATTGATTTTTATTTTCTCAGCTCTCTTTCTTACTCAGACCTTTACCACCTAATGTCAGGACAACCGCAATAAATTCCTACTTTATCCCCTGAATACATTTCCTCCACTCTTATATCATTCTTCTCTCCCCATTGGAAGTCAGTGTAAACAAGCTACTCCCCACTTATTTATAGGTTGAAACACATTGCCACTCAATGTGTTTGTCAGACCTCAAGATCTCTTTCTCACACAACTTCTACAGTATAGGTAAATGGCTATCCCAGGAGGAGTGGAACAAACCTTTTGCTTTTTGCCTCAGAATTTCTTCACCTGGTGGTCTTCCCCTTTTTCTTTGCAACTCCTAATGCTAATCATGAAGCCCTAGTTAAGCCCTACCTTCTCCATCCACACATCCCAGGTACCTAGCTTCTTCCTCTTTTATCAGTGGTTCAGAGCCTTAACTGAATATAGGGCTCAGTCTTAAAAAAAAAAAAAAAAAAGGAAATTTCAGTCTCATCCTCAGCCCCCAGAGATGTGTATTTAATTTGTCTGGGGCATTTTCTTGGTACTTGAATTTTTAAACTCTCCCCAGATGATTCTAGTCCACAGTGAAAGTTAGTAAACACTGTCATGTGCATTTTCATTATAAGTCACCTCAACAGTTTGTTAAGTAATTTAATAAGACACATACAACCTTTGTGATGTACATATATTTTATTAATAAAAGGTTTTTTTGGAGGGGGTCTCATTTGCCTCTGTATAAATGTTCGAATATTTGTGACCTACTAGAGCCATATGTAAAATTATTATATTTTTACTGTACTGTATAAGTATAAAATATATTTTAAAAATAAATAATTTGAATCATCAATAAGCATTCCTCTTTTAAAAATGTAATTATGCAAATTATGGTTCAAGTCTCTCTGCCTGTTCCCTCTGCCCTCTTGCTACTTTAGGATGAAGAGCTGGGGCTGGTGGTATGGATTAAGAGGTGGGGGCAGTGGTCAGAGGCAAAATTACTGGTTAGGAGAGTACTTCAATAATCTAGGAAAGAGATAACAGTGCTTTGGAACACAGAGGTGAGAGTGAAGGTGGTGAGAGGTATTTGGATTTTAGGTATGTCTTGAGGGTAGCTCCAGTGGAATTGACTATTAGATTAGATGTGAGTATGAGAGGAAGAAAGGACCTAAGTTGAATCCCCAGGTTTTTGAAAGAAACTTATTACATACTATTAACAAGATCACCTCTCTTTCTACAGTATAAGATAGAAATAATAATAGTATTTACATCAATGTATTGTTGAATTAAATCAGATAATATATGGAAAATGTCTAGGGCAGAGCTTGGCTCATAAATATTTGATTATGACAGGCATCATGGAATCACTCAATCCGTGTAAAGAGCGGAAATTAGTGAAATTTGAAAGAAGAGATCATCAGCTTAATTACTCACTGGTTATGAGATTCAAGTGGTCATTGAGTGCCACTTTTATTATGTGGCCAACCTAGCTATGTTAGGCAAAATAACTGAAAAGAGGAAAACATAACTAGTGAGAGTACCTATCTTGCTGCCTTGAAGAATAAATTTTCATAGGGGATTGGGAAGTCTAAGATCTGTTAATTGGGTGAGTAAGTGTTTAGTGGTTTGCCTGAGTTTAGAGTGTCATAAGAAGTACATATTTAGGTAGGGGGTGGTGGCTCACACCTGTAATCCCAACACTTTAGGAGGCTAAAATGGGAGGATCTGATAGACCCAGAAGTTCAAGGTTAGCCTGGGCAACATTGTGAAATCCCAACTCTTAAAAAAAAGAAGTAAATATTTAATGATAACATGCAAACTGCAACGAAGAAAATTAATTACAAGAGAAAACAAATCTAGCACTAGGTATTGTAACATGCACATATCCAAAAGTCCAAAGCAAAGAGTATTAATAAAACGAAAACCTTAGTAACCATAAAATTAAAGTCACTCTAAGGTCAGCAAGACTGACACAGAATTGACACTTAAAAATTCCTTCTCCAATGTGTAAATGAACATGGAATAATAACACATCAGTAATATGAAGGAGAACTTTCAGAGGCTCTGTATAAGGTGATTTAACATTTGATATTGTATAAAAAAGGGGCATGGTTGTAAATATGAGTTCTAATATTTATTGTGCCATGACATAACTTCTTTGAACCTTATTGTCTTTGTCTGTGAAAAAGGGGTAATAATTTTTACCTCAAGCGTTTTAATAAGAATTTAAATGTATAAAAATTCTGGAATGTCTTAAGTCTAGCATATAGTAATGTTTCAGTAAATATCAGCAGTTAGGTGGAAGTAAAGAAAATAATATCTGAGGGTAAGGAAGGAGGAGAGCTTACAAATCCCTGGTGTGGAGAGACTGGAATATAAACAAGATCACACAGATGGCCTACATATTGCTAATGGCTCCAGGTGTCTAAGTTGTTTGTTAGGTAAACCTGTATGTAATTTATCAATAATATTGTTCATGTCCCCTCGTCTAATTCTTTTTGTTACTGTCATTAGTCTAAATATCACACAACTTCAGATATTGTAAATCAGGCATACTTGAACCAGGTAGACATAAATGTCCATCTGGCTATGATTTGGAGCCAAGACAGGAACTATATGAGCTGGTAGACCAGTTAGGGGGGCTCACATGAGAAGACCCAAGGCCCAAATAAGCAGTGTTCTCTGTCAGGTAACTGAGCTTCATGAAATGGCATAAAAACATATAAAATTATATTTTGGTTAGCCAGAAAGTTCTCCAAAATGGCACATAAATAAAGATCGTCATTTTTTGGTTGATTCTGGTAAGGTTTGCTCTAACTATAGGTGTATTAATTAGCTTATATTTCCTAACTGAAGTCATATTTATATACATTAAACAATTGAAAAATAGATACACTTTGCTCATGAAAGATATCCAATGGCATCATAATTATTAAATATATTTTTCAAAGGTGACTCCATTACCAATTGGTGGTTAAAATGACCAAAATTAGTATTTTCCAGCTGGGTTCCATTAAATACTAATCATAATAAAATGTTAACCATGCTGGGCTTTTGCATGTCTTTTTGAGTCTTCCCTTGTTCTCATAATATACTCTGTAACACAGGGAAATGTATTTCCCAGACGTTTGTGCCAACAGGTTTCTGACTACAATCTGCAAATGGGAGATTTGGTGAGAACTGAAAGGGTCTAGTCGGAGGAGGCCAGAGTATTTCCAGCCCTTACTCTGCCTAGAATGGTATCTCTCACAACAACTGGAACTTTTCTTCCTTTGATTTATTAATTTTATTGTTATTATTTTTAACTTTTAAGTTCAGGGGTTCATGTGAAGGTTTGTTATATAGATAGACTCATGTTTTGGGGATTTATTGTACAGATATTTTATCCCTCAGGTATTAAGCCTAGTGCCCATTAGTTATTTCCCCTCATCCTCTCCCACCTCCAGCCTTCCAACTCCAAGTAGGCCCCATTCTGTGTCGTTACCTTCTATGTGCTCATCTGTTCTCATCACTGAGCTACCACTAATAAGTGAGAAAATGCAATGTTTGGTATTCCGTTCCTGCGTTCGTTTGCTAATGATAATGGCCTATTGCTTCACCATGTTCCTGCAGAGGATCTGATTGCATACTTTTCAATGTCCATATAGTATTTTATGGTGTACGTGTACCACATTTTCCTTATCCAGTGTACCAGTAATGGGCATGTAGGTTGATTCCATGATTTTGCCATTTTGAATGGTGCTGCATTAAACATATGCATGTATGCATGTGTCTTTATGGTAGAACAATTTATTTTCCTTTGTGTATATACCCAATAATGGGAACACTGAGTGGAACAGTAGTTCTATTTTTAGGACTACTGTTTTAGAAAAATCACCATACTGTTTTCCACAATGATTGATTTAATTTACAGTTCCACCAACAGCATATAAGTACTCCTTTTTCTCTACAACCTCATTAGTGCCTGTTATTTTTTGGCTTTTTAATAATAGCCATTCTGACTGGGGTGAGATGATGTCTCAGTGTGGTTTTGATTTGTATTTCCCTAATGATCAGTGATCTTGAGCTTTTTTGATATGCATATTGGTCGCATGTATGTCTTCTTTTGAATAGTGTCAGTTCATGTCCTTTGCCCACTTTTTAATGGTTTTCTTTTTTTTATGAGACAACCTTCCCACCATGCTCCCACCATTCCAGGCAGGTCTATCATATACTTGGTTCTAATTTATTGATTGGATCTTGACTCATAAGAGTCAAAAATATATTTAAAGTTCTAATTTTTAAAAAATAATGGTCAACAAATATCTCAGAAAAAAAAGTCCCAACAAGAATTTCTTGTTTGCAGAAATTCTCAACGTTTTTAATATGTTAAAGTACAGTGTAGATTTCAAATGAAGAAATATTGTGTGCAGCATGTCCCTAGTTATTTTTAAAAGAACCATTTTGTTTGTGTTATTTTGTTTTTCATGGAATAGCTACAAATACCTCATGGAAGTAGTGTTATGCAAAACATAATTTTCAAATGCTGGTCAAGATAAACTATAGTCTGAAAATTCTGTATGTGTAACACATGATAAAACTAGTTTTTGTACATTGCATCCATTGTCTTTGGGTACATTCCTGGATGCAAAAACCTAAGGCAAACATCTTGAAAATTAAGGAAATTATAAATAAATGCAGGCACACAAAAATTATCTCCCTCATTTTAAGTTCATTTGCAATCTTATGGTAGGCAAAGGCAAATTGCTTCATGCTGAAACACCTTTTGCAAATTTGGTAATTGGATCCAGTTTGTGGAATTTGCACCCTGGAAATGCCACTGCATTTCATTTATAATCAAACTGACTGGGTTTGAAATGATATTGAATGTGCCAGATTGAGGGAAAAATCCAAATGGATTCATACAGAAACGTTATTAACTTGGAAATGGTTCAATGGGCATTTGGCATTTTCACATTGGTAGGTTTAATTTGTGGAGTGAGAACAATGAGCTAGGGAGATATAGAGCTCTGTATTTTTGCCACTTTAACATTTATGTTTGTCATTTATGAACCTGAGCTGAGAACTGATTAAATTTCTGCCTTGTAGCTTTTGGATTTTGTAGCACACACAAACTAAAATAGGAGTAAGGAAAATAAAAGCAGTAAAGATATGGCATTCTGTAAATAAACTCAATGTTCTATACTTAATTTTTCATGATGAAACACCTGGGGTTTAAGCCTTTAAGGTTTAAGCCTTAACGTCTTAAGTGGCAAGTTAAGTATATGTTGTATAATGTGGAATAGCCGTTTCCATTAATGAAGTGAAGTGAAACCAAAAAGAAACAGTGGTAAATATCAGAAAATAGTGAAATATACAGGACAGATTCAGATGAGCTAAAAAGCAAAAATAATCTCAATGAACAAAGGTCTATAGACATGACATAGATAGCATCTTAACATCTGAATTATCCACAATGACTAATAAATGTCTTTTGCATAGCAAGTTTTACAAATATGAGGGAATTCTCTGTAACATGTGATAGGGGTTGAAACACTAAACTCTACTTAAGAGCTTTGGTTTTTCAGGTCCAGCTCTGACTGTAATCAGGTATGTGCTTTGGGCTGATCATTCAACTACATTCATTCATTTACTCCACATATTTTGTCCTCCTACTCTATGACAGGCACACAGCGAGATTATGGGGATTGTGGTGGTGTTTATATTAAAAGTGGATGGGTACAGACAGTCCAGATAGTAAGAAAGCAAACAAACACACGCATATATAAATAAGAGAAATCTAAGAATTAAATGAAATGGCAAATTACTAAGAGGTTCTTTAGTTGAGTGACCACTGACAGCTCCTGTGAGTTCAGCATTCCAGGGAAGGAGAGGGTCAAGAATGTGCCTGGCTGACTTAGACTGGTCCTAACTCCTTAACATATATTTAAGCTCCTTCAAAATTAATCACTTATATCATTGTCCTCTCCAGTGGCTTCCCAATAATACACAATACAGTCCAACTATATTGGACTTCTCACACTTCCTGGAAAATGTCATGGCCTCAAATATGGGCATGGAAATAAGTTCTTGCAGTGACATTTTATATGCTCTCAAAAAAAGGTTTGCTCTTATGAGCAACTGCTGTTTCCTCTTCTCACCATATTTATCTCTTCAGCATCTCCCTTTATCCTTAAGAGACTCATATTGAACATTACTTTTTTCTGAATCATCAAATGGGACAAATTTCTCTTACATCATTATAATTTATTTATGAAAGTTTTTCTCAAACTGTGACATAAGAATGTATATTCAGGAGCCCATAGTATCTCTGAGACTCCTGTTTCAATGTTATGTTTTCATTTTGCTGAAAATCTACAAATAAAATATACCAGTTTTTAAACAGAAAAAAAAGAATGTGCCTGAGAGATTTCAACAGATAGTATAGTTAGATTATAATGAGAAAGGGGAAAGAAGGTAGGCAGGAGTCAGATCACGTCAAGCTTCTTAAACCTCTCCAGGACTTTCATTTCTCATTTACAAAGTTAGGTATTTGGAGAAAATGAATTTAAAGAACTCTTGCAGTTCTAAAATATAAATTCCATGAGTAATTCTAATTTGCTCACTGCTTTATCCCCAGTGCCTCGAACATAGCCCCTAGTAGTTAATACATATTTGTTAATCGAGCAAATGAATCTATCTAAATCAATACTGACCAGCAGACCTTTCTGTGGTGGTAGAAAAATGCTTATCTATGCTGCCCATTGCTCTGACCACCTAGTTCCATGTTTGAGAAAGATAAAATTTCATTAACATATATAGAAGGAGCAAGGGGATAAACCAAGGAAAACTCAAGATGATGAATGATGTGTCTACAATGGAAAAGAAATAATAAGAATTCAGTAATGATTGTGATTTTGAATAGCTATCACCAAAAGATATATTTAAGGCAAAAATGTAATTGAAAATAGAATGTGCCTATTACATGTTAACAAACAAATCAGCTTTGCTATATTTCTTTCGTTAGAATTGTTGCATATATTTTATTCACAAAAGATAAAGTTGTTTTCTTCATTATTCTATACTCCAAAGTGCAAGTCACTTTGTTCAATTACTTATTCATCTCTATTTCCTGATCTGCTGCATAAAGATACAACAGCTACCAATAAAGACTGCAGCAACTTCCATTCCATCATTTTCTTAACTGTTCTCCATGGAATTTAGGTGTCTAGGATGTTATATTGCTTAGCAAAACTAATCTAGCTTTGGTCAGTGTGGTGAAAGTACACTCTAGGGAACAGCAGCTGTAAGTAAGTGAGAAAAATATTTATGCAGAAGAAATCCCACTATGCTCCATTTGCAACAAAAGCTTCAACCAATCACACTGCAAGTTCTAAATTGAGATGTTCATTTAGAGTTGTCCCTTTGTATGTAACTCCTTGACTGGCCAACGGATGTAGGTTGTCCCAAGCCAGGGGTTTTGAGGGCATGGCGGCACCCTCTTCTGAGGTCAGCTTATTAAGAGAAATAACTCTGAGCTATTAGCAGCCAACATCCCTTGCAGGAGGGGAATAAGAGCCTGGATCCTGAAAAGGGACTGCTAAGTGTACCACAATGTCCATGACACCTGGTGACAAGGGGTGCTAGATTGTGGTGAACACATGGAACACAGACACTGAGATTACTGAACTGGGTGGGAACCATGACTCTTACTTGTGACATTTTGAGTCGACTTTAAACTGATCTAATCAATTTTACAGTCTACAAAGTAAGTTTGATGAGTAAAAGTCAGCTTATACAAAGGTACTCTCTATTCCATTCCTGCTTATGTCTTCTTAAAGGTAACTCATAATGGAAAGTCAGATGCAGAAGGTATTTCTGAACTTCTATGACTTTTACTGGAATTTTCAGAACTGTCCACATGTATCACGCTAGAGTATAATCCCCATCTTTTCTTCCACTCCATAGTGGTAACAAGTCCAGGGTTATCTTGCTCATTCTTTTTTCCCCAGATTCTATGTCTTTGTCGCATAGACAATCACACTTGGGGCGACTCTTCTCACTAAAAGTCCCTTCGGGACCCAGGCCAGTTCTGGATAAGGCACTGCTGTAATTTCTATCTTCATGGCTTCTGGCATAACAAGCAAGATGTTTGGGCCATGCTGATGAGCATTAAAACAGAGTTTAGGACTTAGTGAAGAAAATAGAAAAAGCAGATCATTCTCAACCAGGAAAAATTTGCCTAAGAAGAGTTTTACCCTTCAACTTAACCTATTTTAATTTTCTAAAGAGCTACATCCAAGCTTCAGCTATTTAGAAAAGTAAAGCTATACAGCCTTTAAAACACATTTAATTTATATTTTAGAGTCTTTTGATATGAGTCAGTGATTCATCTATTAAACTTTGAAGCTGTTTCTACAGTTACAACCCACTCAGTTGATTTTATTATTAAGAAGACATTTATCAAACATTTGCCTGTGCCAGTCTCTGGACTGAGGCAGATACAATATTGAGTCAGATATAGTTCCTGTCCTCAAAAGCCTCCGGTTTACTTGTAAAGATACACACCTGAGCAGTTAATTGCAATGGTGTGTGATATGTGTATGCAGAGGTAGTGATCAGTTGCTATAAAAGTACATATCAAAGGCACATAACCCAGCTGGGAGATCAGAAAATCTTCATGGAGAGATCATGCTTTAGGTTTATTCTTTTTGGATGAGAAGCAGTTATGAGATAAAAGGGGTCAGAAGAAGGAGATGAATAGAGTAGGAGAACTCCAGATGAAAGGACTGTAGAAAGGCTTTAGAGAGAAAAGGGAAAGTCTGACCTACATTGAAACTCCCAAGTGGTCACTGTGACTGAAGCTAAGAGTGTCAGTGTGAAATTATGAGAGAGGCAGCGTCAGGTAAGGAGCTTGAACTATCCAGTGGGCCTTGTAAAGCCAATTGTAATTTTAAGTGATGTAACATGATCAGCTTTGTCTTTTGAAAAATGCTTTAGTTTTTAAAGTATTTAAAACTTTGACAACATTAATTACGAATATGCACACTTATTTTCATTCACTATCTCAATTACTCTTCATAGTGATTGTGTCACAGGCCAGGACTATTGGCACTGTTACTTTATGTACATGAAATGGGGCGTTAGAAGGACTAAGTAACTTGTCCAGGGTCTGATTAGTATGAAGAATGAATTTGAACTGGTCCAGTCTAAAGTCAGATAAACATTTAGAGGACCTCTAAGATAATTAGGTAAGGAATAATGAGATAAGACAGCATAGAACATGAATGGAGGCAGTGACAGTAAAGATAAAACAAAGAAGTCAGATTATACGGAAATTAAAGAGGTAAAATCTATGTGATTTAGAGGTTCGCTTAGTTGTGTTGGGCGGATGGAACAGCATAGGGTGTTTATCAACTTTCTTGCTCTACATATTGGGTGAATGGTGTTGCCATTTGCTGAGGCAGTGAATTCCAGATGAATACTTGAAAGGACTAGATGCAAAGGTTTTAAATATTAGATATGCATAGGGTTGATGAGAGATTTTGTGGGACATTTTAATGGTAATTCTTAGTAAGCATTTGGATATGTAAATTTTGCTGAGGAGCTCTATTTAAGATACAGAGAGTGATACAAGATTCATCAGGAGAATTTTTGGAGTTATGGGAAGCGCAGGGAGATAACACAGGGAGCCTGAGATGGCTATCTTTAGAAAGTCCTGCTTGAAAGCTTGGCCCTCTGCTAGCATTTAGGAACTTGGCCTCTGATGCATTCCCAGATAAGTTTGTTTTGCTTTGGCTACACCATTTGTGCAAAAAAAAAAAAAAAAAAAAAAAAAAGTGCCAACGGTTAATACTTGATTTCCTTCTTGAATGTGGAATTCTGGTAGTTTCTAGGCAGAGAATGCCTACTCCAGCAGACCCAAATAGAAATCCTAAACTCTGAGTCTCAATTGGGCTTCCCTGGACATAAATGCTGCACATGTGTGGCTGCACTGTCACTGCTGGAGGAAGAGTGTGCTCTATGTGACTTCTGGAAAGTGGAGAACACAGAAACCCAGAGCATGGATTCTACCAGATTCCATTTGTGTCATTTTCCTTTACTGATCTGTTGGTAGACCCTTACTCTGTTATAATAAATGTTAGCCATGTGGAATACAGCCACATGCTTAGTGCAGAAAGTCTTTCTAGTAAATTGCAGAATGTATGGATCGTCTTGGGGAGCTTTGAGACAGGAATACGCAAGAATCTTGGACCCACACAGGTTCATTTCTTAGAAGAGTGGTAAAGGTAGAAACCATATTTCAGTGGGTTTAGGAGTGTGTGGGGGTGAAGAAAGTATGGATGGAGTACAAATTTCTCTTTCAAGAACTTGGCCTTTAAGAGATTGAGACCATCCTGGCCAACGTGGTGAAACCCTGTCTCTACTCAAATTACAAAAGTCAGCTGGGTGTGGTGGCATGTGCCTGTAGTCCTGGCTACTCAGGAGGTTGAGGCAGGAGAATCGCTTGAAACAAAAAGTGGAGGTTACAGTGAGCAGAGATTACACCACTGCACTCCAGCCTGGTGACACAGCGAGACTCCGTCTGTAAAACAAAGAGACCAAAAAGAACTTGATCTTTAAATAAAAAGGAACTATTTAAGGAAATGCAAGAGAAGATACATGGTTTAGAAGAATTTCAGAGTTGAGAAAGAATTGAATACATCAACATGCTAAAGGGAAGAACCAACAAAGAGGAAGAACACGATGATGCTGACTAAACAAAAGAACCAGTAGTGAAGATAGAAGTCAGAGCCAGAACAAAAATAGCATATTTTGCATATTTTGTTCAAGAAGGAATAACACATACACAGAGAAAAGAAAGAAATAAAAAAGAACATGTGAAAATACAGATGTAAGTAAAATAGTAAGCAAAGAGCAAAAGGAAATTTGCAATTTTGTCTGAGGCTTTGTTGTTTTGTTTTGCTTTCTTTCTCCGTGAATTAGAGGGTTCATTGAGCAGTAGTACAAAATTCAATCAAAAAATTAAAATGAATTTAATTTTCACTGAATTGAGTGTTGGTTGACTGAACTAATGAGTCGCTTTAATTACTTATGGAACCCAACAGTTTCTCTGAACTCATGGACCTAATGAGTTCGAGAAGATCTTATAACTATCTATACAAATCTTCCCCTCAATTAATAAATTGAGTCTAAAATATTCTTGCATTGTGCTCATATACTTCTATTTCAGCATTTCCAGGAAAGTGTGGCTCAATCTCTGCATATAAAGCAGCCACTTGTTTTGTTGCTGAATAGAAAAAAAATCGTCAAAATATTATTGGCAAAGGTCATTGTCTTGTCTGAATTTTCTATCTTTTGTTATTATTAGGATTTTTTTTCTTATACATAACTGAATTTATTTTCTATTTTCCACATTTAAAGATAATGTATTGTTTTTGAGTTATCACTTCCCTAGGATATACATAGCAGGTGGCTTAATCAAGCTCATATTTGAATAAAAACCTAGAGAATGTAAGGAAAATAGCCATGTGGATACCTGGAGGAAGAATATCTTAGGCATAATCATGTTCATAAAACATGATTTCTGAAACCCTCACCATTGCATTGCCCTTTTCTTTTTACACACACAAGTTTAATGATGCCAGTGACATCTGTAAAATGTGGGCTTTGCAGAGAGACAGACGTAGGCCTGAGGACTTGATGGCCACTTATGAATTGTGCAGCCTTGCAAATGTTACTTAATTTATGTAAGATTTGTTTCCTTATCTATAAAATATGACTAAGTAAAACTTATTTCATGGGCCAGTTATGAGGAACGAATAAAATCATACAGATGAAGCACTTGGCATAGTGTCTAAGATATATTAAGTAGGCGGCAAATATACATGTTATTATTCTATTTTTTTCCTGAGCTGATCTTCTGACGAAGTGGCTGCAGATACAAGCTCCACTAGTTAAGCTTATGTGAACCATGAAATGTAACATTGCTATCAAAATTCAACAAATAACTCAAAGTTCTAATGTTATTTTCCTTCTTGCAATAATGGCAACATCAACCAAACATGTCCATTTTCCTTGTTCCATGTGTTCTTTTGACTTTCTTATTCATTTGTTATTCAATCAACAAATATATATTGACCACTTACTGTGGGCCAATCACTGTTTTAGGCATTGTAGATACAACAGTGAAAAATACTCCTGTACTCAGAGATTTTACTTCCTTATAGAAGTAGAAAATATACAAGATAAGTAAGTAAATTATATAGTATATACAGATAATATGTATGCCAAAAGATAAAGCATAAATGGGGGTATGAAATTTCAGGGGCACTGTGGGGTGGAAACAGATATAACTGTATTTACACATTATATTCAGGAAAGGTCTCCTTAAGAAGATATTTGAGTAAAAACCTAGAGGATGTGAGGAAACTAGCTATATAAGCACCCAGAGGAAGAGCATCCTAGGTGTAGGAAGAGCAAAGAAAAGAGCCTTGGTGCAGGAATATGATGGGGTTGGGGCTGGTTACTGCAGAATGTGCAATAGGCAATCAAACAGGCAATGAGATTAAAGAGGTAATAGTATAGATCATATAAGATTCCACAGGTCATGGTAAAGACTTTCCTGGTCCCTGGATCAGCGGCAGAAGCAACACCTGGAATGATCACCCAGGAACTTGAAATACAAATTTGCAAGCCTTACTCCAGGCCTGTAAAATCAGAACCTCTAGGGACAGTGGCTAGCAACCTGCAATAAAACCAGCCCTGTAGAGGATTCTAAAACTCACTGTAGTTTGAGAACCCCTGGACTCATAGCCCCTTTATCATAGGTGATAAAGGAAGCTAGGAGAGAGTTTAAGCAGATAGATGGGTACCATGATCTGACTGATACTACAAACCACTCGTGCTGTGTTGAGTATATACGTAAGGCAGAAGCAATTGAACCAGATAATGAGATTTCTTGGTAATTTATGACAAAAGACAGTGATTAGACTTGGTATTGGCAGAGAAGGTAGTTGAGAAACGATGAAATTCTGAGTACATTTTCAAAATAGTCTCAACAGGATGATGAGGTAAGATAGAGAAGGCAAAGAAGACTACAGAGGTTTTTGCTGAAGTTTCAGGAAACATTGAACCATCATTAACTACTTAATCTTGCAACAATCATCTTAATAATATTTATAAATATAATCATTTTGAAAAAAATATCAGGACTTTTTTTCTTATCTCTATATGCTTTATTCTGGCATTCTTATCAGTGACAACACAGATAATTGAGGGTAAATAGTATAAAGCATTATAACGCTGAGCATAAACACTCTTGAAGCCCTCGTAGTTGAGTTAAAAGTTTTTACACAAATTTTAAACTTATTAATATGAAATAATAAAAGAAGGTAAGTTTTAGTTTTGATCTGCCTTTACTGAAGAAATACGTTATCATCATTTTTAGTCAATATTCTAGAAACCCTCAAATAATATTTGAACACCACATTACCTAGAAATTGTGCCTTGTCAACTTTTAATAATGATTATAGAAGAGAAAAAAATTAGCTATTATGAGAATTTTTCAACATTTCCTTCATGTTTAGATGGAAAATTGAACTACAAGATTTGCTACCTGATGAATTCAGACATATTCTGTGTAATGGTCAAACCATGATTCTCTCCTTCCTTTATAAGCACTTTGCTTAGAATTATAGCTTCAGTGACAATGAGACTGTATTCTAATGTAAAATAAATTGCTTTTTTTATAATTAATATTTCTTCGGTAATAATATCAATGATTCCCACAGATGATTGGTTTTCTAGATAACTTTGTTTCCAAATATAATCAATTTTTGATTATCCAAACCAATGGAGTAAAGCTTTGGAAGAGATTATCCCAAACACAAATCATGCCAGGTCATTTTACCTTTGCTTTCAGAATTCATTTCCATATTTTCTTAGTCACAATTTATCAGCAGTCAAAATGCATATGATCAAAGCCAAATAACAAAACTTTCTTATGCAATGGTCCTTGACATAAAATAATTTCAGATTAATTATTAAAGGTTAAATATGATAAAAGAAGAGGTCTTGTAAGTATAGTTTTGAACTAGTTATACACAATGCCTTGTGCAAAGTGGGGAATGTATGTGTGTGTGTGTGTGTATGTGTGACTATAAAATTCAGATTCAATCCACAGTGTTTAAATTAAAAACATAGTAATTTTGTAACCATTACCATAATAAATAGTTACTGTCCTGTATATTCAAAGAAATACTATATCTTAGTACTGTGAAGAAATCTAAAAGCTGACAAATCTAATGTTTGAGTAAATTATTATAACATTTAAAAGATTTTCTTTTAGCATAGGAATACACCTTTCCAGGGATGGACATAAGCAGCTCATTATTTGCTGAGAACTCATGATAAAAGCTTGTATTCCTGGGCCTGCAACGGAATGTATGAGTATACCACCGTCACTTTCTTTTTGCCATCACCTGAAAGTCATCTTGCCACTACACTGGAGTCATTGACAACTTTCCAATTTGGTTCACAGTCTGCTGCTCCAATTTTAATGATGACACAATCCTGGAAAATTTCAAAGATTATGTGTATGTCTAACCCAATATTGTTTGGCAATTCCTTTGTTACCTCAATGATTTTAGTGTTTCTCTTCCTTTACTCTTTCACCCAGATTCTCAAAATTACCTTGATTGAATCTTTCTACAATGTATCCATAGATAAAAACATCAAATTGTATACCATAAATATACAAAACTTCTATTTTTCAATTAAAAATAAATTAATAACATTTTTAAAAAGAACTTTAGAGTTAACCCAGATTTATTTTTCTTTCCATATAATTAAATACCAACACTTTTGTCAATTTTGCTACTCCACACCCTCAAATCTATATATGTTTTACACCCAAATGCCTTCTTCAGTTCAGAGTCTCATTAGCTCTCACCTGATCTCACTAAACTAACCTCCTGGCAACTATTACCTAAGATTCTCCCCTTTAATTTTTCCTACATACTAATTTGTAAATACACCTAAAATCCTTCAAAAACAGCTCATCTAAAGAATAACTCAAAAATCATTTAAATGGCATGTGTGGCCATTTGTGTTATGACTTCTTTCTAGCAAGCATCATAGCTTATCATTTTCTATCTCTAATATCATATTTTGGAATTTTCTAACACTTGGAGTACTCCACCATTTCAAACCCTGTGCTTTCATATATCTGCACATGTTCTGACTCTACTTGGAATGTCTTACCATTTCTTCCTACGAGAAACCACTTCTCATTTCTCAAGTCTCAGATTAATGATAGCCCTCTCCACTAAGAATTCCTTGATTGCTATAGGCTAAAATGATCACTTCCTCTTTTGTGCTGTCTTAAGCACACCTCTATTGATACAGATAGTACATTTTATTAAATATGATAGTCTTCAAATTTATTTTCTCCCCTAAATTCTAAGTACTATAGTGTAAGTTTTTTTGCATCTGTGCTCTTATTTGTCTCTACAATGCCACACTAACCTTGGTATCCAATCAATATTTGCAGAATTGGGAGGTGAATGAACAGATGAATAAATACCAAGTGAATTTTACTTTACAAGTGCAGGTAAATCCAACAATTATTATAACAAAGGAACAACAAAATAAGCATATGTTTTGACTTTATATAAAGAAAGGTAATAAATATGATTATAATATACTTGTGCCCTTAATAATGAAGTAGACATTTTACAGAATCACAGAATACTAATGTTATGTCCAGAACTTTTATGTGCAAGAAACTGAATCAATCAAGATGTATTCCTTCAAAGCAGAATAAAAGCTATGATAGTAAATGAGCTGGAATTTTCTTGAGGAATGAAAACCAGTCATAGTAAAATGGCAAGATATTTTTGAATAGACGAAAGCTTGTATTTGTGTAATTCTTATACACTTGCAAGTTCTCTAATCTTTTCACTTTAAAGGAAATTATGATTGTTATCTGACTTCATATTAAATGAACAAGGAAAGTTTTAGTTTAAGGGAAGTACAAAAACTATATCCAAATAAAAGCTTGCATATTAGTTTTAAAATAAGCTTTTATGAAACTGCAAAATAATCCTCCTGCAAACAGTCAAGATACCAAAGAGGAAATTGAAGATACAGCTGTGAACTTTTATTCATATTCTCAAATCTATATGCCAAAGTTAATAATGGAGATAATGATAAACTTATAATTGACTTCAAAACATATAACATTAATTTAAAAGATTACTTCAACTTAGGAAAACTCATATTACTTTTAAAAGGATTCATTCAAGACTCAGAAAGGGAATTTGTCTCCATTCTGATCTGTTTTAAGGATCATCAGTGCATTCATGTTCACTTCTAAACTGCACATGTTTTATTAATCTATTCAAAAATAATATTTATCACTTTTTAATCACTTTTCAGTGTTTTAACATTTTCGAACTAGAAATGAACAGAAAAAATTGACAATATGTCACAGTTAAATTGACAGAGCTTACTAAATTTTATTGTGAAAGAAAATCGTGCATGCAGCTCACAAGTTTAGTTGACAGAGCTTATTAAATCTTTTTGTGAAAGAAAATAATAATACATGCAGTTTAGAATATATGAAGATTTTAGAGGCATGAAGACATAAGGTTAAATACCTAGTATTTGACTATTGCTTCACTGTCAAGCCAAGTTGTGATCACCAAACTAAAAAGAAAATTCCAATATTCTCTATTCCAGTATCACAGAATATGACACCTGCATTTTGTCTCTTCTAGACATACCAAGATAAATGTTCCACCAAGGGAAGTCAAAATTTTCCAAACAAAAGAAAACCTGAGTAAACGTCTATGCCTGGATTTCTAAAACTACTTGAATAAATGGCTAAATTGCCATGTATTCTGATGTTCCAACATGACATAAATATCGTTAAACCCAGGATGCAGCCATCTGGATAATGAAATTGACCTTTCCATCCCAAACCTAGTAATCACTGCTACTCAATGCCTATAGAGGCCTCCAGAAAACAGAGGATAATATTTAGATTCTACCTGATTTAGGATGATAATTAGATTCTACCTGATTCTCCTTACACTCATCCTTGATGAGAGGACTGGTTTCCAAGCTAATCCTCACACTTTTGTGTTTAATGCTTTTCATTCTCTGTGGAGTGTGACACTCAGGTAAGTCTCAGAGCCATTCTAGTTATTTAATCAACACCACACTATTTTACGTCTTACCACTCCTAATGGTTCTAGTGCCTTAAATTGAATCCCGAAACTACTCCCTTGAATGTTATTTCTTCCTATTTCTTCATCCTATTTGCTCCTTTTCCTCATCATGGCCTTCAGTCCCCAAACACCTCCTTATTCCTCCAGGTCACTGATGTTCTACTTATCAACACATCTCCACATATTATGAATCCCATGATTCCCAATTCCTTTATCAATATGATAATTCCTCATTAGGACCACTCTCCACCCACCCCTCATAATGTTCTGTTTCTCCTTCCCTGCATGTATCTTCATATTTGTTTTGCATTTAATTTTAGAGTTAGTTTATGAACTTTCCTCTCACACAACAGGCTTAATCACGGTAAAAACAAGAATCATGTCTAGGAGAGATTACTTTTAAGGGTTGCTTAATAATTTTCTGAAGTTTAGCCATTTCTAGTCCTTTTGCCCTTTGGATCATTTACATATCTTATTATTATAAATATCTTGAATACAATCTATTTTAGTGTTTTATAATTTTCTATAGAAATAAATTTCCTAGAGTAAGGTGCATAAAAATTCATATTCTTAAAGTTTTTGATACATATTTCCAGGTTGTTTTCTATAAAGGGAATAGCAATCTGGCTTTCTACCAATAATCTGAGGCTCTACCTTACCCTGTCTTCCAAATCATTCAATATTGAAAATTTTAAAAGCCTTTTCTAATATGATAGATCTAAAAATATGTTTTTGCTTTTAATTTATAAACCTTGATTAATGGTGTGTTTTAAATTATATCCTAATTGTAAATATTTATATTTATAAAGACAAAATTTGGTTATAATTCTATTTCTGTCAATAGCCTGATCTTAGGCTTTACTCTTTTATTTATTTAGGTTTAGTATTTATATTATAATTTATATGAATCCATGTTAAAAATCAAAATATTGCCGATTTAAAATATTTTTGATTTTTAGTGTATTTTGACATAAAAGTATTTTACACATGAGGTTTATATTTAACACCTTTCTTAATGCTATAAAAATTTTTAAGCATTTAAAGCCCTTTCATATTCAAAGATATAATAAAACTTCCCTATATTAGTCAGTATTGTTTTCTCAATTTTAACTCTGAAACTTGTCTGAATATCATTTTATTATATAGTTTGAGATTTCTAACTAATTGTAGTTTAGTTAAAGAAGACAGATTGAATGCAGTTCTTCAAATTCCTTCTAACACCCTACCAAAATGACAAGGGGATAAAATAATATAAACCCACAAAGGAAAAATGGGGGAAAGAAAGCAACATTTTGGAGTTTAGAAAGAAGATAAATTAGGTAATTAAATTGGCCAATTTGGGAAAGCTGAAACTCAGACATGAAATTAATGAACTTCAGATGTAAACCACTTTACTCTTTAAAACCCAAGAAAAGCTTAGAGATGGTGGCAATAACTACTACTAAGCAGTAATCAAGGCAGAAATATAAACCAAGATACAAGGTTAAAACTTTTCTTTAGGAAATAATTAGAATTCCAGATGCCTTGGATGGATGGATGGATGAATGAGTGTTCATCCTCCTATCACAATCTTTTTTCTTTAGTAAGAGTAAATCAGAAAATATTTGTACTGGGGACCATAAGGAGAGCTGAGAGCAGATGAAGGTAATCAGGGTTACATTAGTCAGACTTCCCAGAGGAACAGAACCAATAGAGAGAGAGAGAGAGAGAGAGAGAGAGAGAGAGAGAGAGAGAGAGAGAGTGTGTGTGTGTGTGTGTGTGTGTGTGTGTGTGTGTGTGTGTTGAGGGTGAAGGATGGGGTACAGGGAGAAAGTAAGAAAGGGAAGGGGACAGAGAGAGAGAGACATTGATTCATTATGAGATATTAGCTTACACTATTATGAAGATGGAGGAGTCCCACGATTTGCAGATTGAGTGGGCACACTGTGGACCCAAGAGAGCTGATGGTATGGTTCCATTGTGAGTTTGCATACAGGAGAAGACCACTGTCCCAACTCGAGGACAGAGAGAGCAAATTTTCCTCACTTAGGATTTTTGTTCTATTCAGGACTTCAACAAATTAGATGAGGCTTACCCACAGTGGGGAGTGCAATCTGCCTTACAGAGTCTACTGATTCAAATGGTGCCCACATCCAGATACACCCTCACAGATACACCCAAAAGGATGTGTAACTAAATATATGTCTACTGTGCAGTCCAGACAAGTTTACACATACAATTTATCACAAAAGTTAAGGAGTTTTACAACTATCAAATAGACCCCATCCCACTTCTCCTATACCGTTCAAGAACTTTGTCACCTCTGTTAACCCTCCAGACAGAAAACAGAGAACTTTTCCTCTGGTGAATCTGAATAGTTCAAGAAATGAAGACCCAGAAATACTAAAAGTAGGATTTCCTCTATTGAACTGTCATGCCAGATGATCCTACAGAGAATGTCACTGTCCAAAAGTTCTTCCCACCCACAGAACTCTTCAGTGATTCACTCTGAAATGCACCTGTGATCAGGGATCAGGAGGCACTAGACGAAAAGCCTCTAGATTTAGAAGGAAGACAGAATCAAGAAAAAATGTTTAAGAAACACAGACAATGCCAGAAAAAAACATTATTTTAAAACACCCATTATTAATATATATCAAAAGATAAAGTAGAATTTGTTTAATCCGGAGAACATGAGAGAGTAAGTGAAGTGTGGAAATTGAAAACATGACACTAGAAAGATTAAAAAAAAAAAACTTAAATATAAGGGAGAAAATATAAACTTGAGAAAATCTCTGTACAAGTATAACAGAAGGATAAATTGGTAGAAAATTGAAAAGTCAGGTCTATTAGAGTATCAGTCTAGAAGTTACACCATTTAAGTAAAAAGAGTTCCAAAAAGAGCAGACAGAAAAACAGAGGAAAAGAAAACATCATAAACTATAGTGCTACAGGTTGAATTGTGCCATTCCAAAGTGTATATATTAAGACTTAACTCCTAGTCCTCAGAATTTGAGTGTATGTGGATATAGGGCCTTTAAAAGCATAATTAAAGTAAAATGAAGTTATATGAGTGGATCCTGATTCAATATACCTGGTGCCATTATAAGAGGAGATTGGGACAGAAACTCACAGAGAAAAGATGATATAAAGATACCGAGAGAAGATGGCAATTTTTCAGCCAAGAAGAGGTCTTAGAAGAAACCAATCCTGTAGACACCTTGATCTGGAACTACAATCTTCCAGAATTATGAGAACATAAATATCTCTTGTTTAAGCCACCCCCAGTCTGTGGAGCTTTGTTTTGGAAGCCCTGGAAACTAATACAAATCACTTAGGAAATTTTAGATCGCAAAAATACTAATGACCAAATTGAAAAATGCATCATGTGCCAATATCATGAATGAACGACAATAACAACAAAAAAGCCCATGATAGGGCACATTATAAAATTTCATAGCACTAGCCAAAAAAAACGCAAAAAGTTACCAAAAATAGTAAGCACATGCAAAAGATAGATTACAAATTAGGATTTTTCTGACTTCTGAAAGGCAATACTAAGAGTAGAAAGACACGTGAGAAACACTTTAAAATCAGAAAGATGGTGGTTAAACTCGAATTCTATATCAGTCCGAGTCATCAGTCATGTATAAGGACAAAATAAATACATTTGTAGATGTGCAAGATCTCAAAATATGTATCTTCCATGCAATTCTTTTTTAACTTACTGGAAATTCTCCATCAGAAAGAGAAGTAAACCAAGAATGAGAAAGCTGTGGTATGCAGGAAGTAAAGGATGAAAGATGCAGAAAAGTGAAGGATGTAATGTGGATGATGGTGAAGGGGAGCCCAGGAGGAGAGGTGCACACCATGCCTAGAACAAAACCAGTCCAGGTCAGAGGAACAGGTAGAAGATATCAACAGGGTACATGAAAGGCTTAAATGTATTGAAAACATCTTGCACTGAATGCAGAGAGTTTGGAAATGAATTGGTGATTTAAAAACTTGTTAAAAAAAAAAAAACTAAGCAAATAATAAAAATAATGTCAGCTGTTAACTTCAAGTAAAACTATCACTTATTTATACTGGTTAACACAGTGAAACCCCGTCTCTACTAAAAACACAAAATTTAGCCGGGCATTGTGGCACTTGCCTGTAGTCCCAGCTACTGGAGAGGCTGAGGCAGGAGAATCGGTTGAACCTGGGAGGCAGAGGTTGCAGTGAGCGGACATTGCTCCACTGCACTCCAGCCTGGGCAACAGAGTTAGACTCTATAAAAAACAAAACAAAACAAAAACCTATCAGTTGTAAAGCAAGGTAAATGTAATCATCAGTCTGTTGTGACTAACATTTACATAACCATGATCATGTAAAAACTCATTTAAACAACAATTATGACACAATGATACTGGAGAATAGAAGGGTAGGACAGTGGTTGGGGTGGGAAGCTGTAAAAAAAAATATTTCTCATAGCCTCACACCTCACACAGCCAATAGAAGGAAGCTGATAGATCCCATGAAAACCTAAGAAAAATCAAGGAAACCATAGAAAGAGCCAAGAGGTTTGAAAATTATTCTCTTATTGAATGGGGGATATGGTGGAAAGGGGCAAGCAGAGGGTAACTGTTCAAGGTAAAAAGCCTCATAGAACTGTATGACTTTAAAAAATGTACGCATGTATAACACCAGTAGACAATTTAAATAACAAAACCCACTTGTAGCCATATTATTACTAAAAAATCTTTCCATTTTCTATTGTTTCTGATGTGGCCACATTGCATACTAAATTATACATTTATATGCTCAATTTTTTAAGAGGAGAGAGGCTATTTGTACTGGTTTATTAGTATCTACTACTAGTAGTTGTACTATTTTATTATTATCTACTATTATCTCCATAGTAAATAATTATAAATCAATTTATTTATAATTAATTCATCAATTTATAATATCAATTTCTAACTATTTTCAATATTGTGATATCACAATACACTTTAATATTAGATACAAACCATGGCTTCTTCAAAACTCTTTCTACATTTCCCCAGAAATTATGTGATATTTCTTACATGTGCCATTTTGTTAAAATTTGAGAAAATGGAAAAGAAAATCAATAAGCATAGTGATCATATAGCTGGGAGCCTCAAACCTAGTGATGATGCAGCTGGGAGCCTCAAATCCTCTGGGCTTTATACCTTGCCCACGTTGCTAACTCCAGATTCTTCAACAAATTCTCTGATACTCAGCATTAATGATGCTGTTTCATATTCACCTATTCTATTTAATGTTCAACTATTTCTTACTACATTCTTCATATTGCAGCAAAGAAGTAACTTACCTCTTCTCATAGATTAAGCCTTTTACTTCTCATTTTATTCTTCTGGAATTAATCCCAAGTAAATGTTAAAAACATGTAATTATCAATGTATTTCTAGTTCCTGTATTATTTATTTCAAAATATAGGTAAGGCAATTCAAATCTATAAAACTAGAGCCATAGACCCAAAGTTTAGATAACAAATTTGTCAGAGAGCTGAACAAATACTAAAAACTCTAATTGTGGCTTCAAAAGATTTTATAACATTCACATCATGGCAATTTAGCAGGTGGATGAGAATATCTTTGCCTTCGTAACACTGCCAGCAGGCAACATTAGCCTACAATAGCTTGAAATCACCAATTAGCAAATGTTGTATGAAACACTGCATTCTGCACAGAAAAGGTGGTTTACAGCTATGATGCAGCATGTAAGATACTGATAAAGACTAAAATTGAATATGCAATATGGGAAATCATTGGTATGTAAAATTGAGATGGAACAATTAGTGATTACAATTGTAATAACAGTAGTAATAACTAATAAAGTATGCCTTACATCTATCTTTTTCATTTAATCTATCTTTTTTCGTAACGTCGGCCACATCATATAAATATATTCAAATCTTGTCACTGTATCTACAATGAGGTGGTGAATTTCTCCAGTTTTACATTCCATTAGAATTCCACCTTGATGACACCTTGGACCTGATGGCTCATATGGCAGGCTCAAAATGCATCCCAAAACAACTGGGTTGAACACCAAGAGCAAAACCCATAAATAGAGCTATTTATATATGGGTGTGAAAACCATGATGGGACTCCACTAAGTGCTTCTTGCCTTTCAGATAAGTCATTGGTTTCCATAAACATTTCTGGTAATTTATCTTCATTGAAAATATTCATTGTTACCTCAGGTAAACAGATTTTAGTTCCCTTACAAAAATTCCAATTACGATTTTAGAAAAGGAGAGAATAAAATAATAGCAGAGATACTTACATTTATTTTAGGGCCTATTACCTGATTTCTTTAGACCTATTATCAGATCTTTACTAGCTGAAAGTCCATTTACTTGAGGGCACAAAGTATAAGCCTGGGCTATTTTCCCAGTTGATTTATAAGGTGCCATTGCACTCAGAGCTGAAATTGCTTGCCCATATTTACTCCATTTTTAGTCAGGAGAGCTCAGTTTAGTCAGTAGCTCAATAACTCTCACTGAAGTAAAGTAGCTTAAAATTTGTTTTCTATTTTTATTTTTAGTCTTCCATAAAGCTCTTTATTTTACCCTTTAAATTCTGCTTGTTCTCACAAGGCCAGAGTATAGCCCTTTTTTGAAAATGTGGATGAGATAAATTATAATTGTTGGTTAGAGTTTTAAAAACAGACAAGGCAAGTGTGACTGTTAATACTGAGTGTCAACTTGATCGGATTGAAGGATGCAAAGTATTGTTCCTGGGTGTGACTGTGAGGGCACTGCCAACGGAGATTAACATTTGAGTCAGTGGACTGAGAGAGGCAGATCCACCCTCAGTCTGAGTGGGTACCATCTAATCAGCTGCCACCATAAAAGTAGGCATGGAAAGAGCAGATGTGCTCAGTCTTCTGGCCTCCATCTTTCTCCCAAGCTAGATGCTTCCTGCCCTTGAACATCAGATTCCAACTTCTTCAGCTTTTGGACTCTTTGACTTAAAGCAATTATTTGCCACGGGCTCCCAGGTCTTTGGTCACAGACTGAAGGCTACACTATCAGCTTCACTACTTTTGAAGTTTTGGGACTCAGACTACTTTCCTGGCCCTTCAGCTTGCAGATGGCCTATTGTGGGACTTCCCCTATTAGGAGTCAATTCTCCTAATAAACTCACTTTTATATCTACATCTATCCTATTAGTTCTGTCCTTTTAGAGAACCCCAACTAATACAGCAGGTGATGGGATGTTTCTTTATCATGTGTACTTTGGGCAAGTGAATTAGGAAAATGTTGGTCAAAGGGCACAGAATTTCTATAATAAGATGAATAAGTTCTGGGAACTAATGTACCACGTAGTGACTGTAGTTAATAATACTGTGTTGCTTACTTGAAATTTGATAAGAAAACATATTTTAAATGTTATCACCACATACATCCTCAACAACGTTAACTATAGATAGTAATAGTTGTGTTAATTAATTTGACTGTAGTAACCAGTACACAGTGCATACATGTATTAAATAAATCATCATGTTATATGCCTTGGATATGCTTGGTTTTTATTTGTCAATTGAACATTAAATAATAAAAATTGTTTTTAATTAAAAAAATTAAAGTCTTGTCTCAAAAACATTTCCTGATGAAGACACTATTGTCATATTTGAATCATGACCACATCCACAAAATCACATGTAGAAATGCATTTAAGTTAGATTATTAAATTGAGCCTGTGAATGCAATAAATACTATAGACACACAAAAATATATGACTGTAAGCAATGTAGCACTGTCTTGCTGTGCTAGAAACTAGCAACTGATAAAAAGCATAAGGCATTTTTTAACAAAGGCTTTATGCAGCCCTCCACTTATTAATTATTTACATACATCTTACTTCTAAAATGGTTTTGAGACAGTGTATAGTAAAGGCCCATATCCAATAAAACATTGAATAAAGTGAAAAGAATAGCAGTACAGTGAGAAATGTTTGGGGCAGGTAAGATTTGTGAAAAGAATAAAAAGTTCAGAGAGTAGAAATTACACCAGTAACTCAAGGCTAAATGTATGAAACCCATACAAGTACATTTAGTTTAGGGCATTCCAGCAGCCAAGGCAAAAAGGGAAACAAATGCTTTTCACACTTTTCATTGTCTATTTACAGAAATACACATTACTGTTAAGCCTGTTTTTACTAGTACTTAATTTGTTCCATAATATTAGTATATGAAACATTGAACATAAATGACATCCTTTTATTAATAGTCTTATAAAACATATAGTCTTTATGTGGTCAACACGTGCAACTCTAAAGGCGAAGAGAATGAAATGAAATAGCAATATCTGTGGAAACTAAACAAAGGCATGTTTCAGCTTTTCATTACATAACTATAAAAGTTAGAACCAAACATCTACTTTTCATTAACAGTATTACTTTTAACAGTCTGATATTAATATGTGATATAAAGTATACTGACAAACATTAAAAGCTGTAATTACTCTGACATTTTAACAATTCTCTTTCCTATTGAATATAACATACATATACATGCATGTTATATATAATATATAACATATATGTACATGTATGATATAAACCATATAGATTACATATATGTGTGTATTATTTATATATGTGTGTATACATACACATGCATATATATACATATCCCTAGGTACTTTGGAATTTCAATCATTAGAGTTACAAGGAACCAAACTGAAATCCTGTATAATCAGTGGTCAGAAAGCAGTAAAAGTCTACTGAGTGTAGATTTACTGTCTTTCAATTTAAAATGAATTATAATGCCCCACTTATATAAATGATGACGAATGAACATAAATTCATTTTGATTAGCACTATCACTCCAAATGCCAAGTAATGCTGAGTAGATTGGACCCTTTAAGTGTTGCCAGATGTTTTTGATCAGTGTTTATCCTTTGCTATATACTTTAATGTGAGATCATATGTTAATATGCATCTGGAGAATGCTACTTTAAAACATAACCAGCCTAAAAAATGTTTTTAGCTTACAGGGCATTTACTGGAGCTCTAATTACTAACTGCTGAAAAATAAAGTAAGATATTGTATTAGGGCTCTCTAGAAGGACAGATATATTTATAAAGGGAAGTTTATTACATAATAGGATAGATATATTTATAAAGGGAAGTTTATTAAGTATTCACTCATGATCACAAGGTCCCACAATAGGCCATCTGCAAGCTGAAGAGCAAGGAGAGCCAGTCCGAGTGCCAAAACCAAAGAACTTGGAGTCTGATGTTCAAGGACAGGAAGCATTCAGCATGGAAGAAAGACGTAGGCTGAGAAGCTAATTAACTCTAGTCTTTTCACTTGGTTCTGCCTGCTTTATGTTGTAGCCACGTTGGCAGCTGCTTAGACCCAGCCAGATTAAGGGTGGGTCTGCCTTTCCAGCCCACTGACTCAAATGTTAATCTCCTTTGACAGCACACTCACAGACACACCCAGGGTCAATGTTTTGCATCCTTTAATCCAGTAAACTTGACAATCTGTATTAGCCATCACAGGTATAAAGCAATGCTTAAAAAAGTAACTTTATTTCTATGAGAGATAATTATTGGTAATTTTTACATATTTTAAGGTTTCTATCAATTTTTTATTTTCTTGCTTAATATTCAAGCTTAATGATATCAAACACACAAATTTTATCATAAAAATTAAAAAAAATACGAGTCACAGGAAAATTTTCCAAGCTGATTTAATATAGTAGGAACTGAAGAACTCAGTTCAATTCTGACAGGAATAATTCAGATGAAAGACAAGAATAGTGGTGAAAGTAGATCTGGGAGGATGGGCTTTTTAGAGAGTCCATTGCATGTAAGAATAATTACTACATGGAGTACACTATTTTCATTAGTTTCTTCAATAATAATGGAAATATAAAGGTAAACTTTTTAGACAGTCTTAGCTTGCACAGACTCATTATACTTACAATTTCAACACGGGGAAAAAAACCTTTTCCCTTTTTCTCTATTTGTATTAATATTATGACCTATGTATTCATTCATATATCTGATCACATTTCAAAGAGGAAAGAAGAGGTAGGGGAAAATTAACCTGATTGAGTATTTTCTTATCTGCAACTGTTCTAGGTACATTCATATATTTGCTTAATTAATTCTCAAAACCATCTTATGGGTTAATTAGTTTATCCTCATTTTACAGATGATAAAATTGATATTGAGAGAAGATAAAGTATATGTCCAAAGTCAGAGTTAAGAGGTGACTGAGTTAATATTCACATCTACTTATCTACTTCAGACTGTATAGTCTATGCCCTTTCTGCTTGTAAACAGAGTGGAATACAAATACAAATATTACTGTTTTCTTAATGCTTCTCAGAATGTAGATTATACATTCTCACAAAGAGCATGAAGTCTAGGAAATAGCATTCAATTTTTCATTTGTTAGAAAGTAATCCTCCTCTTATATAATACCTGTAAAATTAAAATAAAAATTTAGAAATATACCTAACCAAGGAGGTAAAAGACTTCCACATGAAAAACTGCAAAACATTGATGAAAAAAAAATCATAGATGACACAAACAAGTGGTAATGCATCTCATGCTCATGGATGGGAAGAATCAACATTGTAAAAATGACCATCCTGCCAAAAGCAATCTACAAACTCAACACAATGCCCATCAAAATACCACCACAATTTTTCAAATAATTAAGAACATAAAGATATGGTTTTTGTTAAAGAAAAAGTAATGCTGTCTAGTTTAGAGATTAAAGTTTGTTTCAAAATGAAGGAAAAACAATATAGGTAAAACTAAATGGATATAAAATGTTGAAGAAAGAAAAAAATAGGAAGTACTTTGTAAGAGGTTATAAATGGTTTATGGAAAACTACTTTTGTGTGTAGTCAAAAGGTAAAAGAATGGGAAAAAGTTATAAAATTCATATGGAACCAAAAAAGAGCCCGCATAGCCAAAGCAAGACTAAGCAAGAAGAACAAATTTGGAGGCATCAGACTACCTAATTTCAAACTACACTATAAGGCCAAAACAGCATGATACTGGTATAAAAATGGCACGTAGACCAAAGAAACAGAATAGAGAACATAGAAATAAACCCAAATACTTACAACCAACGATTTTCAGCAAAGCAAACAAAAACATAAAGTGGGGAAAGGACACCCTTTTTAACAAATGGTGATGGCATAATTGGCTAGCCGCAGGTAGGAGAATGAAACTGGATCTTCATCTCTTACCTTATACATAAATCAGCTCAAGATTGATTAAGGACTTAAATCTACGAACTGAAGCTATAAAAATTGTATAAGATAGCATTGGAAAAACCCTTCTAGATATTGGCATAGGCAAAGGTTTTAAGACCAGGAACAAAAAAGTAAATGCAATAAAAACAAAGATAAACAGTTGGAACTTAATTTAACTAAAGAGTTTTGCAGACCAAAAGAAACAGCAGAGTAACCAGATAACCCACAGAGTGGTAGAAAGATCTTCACAATCTATGCATCTTATGAAAGACAAATACCCGGAATCTACAATAAGCCCATGCAAATCAGTAAGAAAAAAATAAACAATCCCATCAAAAAGTGGGTTAAGGACGTGAATAGACAATTCTCAAAAGAAGATATACAAATAGCCAACAAACATGTGAGAAAATGCTCAACATCACTAATGATCAGGAAAATGCAAATCAAAACCACAATGTGATACCACCTTACCCCTGCAAGAATGGCCATAATCAAAAAACAGCAGATGTTGACATGTATACTGTGATCAGGAAATACTTCTACACTGCTGATGGGAATGTAAACTAATACAGCCACTATGAAAAACAGTGTGGAGACTCTTCAAAGAACTAAAAGTAGAACTACCATTTGATCTAGCAATCCCACTGCTGGGTATCTACCCAGAGGAAAAGAAGTTATTATACAAAAGAAGATATTTATACACATATTTTTATAGCAGCACAATTCGCAATTGCAAAATCATGGAACCAAAACAAAATGCCCATTAATCAGTGAGTGGATAAGGAAACTATGGTATATCTATCTATCTACCTACCTACCATATATAGATAGATAGATAGATGATAGATAGATCATGTATAGATTTATATATGATTTATATATATAAATAAATCTATATATAGTTTATATATATTTGTATATAAATATATAAATCTATATGAATCTATGCAAAAATTTATATATATATCTTTTATATATAAATCTATACATGATATATATCATGTATATATCATGTATATATCTTGTATAGATTTATAATATATATAAATCATATATATATATGTATATATATCATGAGGACACAAGGCATAAAAATGATACACTGGACTGGGTCCTTTTGGGGGAAGAGTGGGAGGGGTGTAAGAGATAAAAGACTACACATATAGTGCAGCGTATACCGCTCTGGTGATGGATGCACCAAGTTATCACAAATCACCACTGAAGAACTTACTCATGTAAACAAATACCACCTGTATCCCAATAACTTACGGAAAAAAAAAAAAACAGTAATACTTTACAGTCACCAAATATGTTAGGTATAATTTGTGGAGGATCTAACAAAACATCTACAAAATTATCAGTGCCTTTTAGAAAAATTTCAATATTAGTACAAAGGACATCATCTTATTATCTGCATTGATATTCAAATCAGTTAGATGAGCTGAAACGTCCAATATTTTAAGGAAGTTAAAGGAATTTAATAGTTAAACACCAGTTCCTCAATCTGTGGTCTTGACTTTACTTCATTCATGGATGCAAGTATTTATCCATATTTGAATACAACTTAGTTTTTCCAAAACTCTATTATTGAAAGAAAACACAGGATAGATAATGCCGCCAGTGCAAAGTCCCAGAAATGGTCCCACTATTAACACAGGAGAACACTTGTCCTCCCACAACATTTTCTTGTCTTTATCAGCAATCTTGAGAAATTTCTCAGAAAAGAAGAAAAGGTATTTTATTTTCACTCACCCTTGCTTTGTTTTGTTCTCATTGTTTGGATGCTTTTGTTTTGATTTCCTTTTACAGCACATATTGATGACATGGTTTAATTAAATTAAACAAATTAAGTTCAATCCTATTTTCCAATGTGGATTTATTTGAAAATTGAGATAAACAGATGATGAACTGAACAAACCAGTCACCTAAAAACCTCCTTGCATGTTGATTTTATATTGAGTAAAAGGGCCAGGCTCCTGCTAAAGCTATGTCTTCCGTATTCTATAGCTTTACTAAAGGTGTATACAAGATTGCTGTACTTATTTCATAGCATGTATAAGAAACCACACAGTTCTCCCCATACAGAAACACGTTCCTCTCCAGGTCTCAATTATTATTTTTGCCAGACAGACCATTCAAGCTAGCAACAGGACAAGACACTTGAAAATATTTTATCTACCCAGAATCTTAGAACTTTAGGAAAAATTTGAAAATTTTCCTGATTTGTAAATTATATAACGCCAAAATGAAAGTAATGACTGCTAAACTGAGAGTGTATGGAGAGAATTAAATTAACGTATGTACAAGAAATGACTAGCAGAGTGACTAGCATGTAATCAGGGACTCAATGAATCTTTTTTCCCTCTCCAGATTAAAATATTTTTCCTATATTTTACAATACATTTTTTATAATTATTGCATATATTGATGATTGTTTATATTTCAATCTCCTACATTTTGGGAGCAGGGAACTTATTTCATCTTTGTTTTTTCTGTGTCTAACTTAGTATTTAGGTATTATAGGTTCTCACTATTCTTTGAATAAATCAAATAAGCATAAATAAAAGCCTTTTTAGCAGGATGAAATTTATTGATCACAAATTTATACTTTGAATAAAGGTGATAAGAAGTTAAATGTAAACTAAAGATACAAACATTAAAATATTCCCTTCAGCTCACATAACATTACAGAGAGGCATAATTTAAATTATTTCCTGGATTATACTTAAATACATTATTCTCACTGTGTTTAGGAATCAATGTGCCACATTGTTTAATGCAAACTGAATTAAGCTGGAATTCCACGTTATATGTAAAATTTATGTAAATAAGCTTTAGAAATGTAAAGGCAAACTCATCCAGCATAAATGTATAGATAGAACTGTCCACTAGCAATAAGACTGAATTGTCTCTTTTAATAAACTCTGTTGGGTATGTGCAAAACACTTAGTGACATACAGAATTCCTAAACAGAAGTCTCATGCTTTATAGAATTTATTGTCCCTCACCATCCAAAATATAGTCAGCAAGCATTTATTTCTATAAAATAGGAGTCAGTGGACCCATTAAATATTTACATAAGTCTGTCATTGATTTATGTGAATGTGTTGCTTTTGCAAATAAAATTTTCCTGTATTAACTGCTAGACTTGATTTGGCACATATTATGCTCGGCTACTGAATATTGCCATTACCTGCTCTCCAAAAAGTAAAGCAAAGGGACTGAAAAAGGTTCAGAATCTTCAGATTGTACCATTCTGGCATTCACTCATCATATTGAAATTTCAAATTACAGTAAGGTTTATTTATTAAAACATTTATTCTCAGGTGGACAGATTTTAATCAGTCATCACCCAGCATGACAGCACCTCCAATAGACAGGATTAAGACTACAGGCTATACACACCATATTATATGCAAAACAACATCTCCATTGCAAATAGCTCCCTGTTCATCATAGATGACTTCACACTTTGGTAAGTGAAACACTTGTATATTTAAGTAACATACCATCTACAAAACAAAATTGCTGAAGTATAACCGATAGATATAAAAATGTCAACAATCTTAGCACTTCAGTTTTTAATTGGTAGTGACATAATGATGCTAATTATAGAAAACGAGCTCAATTAATTATTGTGAGAGTGTGATGCTGCAAGGAGAACCGACAAACCTAAGTGTCTTTAGAAAGTGGGTAAGTAAAATTTCTAAGCAAAATAAAATTTTTGTAGCTAAAATTCTAAGCAGCCCTTGTACCTTAATGACTAATAATACCTGAATGAGTTATTTTACCATAGTGTCAAGATGGTGCAAATATCTGATCACAAGCAAATTTACCAAGCCAAAGTAAAATTAGCACTTAGCTTAACGTAAATACAAATCATCAGATTCAGGAGCCGATAGCTTATCACAACACATGACTGTAGCTGCAGCTCCCAGAATGAACATTACTCCTATAGAATATGTTCTACTGATTGTATGATTACCCATACTTCTTGTTTTAGAATATTAGCATGTTGTCTGAAAAACTGTATGAATGAACATTTTAAAGTATTTATTATGTATTAAGTTTGCAGGGAGCCCTAACCCCTAAGAAATTGTCATATCTGTTTTTAGGAAGTTCTCAAAAGGATTTCTTAAGTGCAAACCATGTGAAGCTGTCCCCCAAAATGAGGAATATACTGAGAAAATGGCAAAGAGTTAAAAGCCAAAGAATTAGCCATGGACAAGGAACTTGTAAAGGATAGCAAATACATGCAAATTGGAGCCAAAGAGAGATCAGAACTAAGTAGATGAGAAACCACAAGGCAATTCAAGATGGCTGCCTGACACAAGTGGATGGTCTTCTCTGGCTCTTTCCGGGACTCATCACTTATTCTTGCATTTATCTCATGAAGCCATTTCTTGGGGTATGATTTCATGGTCCTTCACTACATTCAGTATCATGGTCACCTTGTTTTCTGGCATATATAGAGGTTAAGTAGTCATGTGTTGACTGAATAAATGGCAGAGATTTCGGTATAATAAGAAAGTTGCTGACTTTGATGCTAGTGGATAAAAACATTTTATGAGCTAGACAAGCAGAGAATATCTATATCAAACTTCAGGAAAGAGCTCAGTTGAGCATGCTCATGGATATACAATAATGAAAGAAGAGTCCTTCTAAAGAATACTTTAAGTACATGGTGTCCCAATAAATGACTGAGAACAAAGAAGTGTGTTCAAAGATTGCTACGATAATCTTTCATTTATTTCCATTTATTTATTCAGACTGTGATAAGTGCTTCTTTGAATTCATAATACATTACATACTAAACATACAGAAAAGGACTAAAAATAAATGGAAGATAGGCTTTTTTATTATGATTCAGTCAGGGAAACTAGATATTTAAATATAAGTATATTGACAAATAGCTGCCTCCTAGAGATCAAAAAGATTTAGCTAAAATAGCATTATAGGTAAATATAGTAGGTCTTTTGTTGTCTTTGAGATGTCTATTTTCACTCAATATGAGTGCCTTTTCAGAGTCTTCCCTTGAAATCTGAAGTATTCTTATAAGAGATTCTTGGATTCTGAATATCTGAACAGCCAAGCTCCACAGAGTTTGTTTTTACCTATTATTTGTTTTAACAAAACCTTGCTTTTAGATGAAGACATCCAAAAAACTTAGTTGTAATTCCTTCTTTTGCTAAATAATGAAAAAATAATAAGCTATCTAGCAATTTAGTAATATAATCTTTATGGTTGATGTATGTTTTTTCAATATCAGTCAAAATTCAGGTGAATACAAAATGTATTATTTCTATTATTTGAGGTAATCATAATACATTTTCTAGTACTAATATGTAGTAATTTAATGTTTTATATTCTCTGATAAGATTCTTAAAATTTTAAAATGAATTACTAAATGGTCATAATTTAGGTCTCTAAAGATTGTAATGTTTTAAATCAATAGTCTTAGTTTGCGTTTAGTCTCCTCAAAATTTTTCAGATAACAGTATTTCAAAATTATAATTTTTTCATTTCATAAGTCAAACATCACTAATATATGCAGATCTAAGAACACTAAATATTACAGGTAAATATATTGGCAGGAAGAGAAAGGAAGTAGAAACATATTTGAAAGGTCTTATCTAAACACGATTTTTTATCTTTCTGTTTAATTTTACTCCTTTTGTTCTCTTCCATAAAGATCCATTTTACTGAATGATTTCTTATGTTATATGCTTCTATTGAAACATGTATGTTTCACATTGGTATAAACCAAATTGTTAAAGTTGTATTTGTGATTAAATGAAGTTATTTTCTTCCCATTCCTTAAGTCATGTACAGAAAGTAAAATCATCAGAATTGCAGTCTTATAATAGACTAGATAGAGTAGATGTTACAACTTGCTGAATTTATAGATGAGGAATAGAAAGCAGATGTATACAGGTGGCCTGTCCTTAGTAATACAGCATTGAAGTATCAGAACAGAGAAAGAACCCAGGAATTTCTGAGGTGTCACCCTGTAGGCTTTCAAATACCATGCATGAGATCTCAAAAGTTCTGGGTTCTGGTAATTTTTCAGACACCAGAGTGAAAATGATGTCTCAAAGTAACCTGGAAGCCAGATCTGCTAAGATAATGGATCCTTAACACTGTGTCTACATATGACTTTTGGATAGTCATGTATCTTGTCTTCTTCAGTGGTAATCATGGCTTGATGAAGGTTCACAAAAGGGAGCACACTTCTTGCTATCCAACTGGTATGTCTTGACCAGTTTTTTGTAAGAGTTAATTGTAAACAGAAATCATTCACCGTTCACATGAACACATTCTTAATATCCATCCATTCCATTTCTTTTAATGATGATGAGAAGGATAGAGCATAAGCAATGGATGTCTGAAGAAAAGGAAATAATGAAAGCAGGGAAGCATTGCACTGTTAGGCAGCTTAAAAATCTATGTGTTATTTTTGCTTGTCCAATATTGCTCTTCCTTGTACAAACAAACTGTATTTCTTGGAAAATTATCCAACTCCCACCCAATTCCTGCCAGTTTCACGCTCCACGCTTTTCATGCTAGACTAATCTGACTGACTCCCACGTGATTCAGGCCCTGCTCTCTATAGTTAGTCTAGAAATCAAGTGACTCTGTTTGGGCTAAGCAGGATAAATCCCAAGAGTATGGATTTTTAAAGAAGGATGCACTGCCTTTCCATTAAATATGCTGAACTTGTAGGAAGTATATATGAAACTGCTGCTAAATAGTCTTTCACCATAAAGAGAGAGCCTGATTGAGACTAAACCTAACACAGAGCAAAGCAGAGCTAAAATATGGAGAGAAACTGTGTTCTGACAACACCATGTGAGCTCATTGTAGATGCAAATCAAGGTCTACTTGTAGGCTTTTTTGTTACACAAGCGAGTCAATATATTCTTTTTCTCTCATTTCTCTGTCTCTCACCATCTTCAGTTTAAATTTCTGTCACCTGAAACTGAAATGATGTAGATAAAAGGACTCCTTTCTAGTTGCTTAACTTAATAACAGGAAGTGACTTATGCTTCAGGGATATTTTAGCCCTCAATATTGTTTCAGACACCAGAAAAAGCACACTTTTATCAGCACATCAAAGCCATGTATTATTCAACAATCTATAATGAGAACTTAAGTCTCCCAAAAATATTCCATGAGATATGGAAATTCAAATAAATCATAACATTTTACATTTCAGGAAACAAAATTAGAAAGACAGAGACAGGGAAAAGAAAACTCCTAGAACAAACCAGTTAAAATCAATTTGATATTGAATGTCAGCACATGATTTTGTTAAATAAAAGATCAAAAATGACAAAAGAAAAAAGAGTTCAAAACTCTGCCATGCTGTCTCAGTAGTTTGTTGTTCTGGTTTACCATCAAAGGTATTTTGCTCTAAGAGAAAATCCACTGCATAGTAATATTTAAAAACTGACTGTAAATTATAAAAATATGCATCTAGTTATATATCACCTGTTAATTGAACAGAGGCATAAAAGAGTGTTTATCAACTTAAATATAATCATTTTGATTGCTCAGGTCTCTACTGTTATTTGTTCATCATCAGATATTTTAAGGGGGGCAGATTTCTTGGAAGGAAAGGAAATAGCAAGATGCTTTGTTTTAAGCTGATGAAAATAAAAGCTGAGGCTAGGCTATTGTTCTGTCTGCAGGAGACATTCAATAGCTGTTTACTTTTTGCTTGAGACTAAACCCAGAGTTAAACTCTGCAAAACTGAAAAGTAATAAAACAAGCATCTCTAGTAAAGAAAGTTCTTATTTTCTTTAAAACGCCTTTTTGAGCCACTTCACCATTTCACTCTGCCAATACACATCTCTCACTCTGCAAGGGCCTTCACACTCTACCTCGTCTGTACCTAAAGTTGCTCGCATAAAACTAGCTAATAGAATCATAAAACTTAAGGAAGAGGTTTGTAAGTGATACTTCTCAGAACTCAGCTTTCTGCACAATTACCTCAAGGCTACTGCATAAAGTGAGGGTGAAACCAGAAGGAGGTCAGAGTTTCAACCCTGACTTCAAACAGAGATGTTAAACTTTCATCTAGTTTATACCAAAAGACTTCACTTAAAACCTTATTTTGGGAAAAAAAAGGAAGTGGGGAGTAAATTGAAAACTGTGACAAACTAAAAATCTTCTTCTACAGCAAAAGAAATAGTCAGCAGAATAAACTGTCAACTTACATAATGAGAGAAAATACTTAAAATTCTGCCTCTGACAAAGGACTAATATATAGAATCTACAAGAAACTCAAACAAGAAAAAGAAAAAAAAACCTAACTGCGTTAAAAACTGGCCAAAGTACATGAAAAGTCATTTCTCAATCAAAAAAAAAAAAAAAAAAAAAAGAGTGAAATAAAAGCAGTAATATAGTTTAGATATTGGTCTTCATCCAAATCTCATATTGAATTGTAATCTACGATGCTGGAGGTGGGCCCGGTGAGAGGTGTTTGAATCATGAATCACGGGGGTAGAGCCCTCATGGCTTGGGGCTGTGTTTGTGATAGTGAGTTATCATGAAATCTAGTCATTTAAAAGTGTGTGGCACTCCCCCCTCCCACCACACTCTCTCTCTCTCTCTCTTACTCCTGCCCTGCCATGTAAGATGACTGCTCTCCCTTCACATTCTCCTGTGAGTAAAAGCTTCCTGAGGCCTCTCCACAAGCCAAGCAGTTTCCAGTGCCATGTTTCCTGTGCAGCCTGCAAAAGCATAAGCCAATTAAATCTTTGGTTCTTTCTAAATTACCCAGTCTCGGGTATTGTTTTATAGCAACACAAGAACAGCCTACACAAGTGACCAGCAAACACATGGAAAAATGCCCAACACCACTAGTCATGAGAGAAATGCAAATTAAAACTACAATGGGATATCATGATGTTACATCAGTCAGAATGGTTATTATAAAGTCAAAAAACAACAGATATAGGTGTAGATGTGGAGAAAAGGGAGCACTTATACACTGTTGGTGGGGATGTAAGTTATTACTTCAACTTCTATGGAAAACAGTATGGAGATTTATGAGAACTAAAATTAGAACTACAATTTGATGCCGCAATTACAATAGTGGGTATCTGCCCAAAAGAAGAGAAATAATTATATATTTTTAAAATCTACTCTCTCATATGTTCAGTGTAGCACTATCCAAAATAGCAAAGTCATGGAACCAACCTAAGTGTCCATCAATGGTTGACTGGATATTTATATACATATATATATACTATAAAATACTGTGCAACCATAAAAAAGAATTAAATCATGCTCCTTACAGCAAAATAGATGAACCTGGAGGTCATTATCCTAAGTGAACTAAGTCAGAAAGAGAAAAATATAGCATGGCCTCACTTATGTGTGGCAGCTAACAATGGGTGCACAAGGACATAAAGATAAAAATAATAGACACTGAGGACTTGTAATGGGAAGATGATGGGGAGTAAGGGCTAAAAACGTACCTATCAGGTATAATGTTTACTATTTGGGTAATAAGTACATTAGAAGCCCAGTCCCTACCAGTATGCAATATAGCCATGTACTCCTTGAATCCAAAATAAAATAAATGATTTTTAAAAAATTGAGATAAGAGGTGGTTTGACTCTTGCTGAAATAGCTGTTAAAAGAAATATAAAACCACTGTACCCAAAGATAAGTGCAGAGAATATCATTGTATTAGTTTGTTTTCAAGCTGCTGATAAAGACATACCCGAAACTGGGCAATTTATAAAAGAAAGAGTTTTAACTGGACTCACAGTTCCATGTGGCCGGGGAGGCCTCACAATCATGGAGGAAGCCAAAGAGGAGCAAATCACATCTTACATGGATGGCAGCAGGCAAAAAAATACTGTGTGCAAGGAAACTCCTGTTTTTAAAACCATCAGATCTTGTGAAATTCATTTACTATCATGAGAACAGTGCAGGAAAGACACATCCCCATAATTCAATCACCTCCCACCAGGTTCCTCCCATGACACATGGGAATTGTGGGAGTTGCAGTACAAGATGAGATTTGGGTGGGGACATGGACAAACCATATTATCCATCTTATATAAAATTGCCATATTTTAAGAATGGAAACAATATTCACCCAAAAAAATTAGTCTTTCACAGTGAAATACTGACATTATTGAGCTAAGAATAAAATGTCAGTTTAATCCTTCCCATATGGTCTTGTTTATTTTACTTTCTTCTCCTTCCTTCTTCTCTTCTTTCCTTCCATCCATCCTTATTTTCTCTCTTTTGGTCTTTTCAACTTTTATCTTTTCCTTCTAAGTCTCTTTCTCTCTCTCTCTCCAGTTCTCTTTTTCTTGCTCATTTTTATTTCCTTTTTTTCTCACTGATAATTCTTTTTTATTTTCTTTGTGGAAAATTATTACATTGACTTTGATCATTTAAGACAGAAATATATAAGACATACACTTATACACCTTACAAAGTTTGTAAGATGTCAAAAAGAGAAAAAAAGATGCCAAGTTTCCTATAAATAGAGTTCTTTAAAAAAATTATAATAGTATAGATCAAATATCTTTGGTGCCTATGTCTTAGACTTTTGCAACTGCTTTTCCCTGTTCTCCTTAATCCCTTTTGTTTATCAGAAGGGACCTAAAATTAAAGTTAAATTGTTACTGTTATCCTTGGAAAACTTTCTTGTTTATAATTTTTAAAATGTCAAAACTGTTTTCTCAGCTATCAAAGGCCTTTTAGTTTTGTCTTACTACTTTTTCAACCTCATGTTCCGCCACCATCAACACTTCTAACAAAATTGGAATTATTTCTTATTCTTAAATGTGCTTTATTGATATCAGTAGTTTCTGTTAGAATATAATTAGCCCCATTTCTTCCTAGCTTAAGAAAAAATGAAGCAAGGCAAAGTTTAAACCTCGTGCTTCAGAAGGCCAAAGCAAGAGGACTGCCTGAAGCAAGGAGCTCAAGACCAGCCTAGGCAGCATAGTGAGACTCCATCTTTACAAAAAAGAAAATTAGCAGGGCAACTTGGTGTATGCCTATAGACATAGCTACTCATAGGGGTGAGGCAGAAAAATCACATGAGCTCAGGAGTTCCAGGCTACAATGAGCTATGATTGTGCCACTGCACTCCAGTCTTGGCAAAACAAAGGGACATTGACTCTCAAAAAAAAAAAAAAAGGAACAATTCCAAAACATTAAATACAAACAGAAATTAAAATTACAGAAAAAAAACACTGAATTACTACAAAAAGTTCTGGTTTTTTTAAATAATTTAAGAAATTCTCACAAACGTTAGCATTGCAAACGGGGTAGATTACATAAATTACTTAGATCACGTCAAAAGTCAAAAACAAAATACAATTTTTAAAAAGGGGCTTATTTATAAAAATTGCAAGGTTCATACACTTTAATCTTAGATAATTCTGGATATCCCTCTTCTTTAATTAAATATAATTTAAAACAAATTTAATGAAAATGAATGGGTTATTTTTATAATCATGGAAATTTTTAAAACTATACAAATCTAATGATTTTTATACTCTACTTGTGTTTTCCTCAAATTTTCTGTCTATTATTAGTGAAGGCAGAGCTGGAGTTCCAGGTATAACTTTAGCTTAGATTGCTTTTTGATAGTGTTTGAAGACAAAAATCATGCCAAAGCAGCAAAATACTTTTTAATTAAGCAAATCAAATATTGAAAATGGGAGATTTTATGAAACTAAAGCTGACAAAAAAATAACATGCACACCTAGATTCACAGTGAATCCCTTGCCCAGTCATTCTTTGTCTCTGGAAAAAAAAAGTCAATGACAATCCTCCCTGACTCTGCATATCTGTGACATATGAAACGTGTCACATGAAACATGTGTCACAGATATGCAGGGTCAGGGAGGAATCTCAATGACTACTGAAACACTTTCAGGGAAGCCCTTTTTCTCTATCTGCAGAAGTGGGAATATTCTGATCACAAACTGAAAACTATTGAGTAGTTGCTATTTTAGTGATATAAATGAACAATGCAAACCTTTAATATTTTGGCAGTGCTCCCAGTGATTCTCTCTCCTTCACTTCAGCATGTAACATGGCCATTTCCAAACATGAACTGGGTGCACACTCTCAGGAAAGGAACAATTCAAGAAGAGAAAAGGACATGCCTATTCAAAGAAGTTACAGAACAATTAAGAATAATCATTCTATTTAACTATTAGACTATCCAGATAATGTTCTCATACTGCAAAGGATGGCAATAAGGAGATGTGAGGGTAGCTATTTTCCTCCTGCATAAAGGACAAAAATGTCTACTACTGCCCTCATCTTTCATAACTGCTAGGAAGACATCCAGGAGTTTGCGGGTTAGGGCCTCTAAACAGATCAAAGAAAATGGTCTATTTTGATACAAAATATTAGACTTTAACTTACCTATTAGCAAAATGGAAATATTGCCATTTGTAATAACAGTTTTCATTTTAAATCTTTTAGTCACAAACTACTGGAAACTTTGGCCAAAAATAGGAATTTTAAGAGTCCATAAAAGCCTATTCAACACTTATTTCTAACATCTCTATTACTCAGTTTGCCAATAAAATCCAGTTGCTTTATCTCTTTCTTTGAGAATGAGAACTTTGTTTTCTCTCTCAAAGAGGAACTTTTGGATAAAAAGTGATGAAGCAGTCTCACTTCATGAGACAGTGCCTTTTACATACCAGCTGTATCTGTGAGCTATTTTACTGATTCCTAGAACCAGTGGCCTGTGTTCTGCAGTGCTTAGAGTTATCTAAACATAGGGTAGATGCATTTTGTGTGCTCAAGGAGACAGACTAGTAGGTCTTTTTAATATACTAAGTGTTAAAACCTATTCAAAAATATAATATATAATCCTGTTTTATTGCACAAGCAAGGAAGAGAGAAGAAAATGTCAGTTTAACCATCTGACATCTTACAGAATTTGTCTGCTGTGATAAGATAAATTAAGTGTTCTCTCTGTTTCTCTTCAGTTTCATTTGCTCTCCTTCCAAAAGTGTTTCCTCTATAATTCAATGAAGTTTCAGATAAGAAAACCTTTGGCAGCCAATGGTGGGTGAGTATTAGGAAAGGAAGTGAACTCAGTTCTGATCTCTCCACAGGTTAAGGTAATTAAAGAGGCAAACTGACACTTTCTAGGGTAACACAAATAATTGTGTTCATAAAGGTCTTAAAATCAAGGTAACCACTAGAGATTTCAATACCACTACTACTCCAGACTATGGACATGGGCAAGGGAGTCTTCAAAATTATCATCTCATCTGCTGATGCTGACTCTGTCTTAGTAAGTTATGGGAATAGTTTTTTTTTTTTTTTTTTTTTTTTTTTGGGAAAAAAAAGAATTAAAAAAAAAAAAAAGAAAAGAAAAAGAATACAGGAAAGGAAGAAAGAGGAAGAGGAAGAGGGAGAGAGAACAGGGGTGTTGCTTTATTGCCCGGGCTAGAATGCAGTCTAAAACTGGGTATGCCTGTAATTGTGTTTAATAATAGAGACATAAAAAATAATGAGGGAATAAAATAATTAACAAGCAGCCAACCAATATTTCATTTAAACCTGTAAATACGTGTGATGTAGTACTGATAAGAGTGTATATTTTGTGTATTTAAAGTGGAGAGTTCTATGAATGTTAATTAAGTCTACTTGTTCCAGATCTGAGTTCAAGTCCTGGATATCGATGTTAACATTCTGTCTCATTGATCTATCTAATATTGATGTTGAAGTCTCCCGCTATTATTGTGTGGAGGTCCAAGTCTCTTTGTAAGTCTTATATATCTGGGTATTTCTGTATTGGGTGCATATATGTTTAGGATCTTTAGCTCTTCTTGTTACATTGATCCTTTTATCTTTATGTAATATCCTTCTTTGCTTCTTTTGATCTTTATTGCTTTGAAATCTATTTTATCAGCAAAAATTGCAACTCGTGCTTTCTATTTATTTATTTTAGCTCTCCATTTGGTTGGTAAATTTTTCACCATCCCTTTGTTTTGAGTCTTTATGTATCCTTGCATGTGAGATGGATCTAGATGTAGCATACCAATGGGTCTTGGCTTTTTTTGCCTGTCTGTGTCTTTGGATTGGGGGATTTAGTCGATTTAAATTTAAAATTAATAACAATATATGTGTGTTTGATACTGTCATTTAATGTTAGCTGGCTGTTTTGCCCGTTAGTTGATGCAATTTCTTAAATATGTTGATGTTCTTTATTTTTTGGTATTTTTTTAGAAAGGCTGATACTAGTTGTTCCTTTCTATTTGTAGTGGTTCTTTCAAAAGCTCTTGTAAAGCAGGCCTGGTGGTGATGAAATCTCTGAGTGCTTGCTTGTTCACAAAAGATTTTATTTTTCCTTCGCTTATGAAGCTTAGTTTGGCTGGATGTAAAATTCTGGGTTGAAAGTTTTTTTCTTTAAGGATGTTGAATATTGGCCCCCACTCTCTTCTGGCTTGTAGGGTTTCTACTGAGAGATCTGCTGTGAGTCTGATGGGCTTCCCTTTATGGGTAACCTGACCTTTCTCTCTGGCTGCCCTCAGTATTTTCTCTTTCATTTCAACCCTGGTGAATCTGGCAATTATGTGCCTTGAGGTTGGCCTTCTTGAGGAATATTTTTGTGGTGTTCTCTGTATTACCTGGAGTTGAATATTGTCCTGCCTTGCTAGGTTGGGAAAGTTTTCCTGAATAATATCCTGAAGCGTATTTTCCAGCTTGGATTGATTCTCTTCGTCACATTCAGGTACACCTATCAAACGTAGATTAGGTCTTTTCACATAGTCCCATATTTCTTGGAGACTTTGCTTGTTCTTTTTTATCCTTTTTTCTCTAATCTTGTCTTTTTGTTTTATTTCATGAAGTTGGTCTTCGACCTCTGATATCTTTTCTTCTACTTGATCAATTCGGCTGTTAAAACTTGTGCATAGTTCGCAAAATTCTCGTGTTGTATTTTTCAGCTCCATTAATTCACTTATATTCCTCTCTAAATTGTGTATTCTTGTTAACATTTCGTCAAACCTTTTTTCAAAGTTCTTAGTTTCTTTGCATTGGGTTAGAACAAGTTCTTTTAATTCCCAGAAGTTTCTTATCATCCACTTTTTAAAGCCAGCTTCTGCTAATGGAACACAGTCTTTCTCCATCAGGCCTTGTTCTGTTTCTGATGAGGAACTGTGATCCCCTGTAGAGGGAGAGGCGTTCTGAGTTTGGGTATTCTCAGCCTTTTTAGGCTGTTTTCTTCCCTTCGTTATAGATTTATCCATCTGTGGTCTTTATAATTACCGTCTTTATAGTTGGGTTTCTGAATGGACGTCCAACTTTTTGATTCCCGGCGCTAGAATCTGAGCAACCCACTGCTCCGGCCAAAACAGCGGCTTTAAGATTGATGGTGCTTTTCTGACTCTGCACCAAGAACCGCCACACCAAGGCAGCGGCAAAACCGCCTCACCGGCCTCAAGAGTCACGCTGGCGACAGGTGGGGCTCCTCCGCTGGGAATCTCCTGGTGTGTGAGCAACAAAAATTGATCTGAAAGTGTGGCGTCCTCTCGTTCTCTGCTCTTTCAGTGGGAGCTGCAATCCCGAGCTGCTAGTGATCAGCCATCTTGGATCTCTCATAGTTTGGATTCGCTATAGTAGCAAGCTTCCTGAGCATTAGGTTTTTAAAAAACATAATAAGGAGGTCCAGGCATGGTGGCTAGTGCCTGCAATCCCAGCACTTTGGGAGACCAAGATGGATGGGTCACTTGAGGTCAGGAGTTCAACACCAGCCTAGCCAACATGGTGAAAGCCTGTCTCTACAATATATACAAAAATTATCCAGGCATGTTGGCACATGCCTCTAATCCCAGCTATCCCGGAGGCTGAGACAGGAGAAACACTTGAACCTGGGAGGTGGGGGTTTGTTTCAGTGAGTGGAGAACATGCCATTGCATTCCAGTCTGAGTGATAGAGTCAGACTTCGTCTCAAAAAAGAAAATAACAATAAGGGAATGTTCTTAAAACATGAAATATTCTCAAGCACCATGTATTTACCATGTCTTCACTGGGCTCACAATCTTAGTCACCCTCTCTTCATCACTACCATGTACACACACCTGTTTGTGTACAGGTCACATTTATTAGCTTCCTGTATATAAGGAAACTAGAAATACCTCAAGATGCTTGAATGAGCCCCAGTAATAAATTCCACCATAAGAATCATTTCAGACATTTGTTATGTACCAAGCATGGCACCAGTGCCTCACATTGATGATCTCATTTATTCTTCACAATAATTCTATATAATAGGCCTATTATTACTTCTGTTTTACAAATGAGGAGACCAAAGTCTCTTCACTTTATGAAGGTCAGACAGCTGTTAAGTTGTAGAGTTAATATTTGACTCTAAAGCCCTTTCTCTCAACAAGTAGCAACTATAGAGACAAACTACACTCTCTGGAGTTAACCTTCAGTCAACCCTTTGATGGCTTTTATTCAATACATAAAGAAACTCGTGATGGCTAATACTGAGTGTCAACTTGATTGGATTGAAGGATGCAAACCATTATTCCTGGGAAAGTCTGTGAGGGTGTGGCCAAAGGAGATTAACATTTGGGTCAGTGGACTGGGAGAGGCAAACCCACCCTCAGTCTGGGTGGGCACCATCTAAACAGCTGCCAGTATAAAAGTAACCATGGAAACTGCAGACTTGCTCAGTCTTCTGGCCTCCATTTTCTCCCATGCTGGATGCTTCCTGCCCTTGAATATCAAACTCCAAGTTGTTCAGCTTCAGGACTCTTGGACCTATACGAGTGGTTTGCTAAGGGCTTTCAGGCCTTCAGCCATAGACTAAAGGCTCCACTGCTGACTTCTCTACTTTTGAGGTTTAGAGACTTGGGCTGGCTTCCTTGATCCTCAGCATGCATATGGCCTATGTGGGACTTCACCTTGTGATCCTGTGAGCCAAAACTCCTTAATAAACTCACCTTCATATATACATCTATTCTACAAGTCTTCTCCCTCTAGAGAACCCTGACTAATAAAAAACTGAATACACAATATTTTAATCACCTCAGCATTTCACAATCCACACTGGTAAATTCAAGTCCTTGATACCAAGAGTTGACCTTTCTTCTTTGAGGATGAACTGGTCTTAGGAAATCAAGGCACTTAAAATCAAATCACACCTACATAAGTCTAAAATCAGCTTGCATTCTTGCCTCAGTCATGACTTAGATTTTAGATTTTGATCTAAAATCAATTAATTCAGTAGTATTTTTAAATCAATCAGTGTGAAATTAAGATATCTCTTGTTAAGAAGTTTACTGCTTTATAGTCCAATCTAAGTCATATAATGTAAGTCTTAATGTAACATAACATTTAACAATACTGACAAATTTGTTTCATCTTTCGGCCTTGGATGGGTGAAACTGAGGGTACATTTCTTTGAACTTGTGTAGAAATATAGATTCAGATTAAATTACAAAATAATTTTGAACATTTACCACATATATAATAAACTTTTGATTACATCTAAATAGAAGTATATAGTTAAGAGACATGTTAGTAATATCATATAGTTCACTTTCTTTCTTACATGCATGAGCATTCCAAATGAAAATTTCTCCTCAGCTGGTATTTCGCCAGTGTCACTTTCCAATATCAGTTTTGAAAAAGCTACAAGGGCTTATTTATCAAAATATTTGTGTAATGACTAACTGTATTAGTCAGGGTTCTCTAGAGAGACAGAACTAATAGGACAGATACATATATAGAAAGGGGGGTTTATTGAGTAGTATTAACTCACACAATCAAAAAGTCCCACAATAGGCCATCTGCAAACTGAGGAGCAAGGAAGCTATGTTAACCTTGCCTTTGATGGTTGAGTGCTGCCACCTGACCCCTGCACCTTTGGATCCAATTACTGCCATTGTACTTAAATTTTGGAGTTGAGTGATGTGATCCCCATTGTTAAACCTGACATACAGAGAAGAGCAATTACTGGGCTCTTCAAAGATGCAGATGCTTTCCTCACAAAGCATTGGTCAAGAGTATGTCTTCTGGAACCTCCCAACTGGGTTAAGAAGATCTAAAGTGACTAATCCACTCTACCAACCCAATCTCCCTAAGACTTTGGATCCCTTGCTCTACATTAAACCAAGGAAGATCAGGTATTTCCAGCTTGCTCACAGTGGGCCATTTATTAATCCATATGTCAGCTAACCAAGCAAATAAACTATTACAACCTTTTTTAACTCCCCGATATGCAACATTAAATTCACAATTCCTACTGCATTACTGATTTAGTGGGCCCAAATCAATAAATTCAGCCTGAACCAACAATATGTTCCCATCCTTCACATCCTTCATATTCATTCCTATGCCTGCTCTTCAGATTTCTCCTTATGTAAATTAGAAAACTTAAGCAATTCTTTTCAAGTGTAGTGTGCCTTCTCATGGGTTACACCCTGAACCTCAACTCTAGGGGCCTGCTGGGCTTTAGTCTACTTATAGGTCTAGAAACAAACAGGGGTGTTGGGGATGACTCCTGAGGAGAATCAGCATTATCTTGCCTGGCAACTGCTTCAAGGGAGGCCATCACTGTTGCCTGAGGCAGCACAGCATTTATGTTCTCAGACAAAGGTGGAAAGGCTGATGGCACCATGGGTCAGGGAGGGGATGTTGACACTACTGGGGATGGGGAAGCTGTTTCTTCTGGCAGAAGAGGTTCATGAAAGTTACCAAGCTCAGTGTCCCCAGCTTCATCAGGGTTCTCTCTCACATCCTGATGCCAAGTTGCAGGGCCCCATTCTTTTCTAATCGATGCCCTCGCTTTAACAGTAGACACCTGGCAAGGCTTTGCATGCGCCTTTCATTGTTGCAGGTCAACCTCTCAGATGATAAGAGCTTATATCTGATTTTCCACAACTTCAGCTCTTTTTCTATAAGAGATAAGACTCTCACTCAGGGCAATCTTAGCAGATTTGAGGCTTAATATCTGCTTCTGAAGCCACAAGTTGGAATCTCTGAGTTCGTCACTTTCTTTCATTACTTTGTCCATGGAACTTAGAAGCAACCAACCAGCTTCATTATGTTTACTTGTTCTCCATATATATGGTCAAAGGTATTATGTATACAGTCACTAAACTCTGTGCCTCTCACAAGTGGTGAATCAGGAGTGTCAAATGCATTTATTTTGCAAAACTCTCTAAACAGTTTACATAAAGAACTACCAGTGTTCTCCATACTATTAGAAGTAGAGTTCTTATAATTTTTGCATCTAATCATATTAAGCAGCCAACTTCAGAAACCCCGAAACCAACAAAAGAACTCCATTCTTAATATTCTGTTCCTCTAGGACCACCTCCAGTACCAAAATCTGTGTTAGGGTTCTCTAGAGGGACAGAACAAATAGAATAGAATACATACACATATATATTAGATATATATGTATATCCAGCTGTAGGACTCAGACTGGCTTCCTTCCTCCCTAGCTTGCAGATGACCTATTGAGGTAACTTGTGTTCATATGAGTTAATACTACTTAACAAACCATATACATATATATATATATATATATATGGAGCAAGGAAGTCAGTCCGAGTCTCAAAGCTAAAGAACTTGGATTCTGATATTCAAGGGAAGGAAGCATCCAACATGGGAGAAAGATATAGCCTTTTCATGTTGCTCTGCCTGCTTTAGATCCTGGCTCTGCTGGCAGCTGATTAGATAGTGCCCACCCAGATCAAGGGTGGGTCTGCTTTTCCTAGCCCACCGACTCAAATTTTTATCAGCTTTGGCAACACTCTCGCAGACACAACCAGGATCAATACTTTTCATCCTTCAATCCAATAAAGTTGACACTCAATATTAACTATCACACAAACCCAACACTCATTAGACCATTCCTTTAAAAACTTGATTCTCAAATATCATAAGCTACTTGAGAATAATTTAGTAAAGAAAAAATAATAATAAGAGCTCTCAGATAAATATAGGCATGTTAGAAAAAAATTTAAAAATTCTGACCAAGGTGAAAGAATGTAATTTGAATGTCACAGATTATTTCTAATATTCTTTTCTTTAAACTATTTTCCCTAATATGATTATAAAAATGATTGCCCATCCAATTATAGCTTGAAAATATCTGATAATACTGGCTAAGTCTCCATAAATAAATCTTAATTAAGAGAGACTCAGTTCTTATCTATGGAACTATTTATGTGTCTTTGAAAGATATTATTCTCTCCATGGTGAGAAACGGTATTGAACAAGTCAACTCACACCTCAGGTTCCTTCCAATCTCCTTAGAATAAAAGGAACTTTCATATTCCAGCCCTGAATGTCACCTAGAAAACAGGTAAGTGAAGAGATTGAGGAACAGCCCATTATTCCCAGGGACTTCTGGGATCCTAGCTACAAGAAATTTTATCCCCCATTAGACATTTGAAATGGCAAGGAAATCTGCCAAGAGAGTAGACAGAGACAGGGATCTAGCCTGCATGGAATTCAGGGGCTTCTGTATACAGGGCTGCTGCAGTAGAATGTGGCTGTAGCTGCCCATCCCCCAAAGCTTCTCATTTCCCTTGGCATCTGGGACTCTACCCCAGATGACTGGGGTACATCTGTTCCTTAGGCCCTACTGTCAGACAGCTCCACCCTGCCTGGCCAACACAAAGGAGTAAATGAGCTTTTTTAATTAAAGATTACACAGCCTCAGGTTTTCCTTCATAGCAATATATATGAACTAACACAATATACAAAAGTTAACTCAAGTTAGATGAATGATTTAAATGCAGGACCTCAAATGACAAAAATTCTAGAAGAAAATCTAAAAAATACCCTACTTGACACAGCCTTGGCAAAGAATTTTGTGCTAAGTCTCCCAAAGCAATTGTAACAACAACAAAAATTTAAAAGTGGAACTTAATTAAAATGCTTCTGTACAGGAAAGGAAAGAAACTATCAACAGAGTAAACAACCTACAAAAAAAATTACAAACTATGCATGCAACAAAGATCTAATGTCCAGAATCTATAAGAAACTTAAGATTCAACAAGCAGCAAAAAACAAATAACCCCATTTAAAAATGGACAAAGAACATAAACAGAGTGTTCATAAGAAGACACACAAGCTGCCAACAAACATAGAAAATTGTTCAATATCATTAATCATCAGAGAAATGCAAATCAAAACCACAATGACATACTATCTCATACCAGTCAAAATGGCTGTTATTAAAAAGTCAAATTAAGATGCTGGCAAGACTTCAGAGGTAAGGGGACGCTTATACACTATTAGCAGTAATGTAAATTAGTTCAGCCACTGTGTAAAGCAGTTTAAAGATTTCTCAAAGGTCTTACCAGAGCTGCTGTTCAACCCAGCAATCTCATGACGGGCTATATAACCAAAGAAAAATAAATTATTCTAATGAAAAAGATATAAGGATTCATATGTTGACTGCTGTACTATTCACAGTAACAAAGACATAGAATCAACCTAGGTGCCCATCAATGGTGGATTGAATAAAGAAAGCATGTTAATATATACACCATGGAATACTATGCAGCTGTAAAAAGAAATCATATCCTTTGCAGCAATGGAGAGGCAGCTGGAGGCCATAATGCTAAGTAAATTAACACAGGAACAGAAAACCAAATAGCATGTGTTCTCATTTATTAATGGGAGCTAAACATTAAGTTCACATGTGCATAAAGACAGGCACAATAGACACTGGAGACTACTGAAGAGAAGGGAGGAGGGAGGGGAGCGTGGATTAAAAAAACTACCAATCAGGTACTTTGCTGGGTGATAGGATCTGTACTTCAAACCTCAGTATCACCCAATATACCCATGTAACAAAACTGCACATGTACCACCTGAATCTACAATAAAAGTTGATATTATTTAAAAAACAAAGAAATAATAATGGTGATCACCCATTCTAAAACACTGCCAGATAATCCAAATTCTTCCTGGGAGGTAGTAGAAAATTCAATATATACTGTGTGCTATTACATATGAAGCCTAAATTAGTGCATATATGTATATCTAAGAATATATATTCCTGCTCACTTGATCCCTGCTGTGATTCTGGAAATAATATATGATATCACACTACAGAGGACAGAAACAACCTAGAATCAGCTTTACCAAGATGAAAGAAAAAAGCACTTGAAAATGTCTGGAAGATTCACTAGCCTCAAATGGAAAGACTTTCCCAAACATGAGTTTGAACCCTGTCTCTTCCATTTCCCAGCTGAGAGGCCCTGACCAGAGGAAAAAAAAGTGATTTTAGGGAAGGATGCCCAGAGTTACTGTGACATTTGAGAAGAGCAGGCCACAGAATATCTGTTCAAAATAAATGTGCATAACACCTGGCAGTAAAATTTACTGGGGAGTAAAATCCCTTTAGTAAAAGTTTAGCAATGTGTCATTTATGAGCTGTTTTCTTTAATCCTCAAGTACATGCCAATAGACATTCTTGCAGTTTCCAAATAAGCACAGCTTTCAGCTACAATTAAAATTTTTTGTCCATTACATATGTTTGCAAACTATTATTTTTACATGGCTTTTGACCATAGCAGTGGCTCCTTTATTGGTGGATGGAAGTTCTTAAGCAGCAATTTTCTTCAAATGTTGGCCTTTTCATGGTCTAATCTACCTCTCATTATCATTTTCTCAAAAATGCAGAGGTAGTATGCACTTGATCTTAATTGTTTACCATTTTTGTTGCGAAGGTGACTGTATGAATTCTAGCTGCTCAGTACATTAAATAATATGCATTAAAATTGTTAGAGCTTATCTGCTATTCTATAAATATTTGTTCATTTGCCTCCTGGGTTGATTTTTTGGAATATTTATGTTGTGCCATTACCACCATGACAGATAAAAAGCATACAGTGTTTCCTGAAGGGAAAACAGAGGATAAAATATAGGAGGAAATAACCATTCTGCTGTGCTTTACTGCATACCCCATGGTTTGGGCAACTCATGACAGATATACATTGATATGGTAAAACACAGGACACAAAATCAAATGTTATGGGTCAGAATTCCAGGTCTAGCTGTCCATGTATGTGCTGTATACCCATGGACAAGTTACCCTCTAAATCTCGATTTATAATATTTAAAGAGAGTGACAAAACCCATCATAGGACTTCTCCAATGACAATAATAATGTATACAAATAATTTGGCATATGGGACTTGTAAAACAAAGAATAGATTTTAATTATTATAACTGTATGTGTTATTTAGTATAATTTCATGGCCCTAATATTTGTGTGCATTTATCTATATACACATATCCAATGTAAAATAGTCACATACATATATATATATATATATATATATATATATATATAAAGAGAGAGCAGGAGAGACAGATATGTAATAATAAATATATAGGGAACGAAAGATATATCATTATAAGCAATAAAATTAAAAATACAATGCAATGGATTTATCATATCGGCTTTATGGTATAATGTGACTTTTTCACAATCAAATATTTCACAAGTTACAACCGAATGTTCCTGCCAAAACCAATCACTTCACTGAAACAGGAGAGAGAGATTTCTTCTGAGAGCAGTAATTTATCAATTTTTCTCTATGGTACTTGTCATTTCCAGTCTTAATTGATATATTCCTTTCTACCTCCTTTATTATAACTTATCAGAAGTTTTGGCTTCAGTCTGATTTGCCTTTTTATCTGCTACAGTTCTTAGCATATTGAACATGCCTATAAATATTCAAATAAAGGCAGAAATCAGAGTATTACAGACCTGTTGATTTATTGTGGAGTATCTCAAAGAGACCTTACCTCTTGATAAACTACCTTAAAAAACACTTACAACACAAACAAGTTAAAGATCAAGGAAACCTTCTGAAGCAAAACAGAAAACTTAGAAGCTGTAAAAATAAGGAAAAAGTCCATTTGATTGCAGAGACGTGTAAAAAATGTCGTATGGCAAAAGACAGCATTACCAAAAAAGCATTGGAAGAGGGGTCATAAATGAAAACATTTAATTGTGTAAAACAGATAAATTTGTCTCTATAATATAAAAATAAATCTTTAAATGAGTAGGGATACAAGATTGTCAAACATAGGCAACAATGCAGAAAGGTAACTTATAGATTAGGAAGTGGTTTAGCCTCAAGAATTAGTAAAATGCAAATTAAAGCAATTACAACATGTCACTTTACCACTGAAATTGATTAAATATAAAAATGGCAACACCCACTGCTGGAAGTATATGGAGAAAAATGTGCTCTCCTGTATTGCTGCTGACAATGAGATTAGTAAAAGCCTTCAGAAGAAGAAATGTAGTTATACAAACTAAATTAAAATACACATAATGTTCAACCCCACAATAACATTCATCTTAAGCTATCACACGAAATTGAAAGGCTACAACATCTAGGAACAAGGAAATTTTGTTGTTGTTGTTTTTATATTTTTTCCACCTAGATTTCAGAGAAAGAACAAGGAACTTTATCACAACGAGGTATGTAGCAAAACAAAACAAAAATCTAGAAATAAATTGAAAGCCACCAAAAGGTAATGGTTTAATAAATTAATAAAGTAGGATACATTCATACCATAGATGGTTTATAATTATACCAGTTAGCTGGAGCTATTTCCTTAATACATATTTAAGTGACTAAAGCAAGATGCAGAGAAATGTATATAATATGAATGAATTTACATAAAGCCATGCAAACAAGAAACAATATTTTTGTGTGATTATCTAAGCATGGAAAAACAGTGGAAGCAAATGTACTGCATTATTTGCATTGGTTGCCTGTAGTCAGGGGAGAAGTAAAAGGGTAAGATTAAAAAAAAAATAAAAGCATAATTATGCAGTTGCTGTTGTGGACTACATGCCTCCTTCATGTTGTCTGAGAAACAAAAATAAAAGGTGCTGATCATTTTGAAATAAATATTGGAAATTAAAAATATTCAAAGTTTGAATGGGCTCAATCAAGATATAGATTTCTAAAGACAGTATTCAACATTCACATTAATCTAGAAGCACCCAAATCACAGGGGCTGTACATACAGGATCCCCAAATAAATCTCTAAACTATGCCAAAGAAGAAGAATGATAGAATGATATAGGCAATAAGCAACTCTAATACAACACCACACATCTACATAAATATACACACACAACACACACAGAGACACACAGTCACATACACCCTTCATAATCCACTAGGCATTTCTATAAACCCCAATGAATTTATTTCAGTTAGTTGTCAGCCAGTTTTCTCCATGGGAAATTAGCCTGTCCTCTGGAATAAAAGTGATCAACTGAATTTGATTTCTCTTCCTCCACCTCCAATCCCTGTTGTCACACTTGTGTCTACTGTCTGAAGACCAGGCTCTTTAATGTAACTTGACAAGAGAAAACTAGAGTTTAATTCTGGACAGCTTTCTATAGTAATGAGTTAGACAGGGAGACTAAAGAATTTCTTATTCCCTCCTGTCTGTAGCTACAAAAAAACCGGAAATGCAAGACATCCTTTTTCGAAGAGTACAAAATATATGTCACATTATCTTACTAAAGGACCAGAGGGGAAGGGCAATGAATTACAGGCAATCAAGTCATTTTCCAGGTGATCTCTTTTCCATTGAATTCACTGAGGCAGCTTCTTGCCTAAAACATTCAAAAATGCCACAGCAAAAATGCGTTGACAGCTTGGGAAGAGTAGCATATACTCCGTTGTTATACAATAAGCCTTATCAAGTATTTTTCAGGCAGGATGATTCCTTCTTTTCTGTAGGTAATTATAAAGTGTGGATAGAAAGATCAATAAACTTGGCCAAAGTCAAAGTACCTTCACTATCACCCTACCACCCTCAATATTTAAACCTCAATATGGCAAATCTTTCATAAAGCTATTGAAATAACAACACAAACGTATAGAAAATGGGCAGAAAGAAACCCTGGTTCTCATGCTACACTGCATGAAACTAGAGTAAACCAATTGGTTAGGCAACAGGCAACTATTTGAATATTGAAATCTTAAAGGAATGAAAAATCTAGGAAAGTTCAGTTCATCATAATTCAGACCAGTAGAAGAAAATGATGCATGGGAAGTCAACACCACAAATAACTGCACGTCATTTGAATGTTGGATGTTTTTCCAAGAGAGAGTCAATACTGATACATGGAATTACATATGCATGTACCAGTGTGTGCACACACATACCCATATGTTCTGTGACAGGATATTGCGATAACAGTGGAAATTTATTTTGGAAAGTAAATCTGCTGTAAATAGTACATAAAAATTGGAATATATAAACTTTTATTCCCATTTATATAAATGCATTCCTATAAAATGAAAGAATTCATCTTTAAACAATGTAAAGTATTGAAATTTTTGAAAAGTAGCTTTAGTGAATATTTGAAAAAAGAAAATGTATACATAGCCATGGACCACATAATTTTTGAGACAACAATAGACCACATATACAATGGTGGTTCTCTATGATTATAATATTGTATTTTTACTGTAACTTCTGTTTAGCTATGTTTAGATACACCAATACTTATTATGCTACAATTACCTATACCATTATTCAATACAGTAACATGTTGTTCAAGCTTGTAGCCTTGGCAATAGGCAAGACCATATATGCTAGGTGTGTAGTAGGCCATACCAGCTTGCACAATGATACTGTCTAATGATGCATTTCTCAGAATGTATCTCCATAATTAAGTGACACATGACAGTATTCTAGTTATCTACATTTCAGACTCATGGGTAAAATCTTTCTAATTGTGGTCACTTCATTTCTTGTCATTATATCTCCAGAAAAGAGATAAAGTTCCAAGCAGGTACTCTTTAAAAATAAAATAAAAAGCACTGACTAACATAAAACCTGAGACACACATAATATACCAACACTAGTTTATGTATCCATATGACATACACACAATGAATTATATCATTAATAAAGCTGAAACAAAATTATTAAAGAATAATATACACACTCAGAGTCTGCAGTTGGGATCAGTCTACAGTTGGGATTCCTCAATACCGTTTTCAAAGGAGGACTTTGTTGTCTTGTAAACACTTTCACTGAGCCACAGCCCTTCCTTGTCAATTCTCAAGGTCCCTACAGATAACTCACAGTCATCTTCTCCACCCCAAACTCATCATCCCGGGTGACTTTAATGGCCAAGTTAATGACCAATCTAGTACATATTCTTCCTGTTTTGTTTCTTCAAGGTTTTTGTATCTATATGATTTCAGTCAAATTTCTTTCATAGTTAGCCTTAACTTTCAGAAAGGTTTGACATTGTTGACAACTCTTCTCATTCCATGGCCTCCATGACTGGCCTAATTTCTTAAGGCTTTTCTGATCATCTCTTTATATATCTTGTTTTTCTTAGCTTTTCCTTAAACGATTCTGCTTCTCAAGGCTCAACTCAAGGTCTTCTGTTTCATCTAACACGTGTCACCTACTAAATATTATTAGCTATCTAACCCCAGGCCTAACTGAACTCTTATGAGCTTTGTACTCATATGTTATATTTCCTTGAAGCCAAATCCTATCTAGTTTAAAACGTACCATTATTGTGTCTATTACAAAAAGTAGCTGTCAAATTACCCCAGTAATTTCTTACTTAATATTATGCTTATTAAAATATATTTTAGGCATATTTATACAAATGCCCTACTATATATCAATATTTAGCATATATCAAGATTTTCTAGTAAAATTAGTTGGTTAAGAATTTCTAAAATATTTTTACATTCACACACTTCTGAATAATTGTTTTACTCAGACTTACTAATGTCTGAGTTTTCCCACATAAAGTTATCTTCCATACCATCATAAGTATTGATAATATAGCATTTTAAGTCCTTTAGTGGTATCTCAGAAATATTCTTCCAAACTCTGGATACAATTCTGCAAAATTTGATGTAGATACCTTCTTGAACTTACAAGATGTCATTAAACATTTCCTAAGACAATAATCAGAATTCATGTAAAAGCCTTCACAAATGTCTCTTACATGGTTTTTTATCTGAAACATTAAAAAATTGCAGATGTCCGGTCATGACAACAGGAATAACAACTAATCTCAATGTACTAAGAATGACAACCACATCAAAATTGCCACTTGAGCAACTGTGATTCAAAGACGTCATTAAGATGCATTCCAATGACAAAAATGCAAAAAATTAAAAACTGTCTTAAAGTCATTGAAGTATTTATCTCTGTTTCTAAGAGTCTATGCTTGTTAGAGGTAAGAGTGGTGGTTACACAATGGAGATGACTAGAAAGGTACATAAAGGCAATTTCTGAATTACTGCTAATGTTCTGTTTTTCAACATACTTGCTGGTTTCACTTTTGTGTTAAATTAATCCAAATTCTCCAAATTGGACGTTTACAATATATGTGCTCTCCTGTATGTATGTTATGCTTCAATAAAAATTTTTAAAATCTATAAGGGTCATCATTCATAAGTTCTCCTTATAAAAGAGAACATAAGTTCCAGTATCCATGTGTTCTCTTTTTATATCAGATGGTTTTCATGCAGTATGTGATTAAAACTATCAACCACATTAAAGTGCATTCCTTAACTCATGACTGTTCATGCAGCTCTGTGAGGAGATGGATGCAGAACACATAAGTCTTCTCATATACACAGAAGTGAGAGAGCTTTCTAAAGGTAGATCACTGGCCAGAGTTTTTGAGTTACAAGAGCTGCTCCAGAGATTTCGTTTGGAAAAACAGTCACCACTGGCAGTACATTCCAGTGACACAAGATGCATCACAAATCTTGCCTCTTTGTGTGCCGTATTCAACCTGCTTAGTGAACTCAATCTGTCACTTTATGGGAGAACAACTACTGTGTTCAAGTTGGCAGATAAAGTGGTTGCATTCATAGCTAAGCTGGAATTATGGGGGTGATGATTGAACATTGGAATTTTTGACCTGTTTCAAACATTAGCAGTGATTTTGAAAGAGATTGAACCAGGGCCTTCTTGCTTCCATCTGGTGAATGATCACTTATCTCAGCTTTCAAAAGAGTGTAAGCGTTACTTCCAAACCAGAAAAGAGCCCTGAACTGAGAAGGAATGGATCTGCAACCCATTTATGAATAAGCCTGGTAAATCAATTTTGTCCATGCTAAGGGGGTTAACTGTTTGAGATCACAAATGATAGTGGCCTTAAAAGTATGTCTGAGACAACTTCAAATCTCCATATGTTCTGGATTAAAGTCAGGCAGAATATCCTGAGATTGCCACACAAACACTGAAAAGCCTGTTTCCATTTCCAACATCCCATCTTTGTAAAGAAGCGTTTCCTGTAGTGACAGTAACCAAAATGAGATTACAAAGTAGACTGAACATAAGCAACATGCTTCGGGAGTCACTGTCTCGCATCATCCCCAGATGGGATCATCTAGTTCTAGAAAAACAAGCTCAGGACTCCCACTGATTCTACATTATGATGAGTTGTAGAATTATTTCATTACATATCACAATGTAAATGTAACAATAATAGAAATAAAGTGCACACTAAATGTAATACCCTTAAATCATTCTGAAACCATCCACCCACCAACATCCTGGTCTGTGAAAAAATTATCTTCCATGAAACTGGTCCCAGGTGCTAAAAAAGATTGCCTTTAAAAGGTAATACTGATCTAACCAACCACTGATTTAACCACTGATTTTACAAATAGCAAAATTTAGGATATTTTGAGGTGAGTTGTGTTGCAGGAACTATTAGATATTCACTAAAATCTATTTTCTCTTGAAATTTCTGGGCACACAGCTTGACTGCACATTCATTCTTCCTTGCAGTAATCATTTAATTGAGTAATAAGTAATGGACCGGGAATGAAAGTAAGGCATTTCACTTCCAAGCTTGTTTCATAAGAGTCTCCTAAGCATATTCCTTTCTGCTTTATTCAACTTCTGATTGGCTGGAATGTAAATGAGTATGGTGATTTTATAAGCCAATCGTTGTAACTGTGATGTAAGAAAGAAATAACTTTCTTGCAACCTTATCTAACCAATCTTACTTTTTTCTTGTTGTTTTATTTTGTTTTAGGCTTTTAGCAGCCTGAAGTCTTGGTTTTTAGTTTTGGGCTCAAGTGGTAAGCAGAAAACACGCATGAGGAAGGGGCTCAAACAGAAACAGAAAGTAAGAACCCGTGACTGTATTTTCACCCTTGGACACCTTTAGAAAGCATGGTAGATATCCGGGATTATTTGTTAGAGAAGCTAATTTTACATTAATATACTGAGGCTGTGAAGTCTATGGAGAACAAAATTTTACATTTTAACTAATCAAAAGCAGAATGAGGATTTGCTTTAAAGATTAAAAACTATACTGAGGTAAAGGTCTAAATACATAACTTACCTATGTTATTGATTTTATTCAATATTTATTGCATGGGGACTCTGACAAACACTGATGAGTGATGAGTAAGACAGTAAGATATAGTTCATTTCCTCAAAAGCCTTACTGTGATGTGGTTAATTTCCTCAGAAGACATTTGTAAATGTTCTTCAAAATAAGAAAATTGAGTAATCAGGGTCCAAAATTCTGTATTATAAACCATGGTCAAAATAATTTTAGCATAGGGTGTTCAGAGCACATTAAATCAAATGTTCAGCATAATGATAAGTAAATCCCAAAAGCATCCTTGCAATCTCAAATTTCAGATACAGTTTTGGGACTTTGTGAAACCCCCTCCAAGCTTGATTAGTTGCAAAATATATCATGACAAAGTGAATTACCTGATTTGCTAAACAAAGGTTTTGGCTATAAGTCAACCTACCTATAAAGAACGTTTTTCAAAAATAATGATTTGGGTTTAAAAATAATTTTCTTTAAATACTTCTTTCTGACAATAAAGAATGAGGCAATGATCTGTTAGGGTAAAATCTAGTTGGTGACAAAAAAATATTATAATCAGCAAAGCACAAGTTTTTCTACTGTCAGTGGCAGTGGGCAGGTATTTATCTCAATCAGAAGTGTGATCATTAGGTCCTGATTAATGTTTGAGTTAAAAAAAAAGATATTTCAAAGTGCATGAAAACCATCTGATATATAAAGAAAGCATTATTATGAATGCTGGTCCTTGTAGATTTTTAAAACTTTTTATTGAAGCATAACATACATACAGGAGAGCATATATGTTGTAAATGTCCAATTTGGAGAATTTGGATTAATTTAACACAAAAGTGAAACCAGCAAGTGTGTTGAGAAACAGAAAATGAGCAATTCAGAAATTGCCTTTATGTACCTTTCTAGTCATCCTCATTGTGTAACCACCAGCCTTACCTCTAACAAGCATAGACTGGTTGTACCTGTTTTTTTTTTTTCTACTCTCTGTACCTGAAAAAATATAGAATACATTGCTTTGCATTTGGCTTTTTTTGGTTTGTTTGTTTGCTACTGTTGTCCACACTAGCTGTGTGAGATTTTTCTATAATGTTACTGTTTTGCCAGTGTTAAGCTGGGTGGAGACAATTATTTTAAGTGAAGTATCTCAGGAATATAAAACAAAACACTGTATGTTCTCACTCATGAGTGGGAGCTAAGCTATGAGGATGCAAAGGGCTAGGAAGGATACAGTGGACTTTGGGGACTCAAAGGAAAGGTTGGGAGGAGGATAAGGGATTAAAAAGAAAAAAACTACAAATTGGGTACAGTATATCCTGCTCAGGTGATGGGTGCACCAACATTCTCAGGAATCACCACTAAAGAACTTATTTGTGTAATCAAACACCACGTGTCCCCCCAAAATCCATGGAAATAAAAAAAAATTTAAATAAATAAGGAAATAAATAAATAAAATTAGCAGGCAAATGACCAAAAAAAGAAAGAAAATTTCAAATATAAGTTTGGAGAGCAAGAAGATTGAGCTCAGCATACTTCTTCCCCAAGCTGCTTCCTTACTCATTGCACATTGTTGGTATCCCTCTACTGTATCTCAAAGCTTAAATATGACTCACACTAGGGGACCCTTTCCATGTAAAAACTCACTTCAAGTTCCAGGAACCTCTCCTTCTTTGTCCTTTAAGTATGGGGTGACAACAATTCCTTGATGTTGCTAACTTCAGGGTATTTCACTATAGCTCACTGGCTGCTTGATTACCATATCCAGTGTAAGTAATCCCTCACTTAAACTGTTCTCAAATCACTGAGTAGAGCGTTGAATTTATTTCTTGATACAACACTTAAATATAAATATTGTGATAGGAACTATTATATACTACTCTGAATTTAATGCTAAAATTCCTTTGGGATATAAAATGGAAAATGTGTATACTTTGTAACTCAGCCATTTGACTTCTAGATTTATCTCTAGGAAAAAACTATAAAAATATTCTATGTAGCAACTTTGATAGCAGAAAAAAATGGAAAACAATCCAAATGTCAATCAAAACAGAAAGGGTAAATAAATTATCTATTCTTAGAGTGTGATGGACTAATGTTACATTCAGCAACAAAAATGTGGCGTTGAACATACAAAAACTATAGAAGTTAGCAAACAATAAGTACCAAACCAATACATTTATGAAACATTTAAAAAATGGGAAACCTAAAAGTATAATACTTAAACTTAAAAATGTAGTACACCTATGAGAAAATTATGAATTAATACAGAGAAGTATTTATCTCCTGGAGAAAGAGGAAGCTTTAGGGTGTGATAATTTTCTGTTTATTAAATTTGGTGTTAAGTACATAGATATTCATTTTACTTTCACTCTTTAAACTGCAAATATCTGCTATATGCAGTCATATTTTAATGATTTTTGAAAGAAATCAAAGAAAGTAATGAAAAGATAGAAAGAAAGCAAACAAGTAAAGTTGTTTGCCAGGGGCAAATACCTTGTCTTACTTGTTTTGTGATTCCCTATGACTAATACAATGCCTGGTATATAACAGATAATCAATTAATATGGGTTTTAAAAGAGAATGAATAAAAGAAATGAATGAATAGACAAATGAAATGTGTCCAGGGAGCAGTCTCTGTCAAACAAATTCTAAGAATTTAGTTTTTGAAGTAGATGGTTGAAACAGACCTGCAATATGAATTAAGAGCACTACAGTGGGAAATATGAGTGTAGATTTGATTACCAAAGGCCTGACCACCAAATAGCTTAACTATTCCTCAGCCTCCCATCTGAAAAACTGTGATTAAAAAGTATTCCTCGCTTATAGTTTATGAAAAATGATTGAGCAAATATTTATAAATAGCTTGGAACTCATATATATATATATATATATATATACACATATACACATACACACACACACACCTGTGGATTCACTTATATGTTTGGTTCTATTTCCCAAACCCAGGAATAAGAGTTTATCATTCTTGAGAGTCTTAAAAGCAATAAAATATTTACAGAATAACTTAAATTTAGTAAGGTCTCAGGTAGTCTGCATGTTCAATTACATATTTTATTTTATGTAATTTTATTTTATGTAACATATTCTGTTTTATTTTACTATTATTTTACATGTAACCATCTTACTAGTGTCTAAAAGGCTGTACCCATGTTTTCTCAAATATAAAACAGATAAAACAGAACACCGTTATTTGTTAGTAAGAAATTAAATGAAGGCTTTTCTCTAAAAAAAATCCATGAAAATTTTAATGGTCATTAAATGTTCATCAATCAAACTTATTGCCATTTACTCCATTTCATTTTTCTCAGTCCTTGAACATCACAGGCCAATAAAAGAAAAAAAAAAAATAGATGCTGAAAGAGCTCTGGCAAAGTTAGAGAGACAAAAATATTTTCAATCCCCAAATCCAAAATATCCATTCTAAGGATGAATATGTAGGGTGTAAATACAATGGTGTCTATGACACTAGTCACCATCAAAGAGATATAAAAAATTCCAGATTTCATATCCTGTGTGCCAAAATTTCAGCAATTCTTAGTGCTGCTTGTAAGTGAGAAATTATGTCCTCTCACTTCCCTATCTGTTCCCCTAGTACAGATGTATTTGAGAGGGCAATTCTCCTAATCTTTAGTAATTTCAAGAAGAGTCCCTTAAGATTCATGAACAACCTTCTTGGCAGTCAATACTCTGAAAATTTTTACTTCTGCTGAGAAATATATAAAATAAATAATGATAACTAACATATATTAGGTGTCTACTACATACCAAACACTGAACTAAGCTGTTTACTTGTATATTTCCATTTAACATTTAAAGTAATTCTATTATTCCCCCCATTTAATGGATGAAAACACTGAGATGACAAACCTAGAAGGTGGTGCAACCAGAATTTAAACAATCTGCATGACTACAATGCCCATACTTATATCCACTAACTAAAAAATATGGAAGGAAGCAAATACTTAACCAATTCATGCCCACCTTACTAGGAAACTGCACAAGTTCCAGAAGACAAGAGTACTGTCCTATACATAGGACTATCAGCGGTTATTCAGTTTAGAGAGACCAGGTTGGAAGCCTGCCCTTACCTCTGATATGTATATATCTATATATACAAATTATTTGCTTTTCTTGTTGAACAAATGTTATTTTTACCTTCAAACATGTAACTTTGTATTTTAACACAATGTTTGTACATATTTATAGAAATGTAACATCTTGTTACATGAATAGAATGTGTAATAATCTAGGCAGGGTATTTAGTATATTTATCACCTCAAGCATTTATAATTTCTATGTGTTGGGAACATTTAAAGTTCTCTTTTCTGGCTATTTTTAAATATAAAATATATTTTGGCTAATCATAGTTATCTTGCTCTGCTATGGAACATTAGAAAGTATCTGCTCTATCTAACTATATGTTCTTACCAATTAGTCAACCTTTCTTCATGCGCCATCCCACCGTCATCCCCCTGACACATCCTTCCCATCCTCTGATATCCATCATTCTACCCACTACCTCCACAAGATTAATTTTTTTTAGCTCCTACGTATGAGTCAGGTCATGCAATATTTGTTTCTCTCTGTCTGACTTATTTCTCTTAACATAATGATGTTCAGTACCATCCATGTTGCTGCATATACTAGGATTTCATTCTTTTTGGGGTGAATAGTAGTAGTTCGTTGTGTATATATATCACATTTTATTTATTCATTCATCTGTTAAATGTACACTTAGTTGATTCCACATCTTTTGTTATTGTGAATAGTGCTGCAATAAACATGAAGGTGGAGGTACTACTTTTATAAACTAACTGATTTTCCCCTCTGGTTACAAACCCAGTAGTGGGAATAATGAATTGTACAGTAGTTCTACTTTTACTTTTCTTTTTTAGGGGGAACCTACATATTGCTTTTCATAATGACTTTACTAATTTATGTTTCTACCAATGGTGTGTATTACACTCTCATCAGTATCTGTTATTTTTTGTCTTTTTATAATAGCCATTCTAACTGGGGTAAGATAGTATTTCTTTGCAGTTTTGCATTTCTCTGATGATTAGCGATGTTGAATTTTTTTCACATATTTCTTGGCTATTTGTATGTCTTCTTTTAAAAATATTACATTTTATTTTAAACAGCAATCAGAATATTGTAAGTGCTGAAATTTTAAAAAGGTATCATTTTTACAGTAAGGTATATCACATAAAATCTACTGAATTTAGATAAATATTTCAGTATGCAGCATAATTTCTATCAATTGACAATCTGTTTATTCTCCTAGTACCCTAGCAGGAATTTAGCAGACCACCTTCACTAGACCAAATCATCACAGACATACTTATCTGGTTATTGGAGGACGTCTGAATAATTTTCTGTTTCACAGGATATCATACACTGAGTATTTTAACAAAAGAGTAGTATTTTTTTAAAAAAATGAAAAAATTATACAGGTATAAGTACTCATTCAAGAAGATAATAGAGAATTTACTGCTTCATAAAACTACTTGGAAAGTGGATCAATCATATGTAATAATTTTCATGTTCTGAGGGGTAGTAGAAAAAAATTGCAGGAAGTTAGGAAAGTCAGCAAATAAAATGGCACAGTTAACTGTCCCCTTGCTAGAGACACAGAATATAATTAGCTTGATCTCAATCATGCCACCTGGGCTGTGCAGGGAGATTAGAATAAAGTAACTTCTGAAAAGGCTGAGAGTGAGAAGAAGAAAATGACTATAGGAATAACACATGAAGAGAAGCAAAGTTCCACAGAGATCAGCTCAATTTCAGAGTCCCACATTGTTATAACAAATCAGTCTAGCACTGAAAAACACGTGGTAGACAAACCAAGACCAGAATACTATGTACAGTAATTGACTTGCTGGAGAGCCATTGTAGCTCTGGTTTTTCTCGTCTGTTGAGTATTTCCTGTGATTGCTACCCATTGATTATTCAGTGAAGTAGAAGAGATCTTCACACTCCTCTAAAACATTGATTAGTTTTATCAGAACTGTGCTGTGTGGACACCCTATCCCTTTCAAAAATATCTAAAACAGATGTTAGAGTCTTGGCATCCAGAGAGGCAGTAGTAAGAGAGAAATGTCCAACACCCATATACTGGTGAGAAGTAACAGTGATAGAAAGCACCATGTGGCCCTCTGCAGTGCCCTTTTTCCAGAGCTAACACGTGTTCAAAGGTTAGCATTATCTGATTACTACGCAGGGTCAGGGAAGGAATACATATGAGAATAATCCTGTCCTGACATAACTTTCATGTACTTTCTCCCTCTGTACTGTGAAATTTTATTTGCATGGCCGATTATGTAGCTTAAAATTTAGGACACTGATGAATTATCTCTTAAAAATAAAACAAAAAGAATAGATAGGTATAACAAAATGTAATGAAACAATTCTTAGACACAAAACTATATAATGAAATATACCCTCCATAAGATGGTGGTGGAAGAGAGAAGAAAAGCAGTGACTTGGTTAAGCACATAGAGTTTTCTAGGTTGGAAACAACATTGAGCTCCAAGTCTCTAATGATTAAAGTTGCTCTGGTTAAAGAACAATGGAAAACCTTTAACTTCTTTGCCTTTCACCTTTACTAACAACTGATTCAAGGCTGCCTTTTGCAGCGCTTGTCAAGTGAGGGCTGAGACGATGGGGTCTTCTAGATATACAATCATGTCGTCTGCAATAGAGACAATTTGACTTCCTCCTTTCCTATTTCAATATCCTTTATTTCTTTTTCTTGCCTGATTACTCTGGCTAGAACTTCCAGTACTATATTGAATAGGAGTGGTGAGAGAGGGCATCCTTGTCTAGTGCCAGATTTCAAAGGGAATGCTTCCAGTTTTTGCCCATTCAGTATGATATTGGCTGTTGGTTTGTTGTAAGTAGTTTTTATTATTTTGAGATACGTTCCATCAATACCTAGCTTACTGAGGGTTTTTAGCATAAAGGGCTGTTGAATTTTGTCAAAGGCCTTCTCTGCATCAATTGAGATAATCATGTGATTTTTGTCTTTGGTTCTGTTTATGTGGTGAATTATGTTTATAGACTTGCGTATGTTGAACCAGCCTTGCATCCCAGGGATGAAGCCTACTTGATCATGGTGGATAAGCTTTTTGATGTGCTGTTGTAATCGGCTTGCCAGTATTTTGTTGAAGATTTTTGCGTCTATGTTCATCATGGATATTGGCCTGAAGTTTTCTTTTCTTGTTGAGTCTCTGCCGGGTTTTGGTATCAGGATGATGTTGGTCTCATAAAATGATTTGGGAAGGATTCCCTCTTTTTGGATTGTTTGGAATAGTTTCAGGAGGAATGGTACCAGTTAGAATGGTGATCATTAAAAAATCTAGAGACAACAGATGCTGGAGAGGATGCGGAGAAATAGGAACACTTTTACACTGTTGGTGGGAGTGTAAAATAGTTCAACCATTGTGGAAGACAGTGTGGCGATTCCTTAAGGACCTAGAAATAGAAATTTCATTTGACCCAGCAATCCCATTACTGGGTATATATCCAAATGATTATAAATCGTTCTACTATAAGGACATGTGCACACGAATGTTCATTGCAGCACTGTTTACAATAGCAAAGACCTGGAACCAACCCAAATGCCCATCAATGATAGACTGGACAGGGAAAATGGGGCACATATACACCATGGAATATTATGCAGCCATCAAAAACGATGAGTTTGTGTCCTTTGTAGGGACATGGATGAACCTGGAAAGCATCATTCTCAGCAAACTGACACAAGAGCAGAAGATCAAACACCACATGTTCTCATTCATAGGCGGGTGTTGAACAATGAGAACACATGGACACAGGGAGGGGAGCACTACACACTTGGGTCTGTTGGGTGGAAACAGAGCAAGGTCAATGGGGGGTGGGGAGGTGGGGAGAGATAGCATGGGGAGAAATGCCAGATACAGGTGATGGGGAGGAAGGCAGCAAATCACACTGCCATGTGTGTACCTATGCAACAATCTTGCATGTTCTTCACATGTACCCCAAAACCTAAAATGCAATAAAATAAATTTAAAAATAAATAAATAAATAAAAGATAGACTAATGGAATCACACCAAACTACAAGGCTTTAAACATCAAAAGAAATAGTCAACAGGGTGAATAGACAATGTATAGAATGGGATACTCACAAGCTATACATCTTAAAAGTGGATACTTTCTAATATATAAAAGAAGCTCAAACAGCTCAATAGCAAGAAAACTAATAACCAGATTTAAAAATGAACAAAGGCCTTGAATAGACATTTCTCTAAAGAAGATATATAACAGATATATAAAAAATGTTCAACATCACTAATCATCAGGGAATGCAAATTAAAACCACAACCAGATATCACCTCGCATCTGTTAGAACAGCTATCATCTAAAAGACAAAAGATAAGTGTTGACAAGAAAGTGGGGAAAAGAGAGCCTTTGTACACTGTTGGCGAGATTTCAAGTTAGTACAGCTAGTATAAAAAAGAGTATAGAAGTTCTTCAAAAAAATAAAAATAGAACTACCGTATGATCCAGCATTCCTACTCCTTGGTATATATCCGAAAGACATGAAATCAGAATATTGAAGAGGTATTTGCACTACCACTTTTACTGCAGCATTATTCACAATAGCCAAGCTATGAAATCAATCTGTCTATCAGTGAATAAATATAGAAAATGTGGTATATATACAAAGCGGAATACTATACAGCAGGGGTGCCCCAACCCCTAGGCCACAGACCGATATCGGAACCAGGCCTCACAGCAGGAGGTGAGTGGCAGGTGAACAAGCAAAGCTTCATCTGTATTTATAGCTGCTTTCCATTGCTCGCATTGCCACTTCAGCTCCACCTGCCAGATCAGCAGCAGCATTAGAAGCTCATAGGAGGACAAACCCTATTGTGAACTGACCATGTGAAGGATCTAGGTTGCATGCTGCTTATAAGAATCCAATCCTTGATGATCTGTCACTGTCTCCCATCATCTTCAGATGGGACAATCTAGTTGCAGGAAAACAAGCTTTGGAATCGATTTTACATTATGATGAGTTGTTTGATTATTTCATTACATATTTCAAGGTAATAATAATATAAATAAGGTACACAATAAGTGTAATATGCTTGAATCATCTCAAAGCCATCCCCCCACCCCAGTTCATGGAAAAATTGTCTTCCATAAAACCTGTTTCTTACACCAGAAAGGTTGTGGACCACTGCTACAGAGCAATAAAGAGGAAGAAAATCATGTCACTTGTGACAATATAGATGAACCTGGAGAACATTATGTTAAGTGAAATAAGTCAGGCACAAAAAAAATGCTGTATCATATTTATGTTTTTGTGCCTGACTTATTTCTAAAACAACTGACTTCATACAAGTAGAAAATAGAATGGTGGGCACCAGAGGCAGAGGTAGTAGGAGGCAATGATGGTTGGGATGATACTGGTCAAAGAACCCAAAATCTTAGTTAGAAGATATAAGTTTAACAGACAAATTGTACAACATGGTGACTATATAATTACAGTTAATAATATATTCTCAAAAAGTTTTAAAAGAGTGGATGTAAAGTGTTCTAACCACAAGAATTATAACTACGTAAGGTAGTGGAATTTTTAATTAGTGATAGTCATTCCACAGTGTACATATACTTCAAAACAAACATCGCATTGTATATAGTAAACACAATTTTATCTATTACAGTGGCTCACATTGTAATCCCAGTACTTTGAGAGGCCAAGGCAGGAAGATTGTTTAAGCCCAGGAGTTTGAGACTGGCTTGGTCAACACAGTGAGACCCCATCTCTACCAAAAAAAATTATCTATATCTATATGTCTGTCAGTTCTGTCAATTTACAAAAATAAATTCTAAAAAACTAACAAGTCTAGGGCCGGGCGCAGTGGCTCACGCCTGTAATCTCAGCTACTCAGGAGGCTGAGGCAGGAGAATTGCTTAAAACCCAGGAAGCAAAAGTTGCAGTGAGCTGAGATGGCACCACTGAACTCCAGTCCAGCCTGGGCGACGGAATGAGACTCTGTCTCAAAAAAACAAACAAACAAAAAAACTAACATGTCTAAAAGGAAAACAAGACACACGAAAATAAACAAAAATATCAATTTTTCAGGAAAACATACATACACTTTCAAAATGCACATAGACTAAGTTACTTGTTGTAAGAACTTGTGTCTTACAAATTTGATAGATCTGATATAGTTTTACATATGAATACAAGCATTTCCTGACTTGAAGATTATACCTTAAATAGAAAATATTCATTAATGCAGTCAATTATTCATTCAACAAATATTTAATCAGTGTCTATATTATGGACTGAATGTTTGTGTCCACATAAAATTCATATGTGGATTCAATATAATGGTATGGGGAGATGGAGCCTTTGGAGGTAATTAGGCTTCGATGAAGTCATAAGAGCAGAGTTTCCATGATGGAATTATTGTCCTTATAAGAAAAGTCAAAAACACCAGCTCTTCCTTTCTTTGCCATGTAAGGATACAGAGAGAAAGCAGCTATCTTCAAACCAGGAAGAAGGCCTTCACTGAGAAGTGAACCTCCCAATACCTTCATCTTGAACTTTTCAGCCTCCAGAACTGTGAGGTGCAAATACATGTTGCTTGAGTTGTTTAAAATTAATATATTTAAGGAATAAAACTGTTTGATGTGATAGGAAATATTTAAAATAGTTTTTAAACAACATGCAAATATTATAAATATGTATGTGTCATGGAAAATATAACAAAATTATTTTTTAAATTTATTTTATTGCATTTTAGGTTTGGGGGTACATGTGAAGAACATGCAAGATTGTTGCATAGGTACACACGTGGCAGTGTGATTTGCTGCCTTCCTCCCCATCACCTATATCTGGCATTTCTCCCCATGCTATCTCTGTAGGACATATGTGACTGACATTTAAAAAACATTGCAACAGGCTTTGGAATTACTTTCTATGCCTATGTACATCTTTTTTTTCTCATCACTGCATTTTCTCATTGTGTTTTCTGTCACTGTAATAGCCTCTCTCCTGTGCTAAATCTCCTCTCAAAATTCTATTACTAGCCCCAGACATCACCCCTTAATGAAATTTGTTATTATATGCTGAATGAGTATATCTGTCTTTTCAGCCTATATTTTAGGGCTACATATTTCTTAAGATGCTTTGCTTCCTATACTTCCTATTATATTTATGTGGTTATCAGATTTATTCTACTTGATGATAAGATTTTAAAGTTACCTAGGACAATAATTAAATCTTATTCTTCCCTGAATCTCTACCATAGGACTTAGGGCTGTATGTATTACTTAATATTATTACTTAATAAATTTGTACTGAATTTCATTATCTTTTTTTTCCCATTTATTTATTTTATTGCATTTTAGGTTTTGGGGTACATGTGAAGAACATGTAAAATTGTTGCATAGGTACACACGTGGCTCCTTTGTAGGAATTTCATTATCTTAAAATTTTCAGCACTGTTACTGAACAGCTCAAATACAAAAAAGAACTGCTGGAATTACATTCATAATTACAGACTCCAGATTGCAAAAGTTAGGTAATCTATTGACTCTGAACACTTGGAAAGTGGGAAAATGCTGACAATATAGTTAATTCTTTTAAAAGGCAGGCATGAAAATAAAGTCGTCATAGAGAAAAACTGAAGTAGAGCATATTTGACTTTAGGCTTCCAAGTTTAAGCAAAGATTAAGTGAATTCTGTACTTATTTAGGGAAAATATATTTAACTCTTTTTATGGAATTGGTACTAAGAATTACTTTTATTCAGAACTTATCAAAATCAGAGTATCTTCTTTAATAATGATATATTTTCTAATTTAATAGTAGTATTTAACTCAATCATGTAAAGAAAATACTGAGAATGCATTAAAATTAGTGAATATATAGAACTCTGACAAGGCTATAAATTGAATGAAGATAAGGACCTTATCAGTTTGGTTCATGCCATTCTTTCAAGAACATAGCATAGTCATGTCAGGGTACTTTCTTATACTTGTTGAATGAAGGAATAAATGAGGTAAAATGTAATACAAAGTTTTTGTTCATCTATCAAAGACTAGAATCCTTGCCTGCTCTCACCTTGTAAAGTACTCTCAACTTTGGGCCCTGCAATTCTTTTTTTTTTTTTTTTTCAATTGAGGTAAAATTTACATAACATAAAATTAGTCACTAACCATTTTAAAGCGTAAAATTCAGTGGCACTTAGTACCTTCACAATGTGTGCAACTATCACCACTCTACCTAGTTTTGAGGCATTTATATTGCTTCAAAAGGAAAAACTGTATCCATTATCCAGTCAGTCTCCACCTCTTCCCCCACTCCATTCCCCCCAGCCCCCGACCCCCACCACCAGCACCTGGAATCCACTAATCTGCTTTCTGTATCTACAGATTTACCTATTCTGGAAGTTTTATATAGATGGAATCGTAAAATGTGTGTCTGGATTCTAGGTTTTTGAAATAAAAGTCTAAAAGAGAAAGACTTTCTTTTATCTTCTTTGGTCTATAAAATCCTATAAATTACACTTGGCTTGGACTGCTTCTCCCTTATTCATTGACTGCTTAATTTGAGATACCAGCTACATCCTGCATTAAAAAAGAATGCAATCTTGTGATTCAAGGCAACAAAAACAAGCTTTGGAAAGGATGGAGAATATTATGTTAAGTGAAAGGAGTCAGGCACAGAAAGACAAATACGTCATGTTAGCATTTACATATGAGAATTTAAAAATACTGAGCTCCTAGAAGTAGAGAGTAGAATTGTAGCCATTAGAGACTGGGATTGGCAGAGTGTAGGGGAAGACAGGGAGAGGGTGGTGTACACAAAGTGTCTGCTGGATAGCAGTCATATATTTCTAGTGTTCTATAGCACATTAGAATGAATATGGTTAACAATAAGTTAGTGCATATTTTCAAAAAGCTAAAAGACAGGATTTTGAATGTTCACAATACAAAGAAATGATAAATGTTTGAGGGGATAGATATGTTAATTACCCTGATTTGATTGTTACATATTAGATACATGTGTTAAAATATCACTCTGTATCTCATAAATATGTACAATTATTATGTGTAAACTAAAAATGAAAGAGTTTTAAACAGTGATGAGAAAGCTGGTGGTGGATTGATAAGTGGAATACCAGGAGAAGTAATGTAAACATTGATTTGTTTTACACATTATCTTCATATATATTTGTTAAAATTATCTCCTCATAATCTTTTTGTAAAGTATATTTATCTAGTTATCCATTCAACAAAACCATATTCATTGCTTTTTGTTTGCCAACTGCTGGCACTATGCACTTCGAGTTCCAAGATGAAATACGTTCGCTGCTTAATCTGTAGCAGTTTACGGTTTGTAAAGGAGACTGGTAGATTTGCACACAGGACCATTTTAACACATAATTTTATAACTAATGAGTTATGCCTTTCACAAGAAGCACATGTTGAGAACAGCAGACAAGGCAGAGAAAAAATTGTGTTCAAAGACAGAGAATGAGCAAGAACTTTCCCGTTTGAGGGAAGGCCAGTTTTATTTATTTTGCTTTCACAATTGGCTGTAATGTATACAACAAAGTCCATACCAAAAAAATTTTTTACCACTGTTTACCTAGCACTTTGCTCAATTCCAAGTACATTTTTTCACTTATTCTTTTATCCATGCATTCAGTAAATGTAAGCATTAACTATGTGCTGAGCACTATGTTGAGTTCTCAGTAAAATGGACTGAAGAAGATAAATATAATTCTTACCCACAAGGAGCTCATAGTTTAATCACTGATATATGAATGAATCAAACAGTAATCACTCAAATAAATATACAATGAGTTTTATTTTATTGAACTAACTCTCTATTCCCAAAAAATATCTGACACTCAGTGACTTTACCCTGCATTCTTCCAGTAGATAGGTGTCTGGGCTGTAACAAATTCTCCTGGATTGTTCTCTCTCCTTTATTTGCTTTAAGTAGAAAAATGCAGTTGGAGAATCTGTCATTGATAGTTTTAATTATCTGATATCATCATCTCTCAAGTGTAGATTTTGGCAACTGTCAAGCTATAGACTTATCCTCAAATAGTTTCTTGATAAAACATGAGCTAGACGGAAAGTACAGCAGAAACCCCATTCTCACCAAGGCAGGGACTGCCTTAAGTCTAACAGCAGCTGTCCATGGGCATGAACTACTTGGCACATACATGCCTAATGACCTGCAGCTGTCTGTCTAAACCCCAGAAAGATTTTGTAGTCCATGTATATTAAACAAAAAGTTCTCCAAGTATAGTCCAGGGAGCCCTAACGAGTCCTGAGTTCCTTTCAGATTCATGAAAACATTAACACATTGCTTGCCTTCTTCACTCCATTTCACAATTGTATAATGGAGTTTTCAAGAGATTACAGAAAGTATTCAGTCATTATCACTTTGATATTTTCATTCTGATGGACATGTGTGCTTGTGCATTCTTTGGTTGTGAAAATTTGTCTGCATGGCACATACCAGCACAGCAAATATCAACAAATATAACCAAACAGGCAGTGCAAGGGTACCCTAAGCACGCGCGCACACACACACACACACACACACAAATTGGGAATTGCTGAATTAGACTGTTGTCTTGATTCCTTTTTGAACTCCTACTTTTTCTTGAGTTGAGTATATTCAACTACAGTTCACTTGGCCAGACCTATAATCAATCTCCTATCTAGCCATTTGTGGCCATTCTTTATTACAAGGACTTATACTTATAAACAACTGTTAAGTTTCTCATATACCTAAAGGCAGCAATTGAATTAATTCAAATAGTAGACAAAGTCAGGAACACCTAGTTTATTAACTGTCTGTACAATCATTGCTTAGACAACCCTTCCTATGTTATCCCCTACTTTATCAAAGCATGCAGCATAGAATCTGTCACGGAGGTGGTTCCCAGTCAAAGTTCTCGAGGATGGAAAGAAGGAAGAAAGAGAGAAAGTAAGTCTGAACCAAGCCTATGTCTTCACTCCCCTTGGAAATAGATTACTTTTATGCTTTAACTTGTGAGGTAAATTTTCAGATGCAGGGGGCAGTATTTTAGCTATGAAAATATGTCTTTTAGTTCTCCAACTGCAAGAAGAGTAACTGGCCACTGGCTCCAGCTACTGGACTTTAAAATACAAATCTATGAGGCCACGTTTCCCAAAGCTTCTCCCTGACAATGACTGAGCATGGCAGGGACTAAGACAGGCCACTGGAGGTGCAGGACTCCTGTGATGGACAACTTCGGCTCAACAACTATACTCCTACTACTAAATAGCTTGACAAATTTTCCTTAGAACTATACTGCACATGCTTCACTTAATCCATCTTTCTTATTTCTCCTTTTTCCCTTCCTCCTTTCCTTACTTCCCTCAGGGTAAAAACTATCAATAATCTCAGGCTTTTCCAGTTTCTCCTGACTTCCTTTCATAGGTTTTGCCACTAATAAACCTGCATTTTTATAATCCCATCTTGGTGTTACTTTACGGAGGACTTGAATTAATGCCTCAGTTTCCCCCACTGGGTTATTGTCTCTAGTGCTTGTTTCACCTCATTCAGAGCCCCAACCCTTACCCAAGAGACCTTGTGGAGAAACTGGCAAGCTTCTCAGCATCTTCCAGATCTTCTTAAACTGAGACTTGTCAACTTGGTAGAAGAATAATTGTTTACACTCACTGTGACCTCTTGCTAAATGTCTTTTGAAACAAATTTAATTTTTTTTTTTTTGAGATGGAGTTTTGCACTTGTCACCCAGGCTGAAGTGCAATGGCACGATTTCCGCTTACTACAACCTCTGCTTCCTGGGTTCAAGCAATTCTCCTGCCTCAGCCTCCCGAGTAGCTGGGATTACAGGTGCCTGCCACTACGCCTATTTTTTGTATTTTTAGTAGAGACAGGATTTCACCATGTTAGCCAGGCTGCTCTCAGACTCCTGATTTCAGGTGATCCACCCACCTCGGCCTCCCAAAGTGCTGGGATTATAGGCATGAGCCACCATGCCCGGCCCAAGATTTAATTTTTAAACATGAAAGGAGGAAGGAAAAATAGAACCTGGAGCTCATTATCCTTTTTTACCTCACTGAGAAAATGATTTCCCTGAATCACATCCCCGGGCCACTAAATATTGAAATGCTTTTACTAAACTGCCTTCCAAACTCACTCCTCCAACAGCCTTTTACCTCTGGATGTTTCTTTTTTCTTTTCTTTTTTTTACCAGAATAATCCGTTGATAGCGGTTTTATTATTATCAGCCTTACCATAGACAGGGAGCCCAAGCTACCCCCTGGGCCAGGTATAAAAATAATGCAAGCATATTCCCATTTGCTTGTGCCAAAATAGTGTAAAAGGGAGGAGAGACATTTGCTTTATATTTCTATTCTTTCAAAGTGAAGTCATTTGCATGTTGAATATTTTTTCTATTTTAATGAGAAAAAATAGAATATTTTTTCTATTTAAAGAGAAAGGGAAAGCCTCCCTTTCTCTTCCTCAGGTGCACTATGAGGCAGGCAGAAACTGCATGGCTAAGAGAAAAGGCGATAAAAGTTCCCATCCTTGATCTTTGTGTTGCTCCAAATTGCTTATTGCTATTTAATCATAAAATAAACACCTTTAAGACTTCAAATAGCTAAAAATAGTTGAGAAGATCAGTGTTACCTCTATATTTATGGGCACATTTTAGGTAAATTAAAAATTCTAAAAGAAAAATATGAGTCAGGTCAATTATTACAATTACACTCATTAATTTCCTTCACACACACACACACACACACACACACACACACACACACTCACACATATACACACACAAGCTCACTCAGCATGGAAGGAAAATCCTGATACCAGATTTTCTGATGACAACTTCAGCAAGTCTGCAAAGGTCCTCCCCTTCCTCCCTGGAATCCTAGGCATTTATTATTACTCTCATTTCTTCATTTGATTTGCAAAGTCCATTGGAAAAGAGACCTGGCATTGCAGCCTGTCATTTCTCAACAAACTTGATTTAGATGTTTTCTGGGTCACGTGTTCCCTCAGGTTTCCACTGCAGTCTGATATTAACCATCTGGGTAGTATGGAAAAGGCATCAGCAAATACTTTTTTTTTTTTAATGAAAACGATATCAAAGTAGGTCACTCATTAAAATCTCTTCAATGAAAAATAATCCAAAAATGGAGCTGGGACTAAGAAAGGGCTGAAGAGAATTGCAGTAATTCACATGTACGAGAAATATATGTTTAAATATTCCATTGAGCTATCCACATTTTTAATTTACTTCATCAACTCAATATAGCTATCATTTACCCTAGTTTCTTCTTATTATTCTTGTCTTTATAATTTAAAACATGAATTTCAGTCTCTCCATTATACATGTAAATGGCAATGTATTAAGAATTTAATAGTGTTGCTGAACTTAGCCAACATGAAAAATCCTATGAAAGAAAAATGACCTTTTTTATTTAGTGCTAATAATAATGTTTGAATTCCACAACTGCTTCCATTTAAATTGGTCTTCAGAGGAAATATTGTGGGCTCATTTGCTCTAAATACATATTTTGCTGAACATGACCGAGAGTACAAATAACAGTTAAGTTATTTTCTTGCAACTTTTTTTTTTTTTTTGTCATGTTTCACCCCTTAAGAGATAGCTATTGTAGGTACTATTTATTTCGCCATGGGCATTTAGGTTGTTTCCACATTTGGCTATTGTTGGATCTGTCTGAAACAACTAGTCATGTTAGAAGCAGTAAATTTCTAACATACCTACCCTCCGTAAAGATAAAACTGAGTACCATCTAATGATCAGACAGTTTCTACTCAGCTTTCAAGATGCGTCTCAGTGCTATCCTCTTGGAAACATTCTTCAACAACCTTTGGCCACATTAGTAGCTTTTTGGTCTTCCAAAGGAATTCATTCAAACTTGTATTATAAAACTTTTTTATTAAATGGCAATTTCTCTATTTCTCCATGGGTCTTCTTGATTAGATTGTGAAATATTAAACCTCATAGGTGATATCTTAATAATCTCTGCATCTGTCCTATATTGAGCTAATGAGATAAACAACTTACCCCAGTCACTCAACACTAAGAAATTTCCCGGGATGCATGATATTTGGTGCTCAAACTAGGACAGTGCCAAGCAAACTGGGATAGCTGGTCACCTAGTTAAATGGTTAATATAGGCAAAATACTTTATCATCATCATTTCTCTAGTTCTCAAAATTCATTTTTCATTGAATAATTATTGACCATAAAATCCACTGTTCTTTTTTTATTTTTATTTTTTTCTTTGGAGTCTCGCTCTATCAACCAGGCTGGAGTGCAGTGGCATGATCTCGGCTCACTGCAGCCTCCACCTCCCAGGTTCAAGCGACTCTCCTGCCTTGGTCTCCCGAGTAGCTGGGACTACAGGCGAGTGCCACCACATTCAGCTAACTTTTGTATTTTTAGTAGAGACGTGGTTTCACCATGTTGGCCAGGAGGGTCTCTATTACCTCATAATCTACCCACCTTGGCCTCTCAAAGTGCCGGGATTACAGGCATGAGACACCGCCCCAGGTCCATTCTTGGTATTTAATCACTAAACAAAGTAAACAAATATCCTGCTCTCATAAAGTTTTCATTCTAGTGCAAAGTTGAATATAAGTATTCTTATTTCCACTTTGCAAATGGATAAAAAATTTATTCAGACAGCGGAAATAATTGCTGAAAATCCCAAAGTCAGTAAGTAGTGGGCCCATGACTCTTTGATATGATAGGAGTAATTTTTGTTTTTTTTGCCTAACTTTAATCTGCTTCTTTTTTAACATTTTGATTTATTGTAGTGAAGTCATTTAGCATTATTATATCTACCCTCTTTACAAGTTTTTAAATGGTCAATACAGTATAGTTATCTACAGGTATAATGTTGTACAGCAGATCTCTAGAACTTATTTATCTTACATAAATGAAATTTTACAACCATTGCTTAGCAACTCCCAATTTTCCCCACTCTCCAGCCCCTAGAAACCATTATTTTCCTCTGTGCTTCTATAAGTTTGATTCTTTTAGATATCTAATAAAGTGAAATCATACAATGGCTTATTTCACTTAACATAATGTCCTCTAGGTTCATCCATATTGTCACATATTGCAAGATTTACTTCTTTGTTAATGCTGAACAATATTCCATCATACACATTATTATCACACATTTTAATCTATTTATTTCACCATGGACATTTAGGCTATTGTGAATAATGCTGCAGTGAATGTAGGAGTGCTAATATCTCAAGAACCTGATTTCAATTATTTTGGATATACACATAAAAGTGGAACTGCTGAATCATGTATTAGTTATAATTTTAATTTTTTGAGAAACCTCTTATTCTTTTCAATTATGGCTGTATCATTTTGCATTTCCATCAATGTATACCAAAGTTCCAATGTCTCCTCCTCCTCACCAACACTTCCTGTCTTCTGTTTTTCTTCTATAACCACATCTAAACAGGTATAAGATGACATCTCACTGTGGATCTTATTTGCATTTCTTTGATAATTGGTGATGTTGAGCACCCTTTCATATAATTTGTGGCCATTTGTATTTATTCTTTGGAGAAGAGTATACCTATGTCTTTAGCCCATTTTTAAACTCAGGTTATTAGGATTTTTGCTGTTGAGCTGTAGTAATCCATTTTGAAATTTTAGAAATGTTTTAGATTAAACTTTTATCAAATGCATGGTTTGCAAATATTTTCTCCCATTCTATAGATTGTCATTTTACTCTATTGACTTTTCTATTTGTTGTGCAGTAAGCTTTTAGTTTGATACAGTCTCACTTGTTTATTTTTTTGTTGTCTGTGCTTTGGGTGACGTATCGCTGAAATAATTGCCAAACCAATGTCATGTAGCTTGGATAACATGCACAAATGAATGATGCTGGATTCGTTTCATATACTATACACAAAATTCAACTCAAAAAGTAATAAGAAAGACATAAATGTAAAAACACAAAACTGTAAAACTCCTAGAAGATAACCTGCTTCCTTGCACAGTAGAAACATATTTCTTGAACTTGCCCTAGAATAATTACCTAAAGCATTTATGCATTGCTGTGAGCAAAATTAGATATTACTTCTGGTAATATCTAAACAAAAACAAACATGGCTCTTTGACGACAAAGATTTCAGGCACGACGTTCACTGGGATCTGACTTAATATATAAAGAAAATATTCTCCAGGCGATAGCTTTGTGAATCTGATACAGTAATCACTGGAGAAACCATCAACCTTGTCCTAGATTAAATATCAGCCTATTTCATCTGATTCTCAGTGTAAATAAAGTCATATTGAGTCCAAAGATGACAAAATGAAAATTATGCCTCTAATTAGGTATCCTGTATCTTTGCATTTGGATAACTACTTATTACATGTTTTATGAATGATGATAACCAGTAGAAAATGGAAAAAGCAAAAACTGATATAACCCTATTTTAAGTGATCTTGATCTAAAATTATTTCATATACACCCCATAATCCCCCTCAAAATATGTAAGATGATTGTTGACTTTAAGTAGATTCATATATGAATATCAAGCCGTCAGGCATAAATGCTTTGTTTATAAAACTAATAATACATAATTAACTCAAAAGCACTTTCATTAGGGAAAAGAAAAATGTACACTATAAAGTGATATAAAACTAATTCTTAATGTACATTTATTTCAACATTTTAAATTTATTCTGAAATGGAAATTTTTTTAGAACAATGACACTGGATAAGTATAATGATTTTTTTTACTTTCTTTTTCTTTCTCTTTCACATTTCAATGTTTAAATTGTTTATTGTTATCATTACATAACATTTTACCATAGACTTTAGCTTAAGTTGTGAAATAAGTGTAGGAATGTACAAAATTAAATTATGAATATATAAAAAAAGAGACTACATATGAAGAAAGTCACACCTAATACTGAAGAGGCAAAGCAAAGTTTGTCCCAACTATCTAAGTGTATGAATAACTATACTCTCTGGTCTCGTGGAGGAGTGTCCTTTCTTGTTTTGCTAGTCTACAGAAGTGATACTGCCAAGTGACTGCCTCTCCCTATCACACAACTGAAGTGTATGTCAAGTTCATAAAAAGGAAAAGATCTGAAGCTGACTTTAAAGGAAGATAGCAAATATATCCAGTATCATTCTCGTGTGTGTAACTGGTTCGGTGAATTGGGTTATGTATCTTTATAGCCATATATAATTAATACATTTCATTGATTCCAAGATGCACAGGTTTTTAGAAACCACCTCTGAAATCAGAATTCATTCTACAATCTGTGGTATCTTACTACTCTATCTACATGGTAGCACCCCTGGTACAACTGTAAATTGCTTGTGCATGTATGAATCTTGTGGTTATTCATGGAGCCATTCTTAAAGCTCCTCAACATTTCAACCTTTCAAACATTTGAGGGAATTTGGTGAGGAAATGTGCATACATACGTTTGCAGGGAACTGTCTGGAAACTTTCTATTAACACCTTCTGGTAAGCACTAACATCAAAACTTATAAAATAGATATCAGCTGTTTGGAAAAATATTCCCTGGGACAATAGTGAACATTCCAAGGACAATGGTGATCACAACACAACATTAATTTAGAGCACAGAGTATGAAAATGTACAGGAAATTAGATAGAAATGACTGATTAAAAAGAACTATGACTATAAAAAAGTTTTAGAAATTCTTTATCCAAATTAGGTCTCCTTACACTTTCTTTCAGGGTTTCCAAACAAAGCTACATAATTTTTAAAATCATTTTTAAACCTGCTATTGTTTTTTCATTAAAAGGAATAATAGTGTTAAGTAATAAGAAAATAATACACTGGTTAACTGACAGCATTTTTTATTCCTTAGTTGCTCATTAAATAATGTGTTTGCTAATTTTTTATCATCCAGATAATATCAGAAAAAGCTTATCTGTAAACACTACACTACACAAAAAGAAGGGCGATAGAATTGGATTTACCGTTTAAAGATTGATAGACTGAAAGGAAAGACAACACGTGGGGGCTCATAAAAATATTCTATAGCAGAAGAAAATGCTATAATGTTCTGAAGATGCATAGGAAAAGCATAACAGTGACAATAATTTAGTACCGAAAGCAGATAAAATTCTCAGAAATCATTTTTTTTTGAGATTTCAGTACAATTAAAACATAAACCAAAGAAATAAGAAATAAAGGTGTGATGGGTATCTTAAATGGCAGTATAACTTAAAATGGAAAGAGATCAAGCTGACTATGGAAAGTCTGTGTGGAAACTGTGATAATGGAATTAAAATCTGCCTGCAAGCCATGCAGAAAATCTAATCAGTGATGTTAAAAAAATAAAATAAAAACAAAAAATTAGAGGAATGACTTTAGAATTCAAAAAATTAGAAGTTATTTTCCTTTATTCTCTCTAGTGCCACATTTCTGGCCACATTCCATCTCAGAGTTTAATGCTGCCTGTGCTCTAAGCAGTAATGAACTTAAGTACTTCTCCCTGTGGATGAATGACAGTTCAGAAAGGCTGTGTCTTGGGAAGTCTATACTGATGAACAGAAACTACACATAAACTAATTGTTATGGAAACTTTGGTCCAGAGAAAATTGGACTTAGGAATGGAAATGTAGAATGAGCCTGCTAGTTAGAATTTGGTTCCTGGCATCAATGCATAAAGTAAGCCAGTTCTAATTCTGGACTTTTGGTTACCTGGGCCAATTATTTGCTCCTTTTCTTCAGTTAGTTAGGAATATTTTTTTTTCTTAGAGATACTATTTCTAAATAAACTAAATCAATGCACCAAAACAAGCCCATTTAATCTAATCAGCTGCTGAAAGATGGCTGCAGATTATCATTTCAAGAATGGTTAAACCTATGTCTAAACGAATGTCAGTTACCTTTATATTATTTAATATTGAGTTTTAAAATTTAACACTTAATTTAAAATACATAAATCTGAAAGGTGAAGAACTTGAGAAAATGGAACCTTACTAATTCTCTGACTAGTTAGCAGAGAAGCAGAGGGACTCTTTCATTAATCCCTTAAATAATTAACAACAAACTTTTTATCAAAGGCACTGCAGGGTACAGTAGGAAGAACAGAGCTGTGTAAGTGGGAAGCACAATTCTGAGTTCATAGTGTGTTTCTGTCACTTAGACTTTGCTCGAAGAAATGACCAGATGGACTTTTTGAGTGTGTCTTTTTTGGCCTTTATTACAGGATTGTAATTTCAAATTTGCTATGTTATCATAACATCAAATGACAGGGTCTAAATATCAGAAGCTATCTAAGACTTTATAAAATACATTCCAGAAGCTTCAGTATAAAAATAAACAGAGTAAGCTAACATTACTGACTAAAATGGACTAACGAAAAAGGAAGCAGAAGACAGGAAAAAATAGGAAATATGTACATCACAGAATTCCTTAGAATAAAAAACAAATAGGTAATATCTAAGAAATTAAAGACCAAATGGATTATTTGAGATTACAAAGAAAATGATGTAAGCCTACCTAAGTAGCAAACTGAAAATCTATACAACAAATTATAAAGCAGCAACTTTCTTAGAGGAAAAAAAAAGAACCCTACAGGAAATGCAATAAAATGGAGGTAGAAACCACGAAAAGTGAAATATATTATTTAATCTTTTCAGTCCATGATACACCTAGTAAACAAAAAGCAAGTAATATGAAACCCCCATATGTTAAATAATTAGAAGTTTCAGGATGAAAATATAAATATGGATATACATACAGATATACATAGATATGTATTTTATAAAGTATATAAAATGTACATATAAACGTCTATTTTAATAAGTGTATATGTAGTTGTGTATGTATAATTTTACATTCCTATGGAAAATTATGAATTAAGCAATAAGGAAAACCTTTAATATATTTTAAATGGAAAAACTTTTTAATACAAGAAAAGCAGAAATTAATAACAAATTAGAAAATTCAACTGTTCCAGAACCCCTTACATCTGGCAGAAAATGGTGTATTTGCTTTGTCATAGTCTTTTAACACCTTTTGTGTCACGGGAGAAATATAATTCAAATATCAAACTTGCCGGAAAATAATCATTATGAAACAATTACCTAAATTGACCTTGGATATAATACAAATAAGAATCAGGAAAATTCATAGCTTTAAATACTTACACTGGTAAATAAGAATGAATTAAAAATTGTAATTAAATATTACAATTCAAAATAAACCTAATTATGTTAAGTGAAACAAGCTAGACCCAAAATATGAAATGATCTCATTTATATATGTAATTTAAAGTAGTCAAATTAATAGAAGCAGAAGTAGAATCATGATTGCTACAGGCTCAGGGGAGAGGGCAGTGAAGGGGTAACGGGTACAAACTTTCAGTTACTCAAAATAAATAAGTCCTGAAGAGCTCCTATGCAGCATTGTTCCTATAACTAGTGGTATTATATTGCATATTTAAAATTTACTAAGAGGGTAGATCTTACCTTAAATGTTCTCACCAAAATGATAATAAGAGTAAAGGAGGCAGGAAGCAACTTTCAGGAGCAGTGAATATGTTTATGACTTTGATAGTGGTAACAGTTTCACAGGTGTATGCTCATCACTAAACTCACTGAGATGTATGCACTATGTACAGCTTTTCATATGTCACTAATACCTCAAAACAGTGATTTTTTAAAAAAGTAGTGGAATCCTTTAGTGGGAACCATAAACAACACTGTACATTTTATTATCTTAAGGAAACATTTTTTTTTAGATGTGACAGTGGCATTGTGGTTATGTTTTTAAAGGTGTTCTTATTTACACAAGGTGAAATGTTTAGAGAGGAAATGATATACTTCCTAGAATTTGCTTCAAACAATTAAAGCATAGGAAGTGGAAGGATATAAAGAGGAAACAGGATGTAATAATGGAAATCAATGGAGCTGACTGAGTGATACATGGTACTTTTAAATTTTTCTATTTTTACATATGTTTGACATTTTCCATAATAAAAAGTTTTTTAAATGTAAAAAAGGAAATCAGGAAGAGGAAAATAATTAATATAAAAGTATAAATGAGCTCAAAACAGAAAAGCAATAAATCTAGTAAGTAATATCAAAATAATCATAAATCTAGTGGATTCAAAGAAGGCAAGGATTGTACCAGATGGCCAATGCCATTTTTCCCTCATAGGTTCAAAATCTGGTGGTCAAATCTGCCCTTGTGGAGTAAGCAATCTGCCAAGTCAAAGGTTAAAAGTGTAAAGAAAGAATGAGATCTTTGATTTCATGACATTAGCCAAAAATGACCCAGAGTATCCTTGCAATGCTGCTGGGAGATACATATTTGCTTCATTTTTATTGAGTATTTTAACTGAACAAAGGCCTGACTATATTCTACAGCAGGAACTAAGTTAAACAGCATTACATAAAAAATAAAGGAAAATGTAGCACATATACACCATGGAATACTATGCAGCCATGAAAAACGATGGGTTTGTGTCCTTCGTATGGACATAGGTGAATCTGGAAACCATCATTCTCAGCAAACTGACACAAGAATAGAAAATCAAATACCGCATGTTCTCACTCATAGGTGGGTGTTGAACAATTAGAACACATGGACACAGGGAGGGGAGCATCACACACTGGGGTATGTTGGGGGGAGCTAGGGGAGGGATAGCAGGGGGTGGGGAGGTTGGGGAGAGATAACATGGGAAATGTCAGATATAGGTGACAAGGAAATGGAGGCAGCAAACCACCATGGCATAGTGTACCTATGCAACAATCCTGCATGATCTGTATATGTATCCCAGAACATAAAGTACAATAAAAAAATGAAAAATTAAAAAATAAAAAATAATAATAGCATCATTTTCTTCTACTGTTCAAGCATACAGTGTCTGGATTTTACAAAGAATCTGCTATTTCCTAATTGTCTTTTGCATATGACTCTCCAAGCTAGGGGCTTTACATAGTTTACTTCTCACTGCAAAACTCTGTATAAAACCACTTTAGGAAATTTCAGCAAGTTTAAGTCACTTGTCCAAAGTCACACTACTAGTAATTTCAAAATGAGGTTTCTCAAGTTGTAAAGGGGTGTGTGTGTGTGTGTGTGTGTGTGTGTGTGTGTGTGTGTGTGTGTGTATGTCTTTTTACTTCAAAGAATTTCTTCACTTGGAGAAACTATTTTTAATGTAATCAATTATAAATTGTTTATGACAGTGTTCTATATAGGCATTTGTCACACGAGATTTTCAGATAAATGGAATATTTAACCATCACAAGTCTCTTCACCACCCACACACATCAATATGGATTTGAATTTATCAATCAGATATTATCTTCAAATGCCTACAGAAGGATCTTTCTCCTTATAAATTTGAAAAGACCATACTGCAATTCTTTCTACATTCTGAAACTATACCACAATAAAATTTCTAATGTCCCTGTACCTAAAATTGTTCATATAGCATCTCTATGAAAACAAAACAAAATACAAGAGTTACATATAACTGTATATGTGAATATATACCCTATATGTACTTGATTTCTGCTAATGGAACAACTACACTCTAACAATTACTATCAATATCATTAATCTTAGAATATCTCAAAAGTTAAAAAGTGATCTTCATATTATAAAATATCACAGAATAGCATGTAAATTAAAACATAATAGAAACATTTTGAATAGAGATATAAATATCACTAAGAACTTATCTTAAAAATGAGAAACTTGTTTTGACAAAATGTTACAACACAGTAAACTAAGCACTAATTATTGAGATAAGTAACATCTCAATAATATTTTTGTGTTCACATGTTATATAGAAATAAACATATTTAATGGTCATATAAATATTTTAAATTACTAGCCATCATATTAATTACCAACTAAATGTTGGTGGGTTTTTTTGTACATGTGATAGAAATTGGAAGTCTCAGATACCACACCAATATCCTCAACAGCACCATGGCTATACTGCATTGTACAAAAGAAAGGTGATAATCTACATCTTAATGACATAGCCAATATGACTTTCCAATACATTTTTAAAGCTTCCATTTATTGTGTATTGAGTAGCTATGCAAGATTAGGCATATTACTTTACTCCTCTGAGCTTCAAATACATTGATAAAATAAGTATAATATATATATATATCTCTTAGTTTTGTTGCAAGAAGTATATCCTATTAAATACTGTCATAGTCTATTCAAGCTATGTAGCTTATAAAATACTACATAAATTTATTTTCTATTGTTCCCACCATTCTGGAGGCTTAGACATTCAAGATTAAGGCATCAGCAAGTTTGGTGTCCAGTGAAAAACAGCTTTCTAGTTCACTGATGCCACCTTCTCACCACATCCTCACATAGTGGAAGGGGCAAAGCAACTCTTTGTGGCCTCTTTTATAGGGCATTAATCCTATACTTGAGGGCTCTGTTTCATGACCTAACTACCTCCCACCAGCGCCACGTCTTAATAGCATCACATTGGTGATTACGTTTCAACATATGAATTTAGGAATATATAAAGATTCAGATTATGGCATAAATGTAAGAGATTAGTGTGGCATTCATACATATTAAGAAGCAAAGTCGAAATCTAAACCCAGATTATCTGACTTCAAAGGCCATAATGGAACCTCTTATTTTATTGAATCAAACAAATTTCTCTGTTTCATCTTTGTTGAGGTTCTCTCCTGAACTTGTTATATAATAGAAAGAATACACAAAGAGAACATACTATTTGAGGAGGAAGTATAGAACCCAGAATAAAAGTGCCATGCCTTTTCAACCTCAGTCCTATAAGAAATATACTAGAACCTAGACAGACGAGGCAGTTCAGATACTTTTGATAGAAAGGCTAGAGTTTCCTACAAAGCGATGGTATCTACAACTGAATGTTTTCTGCATCAGGCTGAAGATAATTCTGCCACCCTCAAGCAACCACTGTATAATTTCTGTTTGAGTATATTTGGTGTATTTGCCTCCTCTCTTGAATTCCTTCACTCATAGTATTTTGTTTACATATCTTCCAACATTGGTTTTGCTTTTAACTTTTTCATAGTTATTTTCTTGAGTTGTTTTCTTCAAAAATACAAAACTTTTTGAGAGTCAAAAATATTTCACTGATTTATACATTTTATTTATGCATTCAATGAATACTCATTAAGAAATTGCTATATGCAAGGCATATAAATAAATGAAGATTGTAAAGACTGTCAGGCCTATCTAATACCATTGATCTATGAGTGAGTTAATTTTCCCAAAGAGAAAAGGTTAACTATAAGATAAAGTTTCTTAATCTAAAGAACTAATGAGACATATATCATAAATTGAAATATCTTAGCAATGTTTATGAGGGACTAGAACTCAGTTATTTTTAACAGATGAAAACAGATTAGAGAAGTAACTCATCTTCAGATTTCACCTCATCATGAAATTGCTCCTGTGAATATATTTTCCCAAGTAGCTCAAGGTACAATTTCTCATTTAATGTGTTGTATCTGCATATTAAAACATTAATATTCACACTTTTATCTTACCCATTTTATTATGGCATTTTTCCTTAAGAATCTACTCATGAGGGGAGGGGAAGTCTTATAGACTCCATTCTAGCTATTGGCTTACTCAACCTTGTTGCAGTATGGCCAGAACAACAGATGACAGTTTAAGCCACTTTTCTAAGCTTGTAGCAAGACTTGCCAATAGTTGGTTGTCCTTCATAGCATCATATGGGATGTGGGCTGTGAAGCGCTGGCTTAACTGTTTTTATACCCTCAGTTATGTGTATGATTTATGAGGTCATAGCCACAAGCCTGAAATATCAGCTCTGGTTGTTGGGTCTACTTTGCAGAAAGTAGATGATATGTGTCACCCTTTTATTTGTGTGTGCAGAGATTCTTTCATCTGTCTACACTGCACTCTGGGCCCTCTTCCTAGACAGCATTTTCAAGTGTCAGATAACTTTTCTCTGGGCAGAGTCTCACATCCCAACTTATGATGAACATTTCTAGCTAACACGTTTCTGCCATTACTTTAGGCAGTTTATTGAGGTAGATCTATAGATCAATGATTTAATCAATCTATATCTAAATGCTTTCACTACTATAAATATATTAATGGTTATAATTTTCATATAGGACTATGTACACTTAAAATATTTTAATGTCATTTAGAAACCTGAAGTGGAGTCAGAAATAGAAAAACTATGGGCAGGGGTTCTGATGAGTTGAAGACAGTCTATTTAACCCCTTTCTATATCTGTCTAAAGTTTAGATTAATGAATGCAGAGTCCAGTGAATATTATTCTCTAAAGAACACTTCTCCAAATGAGAAATGTTCATACTTGCTGTGGATTCAGTTGCCATTTTTAAACAGGCTTTAATTATAAGTACCATATTAAATCAGTCTTATAATGAGTGAGAACTGGAATTGAAAATGAATTACTCAGAATGATATCAATCAAGAAAAATCAGATTAACATTTCATTATACGTGAGACATGATAAAATCTCCATGACTTCAGGAGATACAATTGAAAGGCTATTTCTTCCATAAGGTCTTGATACCATGTCTGTAGAAGAGAGTTCCAGAAAGTTCTCTGTTGGGATCAAAATCTTATTTTACTCCATTTTGCCCCAAGGGTTTTCATTCCTTTTAACCCATAAATTTAAAATTAAAAATTGTAGGATTCAGCGTCTTGTAATGTCTTTCTCTGGGAGAATTACTATAATTTCTTTCTACCTCCTTCTTGCATTATGTTTTAATGTTAAGAAATCTTAAATCATTTCCTATTGTATATACGTAAAAACTCTTTAATATACTAAATTACACACTCATTTTAAATATCAAATAGTTGTAGAATTAATCCCAAACCTATTTTATGTGGTAATAGGCCACATGTTTTTAATAATTGCACCACTTTTAATCGGTGCGTAGGCTCCCTGAATAATTATATATTGTAACAACACAGAAGGAATATACAGAACTTGCAATTATTAATAAATTATTTAATTATTAATAAGTATTAATCTCTTAATTATTAATAAGATATTGAAATAAAAAAGAATCTACTCATGGATGGCAGCCCACAGTTATATGTAAATATACTTCAACTATGTAAAATATGAAAATAAATTCTAAAGAGAAATGTAAATAACATAAAAAGGAGAATGTGCGGCATGCCATCCTTCTACTTTTTTATTTGATTAAAATATTTGCGAGTTTAATTATACTTGTGTTTTTACTTTTATTAAACTATAACATCACCTATTACATTATGCCATTTGTTGCTAAATGAAGCTAGTTGTAGGTATATGCACACAGTCACTTTATTCATTAAATCTATTGTAGTGAAACTGAATAAAAGGTTTTATTACCAATCTCCTTAATTTCAAGGTAGAATTTAGTGAAAATCGATATTAGAAAATACTTAATTGCTAAGTCTTCTTAAAATAATAGACTCATTGATTATGACAGCTTCCCCCAATGGTTAGCTCTTTTTTGTTGTTGTTTTTTGGTTTTTTGTTTGTTTGTTTTATATATATATATATATATACATATATATATATATATATATATATATGTATATATAATTGCATTTTAGGTTTTGGGGTACATGTGAAGAACATGTAAGATTGTTGCATAGGTACACACATGGCAGTGTGGTTTGCTGCCTTCCTCCCCATTGCCTTTATCTGGCATTTCTCCCCGTGTTATCCCTCATTAATCGTTGACATTGGCTAATTATTTAGCAAGTAGCAAAACACATCTCTCTCTCTGCTGCTTTGGGCAACTATATGATAGGATCCTAACATAGTCCTCCACTGCATTAATTTAAGTTTGCATATAAAGTGTCTTAGCAATATATTGATTAGAGGAAAGATGGCCACACAAAGAGAACAATAAAAACATGCTGATGTTTGGCAAAAATTCTGATAACTAGCAAGCCATTGAGACAGGATAAGAATGGGAAATGTACTGAAAGAGTTCTTATTGAAAGATGACAGGCAATTTAAAATCTCTTGAATTAAAAATTACTGTAATGTGGCTAAAACTATATACAATACTATACGTATGTTATCTATGAAATACGAGATTTTTCATTAGTTCTTAGTAGGCAGAATTTCTGAGCATAAAAATTTTCTTTAAAAAGTAGAGGCCAGCAGTTCAAGACCAGCCTACCCAACATGGAGAAACCCCATCTCTACAAAAAAAATACAAATATTAGTCGGACATGGTGGCGGGCATTTGCCATCCCAGCTCCTGTGGCGGCTGCAGCAGGAGGATCACTTGAACCCCAGAGGTGGAAGTTGCAGTGAACCAAGATCACTCCACTGCACTCCAGCCTGAATGACAGAGTAAGACACTGTCTTAAAAAAAAAAAAAAAAAAAA